>NW_024429193.1:1867500-2205000 GCF_017639785.1 Mesocricetus auratus
TGAAGGGCAGATGTATCCAGGACCCCATAGTGGGGGTTGTGTCTGTTGGCTGTGAGCAGACCACAGTAACTGATGTGGCAAAATGTTAGGTCCTCTCTGTCTCTCTGTCTCTCTGTCTCTCTGCCTCTCTCTCTGTCTCTCTCTCTCTCTCCTCTCTCTCTATCTCTCTCTCTCTATCTCTTCTCCTCCTTCTCTCTCTCTCTCTCTTTCTCTTTCCCTCTCTCCCCTCTCTCACTCTTGTTTAGTGATTATCTGAGTGAACGAGTTCATCATTTTCTTTTACAAAAACAAGCCCAGACCACACCTCTTTGTCTTCAGGGTGGACAGTGTGTAAAGTTAAAGGAAGTCCCTCCCTGTCTCTGCCTCTGAGTCTGCCTTAAAATACCAAGAATTTTAATGAGTTGCAGTGGACAAGTCTCCCTAATGGTCTCCATGGTCTCCATCCCGCCCATCCCCACAATGGCCACCCTTCTAGAGCACCCAAAATCTTGAAGGGTGTGAAAAATTGTATGTGTTCCCCCTAGCTTCTCAATAAATCTTGATTTTTTTCCAGAATCTAAAAACTATACAAGGAAACTATTTTTAAATGACTGCTCGGTTTTGGTGACCCGAGACCTCCTTACTTTAAAAGAGCAATATACTTTAAGTCCAAAGTGTTTCACACCAGAGCCTAAACGCTTCACGTTTAAAGGGGACATTAGATGTGGAATTATCTCCAAGATACTCAAAGGCTAATTTTGTTCTGGGAGATTTCTTTCTTCCCTCCCTCTCCTTACTTCTATAATAGAATTGCTCTCTTGAAGCTGCGTAGAAACAACCAAGGCCTCAACAACAGCAAATGTCTCTGATCCCTGCTCTCTCTGAGCGGACGGGCAGCGAACGGGCAGGCATTGTGAGGAAGGCAGTGTTGGTAAATCAGTTCCAAAGGGGGCAGGCAGTGCAGGTGCTGTTTAATGTTTAGAACGCACAGCTGGCTGGTGGGAAACTCCCGACAATAATGATCTGTAACTCAGAGGAGCTCAGACGCGGAGGTGATTACAATGTGTGTAGTGGAATTGTCTCTGCAGAGAATGTTTTCTGCTTATGGTGCTACAGTGTAACAGTGCAAACTAAATGGTCATGGGCTGTCGCATGGTCTTCACCTTAGGGATCATCACACACATGTTACATAAAACAAGAAAGTTTCCTTAATTCCTTGGTTCCTGCTTAGTTTGCCATTGTCAGCTGTCTCCTTGGGCTGACTTTTTAAATTTTGTAACACTTTCATACACAATACTGTGAAAATGTCGGCTGAAGCTTAACTCTTTTTTGCAACACAGAAAAGGCACCTCTGGGCTTAGCCAAAGACACACTTTTTTTTTACATTTATTTAGATTTCAGTTTTGGCATATTAGAACCAAAAGAAAATAATCACCAAAAAAGCATTAAATAAGGGTCTGTGGAAAATCTGTCACCGCCTTTCAGTAGGTGGATAAAACACTAACAATTTGGTTATCCTAGTTGAGATTTTCACTGTATTTAGACAACAACACTTTGCAAGGAGGCTTGACACTTTTTCCTGTGTTGTGTGTGGTTTGAGAGTGCTTTTGAAGTAACTGGCAACACTCATGCCAACAAACGTAGAAGAGCAAAGTTTTTCTTTCCATCTCTGATTCCATCTCAACACAAAAGAACTATTGAATAATTGAATAATTTTTATACTAGGAAGCCTGAAAGCCAGTCACAAATTTGGGGCCCCCAACCAGTAACACTGTGAAAACGATCGATAAAATAAAGAATCAATCCATCTAAAGTTTAAGCATCAGGATATGGCCAAGGTGTCACCATTTTGGGTCCTGTTTGTGAGTTTTTAGTCTCTCCCTTAACATATGGGACATCTTATAATATTTTTCTGTAACTCTGTCAGGAGATTCTTTATGGGATAAAGGAATATCAGAAATATATTCATTTTCAGAATAGTTTAAACCCATTGTGACTAAATGTGTTTATTTAAAATATCTTGCTATACAACATTGGGCAAATTTGATAATTCTCACAGATTTGTTGTTGTTGTTTGAGATGCAGTCTCTGCGTTGCCTGGCTGTGAGGAAATCACTATGTAAGCCAGAGTAACTTCAGTATGAGGTGGTCATCTGGCCTCTACCTCTGTAATCTGGAGTTAGCGGCATGTACCACCATGCCTGGCCCTGAAGTAATAGTAATGTATTTTGTTTCTCCAACTGAAAAGCGTTTCTAAGATATTCACCAAGTCCACTTTATTTCAAACATTAACTCTTCATATTTGACAACATATCATCTCTTCCATCTATGACATACATGAAGCCTAAAATCATTTGAAAACCACAGACACTAATTTGACACGTGTTTCTACATTTTATTCACTTGTCCTTTCCGTGTGGTTTTCTGAGACTAACTAATACTTTCAGGTTCAGGAAAGGGCTGTAATCTATGCGTGCATTCTTCCTGTGCACCCATATATATGTAGGGATAAACCAACTGTCTGGGAGTGAACTTCAAGGCCAGCGAATCAAACTCAGAAATGGAGATACCCCCCTTCTGCCTGCAGAAGCCCACTTTCTCCGCAGCATATCGCTTAACTTGGGCCATCCCAAGCTGAGACTGTGGGGGACTTTAACTACCTATCAGGTTTTGCTGGACCAACCAATGGTTTCTCAGGTAACAAAACTCACAGTTTCTTCCCTTTATGCTTCCTTTTCAAGCTTGTTTTGAAAAACAACCATTCATTCAGGAACAGCTTGATGGAGAATGATGTCCTCTTACACCACCTGGAGACACATCTTCTAGACTTAATAGTCTAGAAGTACAGGTGACACCATGCAACATGGCAAACTTCTCTAAAGGCAGAGGTCTGTTCACTCAACTAAATAAGAAGCCATTTGCCTTATGGGCTGGATGAGCTGTAACTGATGTGTCAGCTGCCCCAAGAGCCAGCAGTTGTGGCAGAATCTTATTTACTCCTCCACCATACAATGTTTATTGGAAAGTCCTATATTCCAAATGCTACAGCAAGCGTGGGAAGAAGTAACAAAATTACACTTCACCACTCAAATCCAGCAGTGTATGTCTACATGATCACAGAGAGGCTCAGGGAACACCCCCAAAAGCAAAGTCTCATTTTTTTTTATACAGTTGTTTAAGTCTGAGAGAGGACAATGCTGTCCTATACTCTATGAACGTACTACCAAAGGGAGATTTTTTTATAACAGGGCCAGCCATAGTATAGTCCTATGCTCTCGTCTTTTACATCTGGAGTTTGGAGGCATCCTGGATGGTGTCAGCACCTCTACTCCGTTTTATATTCTGACTCACTTTGATGTGATCTTTTAGTCTAGTTATTCCAATTCTCCTAGGCCAGTGAGCACAATTAACCTAACAGATACACTGTAATGGTTACAAGCAGCTCTCATCCAAACCGGTAGGAACCACAAAGAAAATACCATTGTGTAAGAAGCAGAAAGAAATCTCAAGCTTTGAAGAAACTGGTGAGCAGTAAAGTGCAAATTACAATCTTCACATTATTGGTCAACTGGCAAAAAAAAGTGGGGGGTGCCAAAAAATAAGGGCAGTATCTGGGATGGTGGTCCTGAGGGAGCACAGTCTTTATGGGGTAACCTTTAAACCCTCAGGCCCCCCCAAACCTTCCAGTTGTAATTTACATGCGCCACAAGAAGACATTAGGCAGAAGCTTCAAGCCTTGTGCCCTTGCAAGCTGTGTGAAAGCCAGTGTGTAAGACCGCTCACCCAAGGGCAGGGAGGGCGGAGGCTGCAGAGAAGTCATCATTAGTGTTCCTGTCTTGCAAGAAAGCCAAACGTGGGAAATCTTTATTTCTAAATTTCTGTCTGTTCCAGAATCAGAATTGGTACTTTAAAGACCCCAGAACACTAGTGGGAACAGCTCTCAGTCCGGCCCCCAGGTAGCTTTCTGAAGTAACTACTTCATGACTCTCATAGACCTGTTATGACTCTCCCCCAAGCCTCTAAGAATGCGTAATGGATTCAAGGGAAAGAACACTCAGCGGCAGTGGGTGGACATAAACTGTTGTATTTGAAAAATAATGAAAAGTAGAACTGGTTCTTATTCAGTTAAACTTCCTTACCAACCCAACCAAAAGTTAAATTTTATAAGGTTACCAGTTTACAATCTATTGAACAACATTTAATAATATTTAAATAGCATCAAGACAATAAATATGTGGACGCCTCACACAGTTTTTAAAAACCCATCTAGGCCCTTTAAACTTTCGAGTTGGAAGCAAAGGAGGAAGCAAAAGTAACAGAGACGACGATGAAAGAGAACACTACCAGTGTCCAAGGAGAAAACAAATCTCTAGGTCCTGGTCCACTGCCCAGGGGTTTACACTCCAAACTCCCCCCACACAGTGTGCTGGGTCAACAAACACCCATACCCCAAGTAGCTCGAGGTCATTTATCAGAAGTGTTCTATCACACAAATAACCCCACATTCAGCTACAGATGGCAGAGACTCAAACTGCTAGGCTATTACTAACAGATTTTCTTTTGTTTGTATTTCAGGGTTTTGGCACAAAAGGGATTGTCTATGCTTCTCAGACCATCTAGCTTTAGATCCAAAAAAAATTCCATTCCAATGCGTAAACAGCAGCATGCCAGAGATGCCTCTGTCCGTAAGGGTTAGGGATATCGGCTGCAGAAGCTGTGAGTGTGCGCATTGGTTGGGTTCACTTTCACGGCCCTGGCTGCGCTATTTCGTTAGATAATGAGATGGGCTGCCCTTTCTGTCCGTCACTAGAGCAGCTGGAGACAGCGTTTGCTACCTGGCAGAACTTCCGAAGAAGGATCTTTCTCAGCAGCAGGTAAACCCAGGGGTCCAAGATCTGGTTCAGCGAAGCCAGGCGCACTGCAATTAGAAAGGAATTGCACTCCTTCTCCTCTCCCGTCTGTGTCTTGCACTGCTCAACGGACGTCTCGTTGAAGATCATTTTCAGCATCATTATCTAAGAAAGAAGGACAGACAGTTGTTGCAAAGCTTGACAAGATCACAGACATCTCTGCAGCACGCCCGACACACACTGTCTTCCTAAGCTCACTGCTAAACTGAGTGTTGGCCCCAACACAGCAAGAGACCACCACTCCGAGTTCAGACTGTTCTGTGAATTGTCCCACAGTTTTGGCCATTTGACACAATGTGATTTTGTAAAACTTTGTGTGTGTTCAGCTAGGCAGTAGTGGTGCACACCTTTAATCCCAGCACTCAGGAGGCAGAAGCAGGTGGGTCTCTGTGAGTTCAAGGCCAGCCTGGTCTCCAGAGAGAGTTCCAGGACAGCTAGGGCTGTTACACAGAGAAACCCTATCTCAAACAAAACAAATCAAAAAAATGTGGGTTTTCAGGTTCTTGGCTTTTGAAATTATAAAACAAAAACAAAAACCTGTCCATAACACATCTCAAATCAGCCAAATTCACAGTAGGATGGCAGCCAGATGACACCTAATACCTCAGCAATAATGAAGACATATTAAATATAAATTCTAGTAATTCTAATTAAAATCTATCATTAAAGAAAAAAGTAGAAGGGGAAAAATACAACCACATTATTGTGATTCCCAATGTTGTTTTGTTGTTGTTGTTTTCCTAATATGGGTACTGTGGGAGGTTACTCATATGCATTTAATAAACTTATAAACTTATGGTTACTACCACATCCCTTTTACAATTACAAAATAAACATGGTTTAATGATGCAAAGTGGCTGAACCAAACTCAAATTTAAGTTCATTAAGACTACATGCTATACCGGGCAGTGGTGGCACTCGCCTTTAATCCCAGCACTCGGGAGGCAGAGGCAGGCAGATCTCTGTGAGTTTGAGACCAGCCTGGTCTACAGAGAGAGTTCCAGGGCAGCCTCTAAAGCCACAGAGAAACCCTGTCTCAAAAAACAAAAACAAAGAAACCTACATGCTATGGCATGGGAGAGATGGCTCAGAGGTTAAGAACACTGGCTGCTCTTCCAGAAGACTTGGGTTTGATTCCCAGTACCTATATAGCAGCCCACAAACATCTGTAACTCCAGTTCCAGAGGATTTAATGTCCTCTTTTCGGGTCTCTCCGCAGGTACTACACACATGTGGTCTATATACATACATGAAGATAAAAACACTCATTCACATAAAGTAGATATAAAAAAACTTCATGATGCATGCTATTTTACTTTTATCTCCTTTTTGGGGGGGGAGGTCATCTAGATGTTAAACTCCAGGATGGTGGGCATTTGGAGTTATTCCTTGACTAATATAGTCCCAGTGACTAGAGTTGAGGATAGCAGGCAGGCATCTAACAAATGTTTGTATTTCAAGGGCTATAGTATGGTACATATAAAAACAACACTATGAGGCATATACAAATATGTTTACATTGGAATTAATAGGTATACATGGGCGAATGTCTGCTATTTTCGCATAAAGAAAAAAGTAAGGGTCCTTAGGCATATGAGAAGATGTTTAAAATCACTAGTCATCAGAAAAACTAAACAAGTGGAGGAGGAAGAAGTATCTCACACTCACGAGACGAAAATGAGGGACTGTGGCCACCAGAAGTGTGTCTTGAGAGGCGGGGCAAAGGGGACCCCCACACACACACACAGGGGGATCGGCGGTGAACCCTGGAGAAAGCATGGAGAATGCAGTTTGCAATCGTGTCTCCGCCCCAGCAATGCTAAACCACACCGTTGGGTCTTTCTGAGCAGAAGTGGCGTGTGCCGCACTCAAGCGATAAAGACAGGCAGGGATGACCCAGATTCCAGTTTATTAACAGGGGTAAAGACAAGGGCTGACTTCACCTACCTAGGTCTATATAACTACTAATCACGTCCTCTCACCGGTGTCTTAGTTAGGGTTTCTATTGCTTGGATGAGATTCCATGACCAAAAGCTGGCAAGGAAAGGGTTTATTTGGCCTACACTTCTACCTCATTGTATACGATTGCTGGCTCTTCTTCTGGATCACAAAATGTGGCCGTGGGCTGTGGCGGCGTGGGCGGGACAGCTGGCCCTGAGGTCAGATGGGCTCAAGAGCTGCCTCTGCCTGGCCAACAGCTACAACACTCAGGAAGGCAGGGCCCCGCGTGCGCATCACCTGAGCAGTAGAGCCTTTAAAACCCCCCTTGGCAGAGGTGTGGATGAGCCATCCCTGAAGCTGTGAGCATAGGACAGGCATGGGAGAGCTGACCCCGTTACTCATTTGTCATGTGGCAGTATGGGCAGGGGAGAGATGCCTTCTCCACCCCCCCCCCACCCCACATCAACACCCAAGGCAGGCGGGAGAGCCGGTCCTGCTTCTCATCAATTGCAATTGCGGCACCCAGGAAAGTAGCCAGTAGGCCACTCTTGGGCAACGCAGTTAGAGCCGGCCCTGAAGGTGTGGGGGGATCGGACCCGGAGGACGCGGAAGAAGGACGGGTCCTGCCCCTCGCTCATCGCTGCGTAGGGGTGAACTCGCCAGGACGATGCCGAGGAAGAGCTCATTGCGGTGAGATCAAGGGAGAGCTGGCATGTCCACCAACCCTGCCACTAACTACCCAGGCACAGAACCAGGGTTATGTTTCGGCTCACCCCAACACCCCCCCCCCCACCTCCGCCATCTGTGATCTGCTGGAACACGTGAAGGGACGGGTCCTTAAGACCCAAACCTGCAGGGTTTCCACAACACAGGGCAACATCTGGATAACCAAGAGGGGTTCCAGTGAGGGCCCAGCATCGATTGCGTAGCGGAAGCCAGAGGCCTCCAACCAGACCAGACTCTTTGTAATGCACACTCACAAGTAAAGATACACAGATAAGAGGGTTTACTGCGAGACTCGCTGTGTCACACTGCAGCTTCCGAGATGAGACCGATTTCTTTTTCCTTCTCCCTTTTTCTTTTTTCCCTTAAATTTTAATTTTATTTCACAGGGGAGGTTGCGAGGGCAGAGGGCGGATACGAAGGGACGGGGAAATCAATGGGACGGAGACGCGTTGTGTGAAAGACAACAAAAAATAAGCAAGATAAAATGTGGCTGTGGAAATTGTAATTAAATGTCCCAGATTTAATTCGACATTCCTTGGAAACCAAAGGACTCCTGACCACACATTCTCTTTCACAATTCTTCGGAGTCACCAGCAGACTCTTGCCTCACCCTGTGCAGGGTCTTTCACTCTGGCCTCAGTCTCGCCCTAGTGCAGACTCTCCCACACACATTCGGAGTTGGAGCAGTAACGGTCCCCGCGGCTGGTCCTACCGCGCAGTGAATGTCTGTGTTTTCTAGAGCTCATGTCTGAAGATCTGACACCTGCTGCGATGGTGCTGGACCTGCAGCTTTGGAGGGGGTAACTCAGTTTAGATGGGATTAAAAGGCGGGAGCCCCCTGGGATGGGATTAGGGTCTTCATGAGGAGAGTGGGAGATACCAGGTCCTGTCCTAGCTATGAGGATGCAGCCTGAAGGCAGCCATCTGTCTCAGTCATGGGGAACTAAACCAGGAAGCCCCTTGGTGTCCCCAGTGTCCAGAACTGTGGAAATAACAAATAAAAATGCTAGTGTAGATACCAGAAAAGGGGACCTTCATTCTTCACTGTTGGTGGGAGCAAAAACTGGCACAGATATTGGAAATAAGTGTGGAGATTGTTCAATAAGCTATCAATACATTTGCCGTGTCATTTAAAGTGCAGCATCTTAAACTGTGGGGTTGTAACCCCATATGAGGTCACGTCACTGAATGTGGAGGTTGTGAAAAAAATAATAAAATAAAAATACAGCAGTAGGAAAAGACCGTTGCATGTGCGATGAAAAAAACATAAGTGAGCCCCAGATATTTCTAGATGTGCCCGCCTGAGCTATCTCCAGTATTGCACTGCAGCTCTGGTTTGGATACACGTAACACGTGTGCTCTATATCACTTGAGGCCTACACACAGTGTCTTAAAACACCTCAGCTCAGACTTGAGACTACGGTGTTAGGAATCACAGGGTTTTCCCTGCACATACAGGTTCTCTGTGCTTACAGAAACAGGACGATTTTCTTGCAGAAATAGACTTTTACTGTTTTCTCACTGTCCCTTAACAGGGATCTAATCAGTATGTCTTTGAACTGTGCTGTAATGTTTGGGATTAAAAATGAATCTGTTTTAAACTTAAAAACACCTATATGGCGGAAGAAAGAGTCAAAGGTCAAAAGGGATGAGAGGAAATACTTGGCAGCTATATATCCTAATGGCAGATTGATATCTACAATACGCAGAGAACTCAAAAACCAAAGCATCAAGAAAGCAGACAACTCAACAAAGAATGTGGGCTTTATACTTAAACGGAGTTTACCAAAAGGCCAAGAAAATGTTTCTTAAAGTTTTCTCCATCCTTATTAACCAGGAAAATGCAAATCAAAACTCTGAGATTTCATCTTAACGTAGTCATGGTGGTAAGATGAAGAAAATAAATAATAACAATCGCTGGTGTAGATACCAGAAAAGGGGACCTTCATTCTTCATGGCTGGTGGGAGCGGAAACTGGTACATATATTGGAAATAAGCGTGGAGATTCTTCAATAAGCTATCAATGCATTACCAAGCCTGGGCGTCCTCCCAAAGGACTCAATATCCTGCCCTAGAGACACCGGCAGACCCCTACTTATCCGTGCTCATTACTGTTCTACTCACAATAGCAAGGGGTTGAAAACAGCCCGTATGTTTACCAACTGTCGAACATGCAGCGAAAATGGGTGAAATATACATGGTGCAACTTTATTTAGCTGTAAAGAGAAGTTAAGTTACTAAATTTGCGGGTGAATGGGTCAAAGAGGAAAACTTTATGCCAAGTGAGGTTACCCAGGTCCAGAAAAGCAAATGCTACATTTTCTGTTTTATATCAGGGTCCCGGCTTCCAGTCTTCACATTTATGTGTTTAACCTGGAGTATCGGTAAGTACCAGTAACTGAAAGGGGCCATGGGGAGATCGGGGAGTAAAACACAAGTGATATGAGGAGAAAAGGGATAACGGGGGGGGGGGGGGAGGGCTTGAGGGAAGCGGGATGAGAAAGGAGGTCATGGGCAGGGTAGGGGTGTGCACAAACTAAGAATGTTTGGGAAAAACTATAAGTTTCCTGAAATGTATATAGGAAAGGGTATAATTGGAACTACCTATAAACGGGCCAGGGGACGAGTCACAATTACCAAACAAAGAGCCCAGCACCAGGTGCAGGAAACGTCCCTTTAAGTTGCTGCTTGGAAGGAGGTGTCCCTGAAGCTCCCCCCCAAACAATTGCCACTCCCTTGGTTACCCAGAGGAGCTTGAGGGTAAGGTCATATTGATGAGGATACCACTTGCTTTGGTCACTGCACACAGGAAAACCAAGCAACAATGTGGCCTCCTGGACACACTGGCTGCAATCCAGGGACACCTCTGTAGATTAACCTAAAGAGCTCTGAGACAAAGTCCTGTGGCGTTTGGGCTGCCAAGTGTCTAATGATTTGTTATAGCAGCAGTAGAAAATTGCTACCTCCACCACACTGAGCTCCAATAACCGATAAAGAGAATGAGGAGTGAAAATGTTGTTTGCGCTTGTGGGTAAAGCTTGTTTACAGTCTGCACTTTCTTGGGAACATTTTTCAAAGCTACAGAGGTAAAAACATCACCACCAACTCCTGCCTGAGTGACCTCGGTTCCTATGTTGACAACAGACATATATGAGTGTATGTGCTATTCAAATGTTGTGTGGGCACTCAGTGTGTTCGATTAAAAGCCTTAAAACAACTCTTCTAAAAACTCAGTTGTTTTTGTGACAAGCATACTAATCATTCCTCTCTCCCCGTATTTTAAGCATTTGCAAAAGTTTCACTTACTTCTTAAAGAACCTTATAAAGTACAATCATCTAAAATCCAAACATATTCGGTCACTACCTGCCTTTCAGGAATTGTTCTGACCATGTCACTTAAAATTGCTTGCGGTTATATTTTCATTTTTTTCCTATAAAATGAAGTATTGCATTTCTTTAACTCTTCATGGTCATGAATATTCACAAAATGACTTATCAAAGTGAGATTCCAGTCATTTTGTGAAGTCCTTGATTATCTTAGAATTTATTTTGTGAGACTAATAACTTCAAATTATTTTCATGAAGCTAACATAGATAGGTTCCACATGCCTTAAACTGGCTAATGGTTGGTAATTTCCCACTGGCAATGCAGTGATTATAAAATTATGAATAAGCTCTCTAAGCAATAGCTGGCATCCAGGCAGTCACACCAGCTCTTCCCAGAAATCATGTGCTAGATCACACACAGATAATTGGAGTTGGAGGTAGCACCCACGGTGCTCCATTCCCAGCTGACTGAAGACAAGGAAACAGGGCCTCAGATTGCCATCTCGTCCTGAGTAAGAATGCAAGTCTGGCATCTGCCTGTGGATTTCCTTATACTCAAGGAGCTAATCTGTGGTGGTGATTTTCTTGTGTGAGTCTGCAGATATTTTTTCTCAAGCTCTTCAGACTGTGGGAGCAAACTCTGAGCATGGATCTACAACTTCTTCTGGAAGAACTAATTGATTCTGTTCTGCTGCTCTTTGTACGGGGGAGAAGGAAAGCTCAACGCATGTGCAACCTCATACAGAGGAGGTTTCCTTTTTCTTTTTAACCAAATTTACATATATATGTATATATACACACATATATGTGTGTGCCTGTATGTATATGTATACACACACACACACACACACACATATATATAAATCTTGATTACTATTCCTTCTGAGCAGCTACCTGTAACATGGGATCTGGTCCAGAGAGTAATGAGACAGCATCCCAAGTTTCTGGCCTCTCTCCCGAGTATCATCTGGAAGGAGAAATCTCCACACTATAGATAAGCAGGCACAATATGAAATGAAAGCAGTGATTCCTATGTTCTCTCCCGGCCACAGCATTCTCAAGGGAAAACAAATCCTCTCTTACCCCCATGGGCTTGCTCTCTTGTGTATGCGAGCACAAGCCAGCAAGGGCAGTTTTCACAGTCTACACTTGGTGGCAGCGAATTCGGACTCCACACACCTAGAAAACGTCCGAGCTAACCTTCGCGGTTCAGTGGTGCCTTGCCTTGAGTTGTTGGCCAACCGTAGCGTTTGGTGATGACGGACGAGTACACCCAGACAAACTAATTTGTGTAGCGGAGATGGAAACTGACAAGCCGCTCTTAGGCCCCATGATGAGACATTTACACATCCTTGCTCCATTCCTAATGTAATTCTTTAAGGGAAATTTCTTCATAAGCCAATTTTTATCTATGATGTTTTGCTCTGGATTCTGTTGGACTGCAGTAGAGCAACCTGCTCCACTGGAAATCCCCAGTCCTTTGATGAACACATTGCACTATAATACACTGAAAACCAGTTTGGGCCCTTTCAAGCACATAATTGCATGATATGAAGGATTGCTGGAGGATTAGGAAAGGGCGGCTGCTTCTCCAAGCTGCTGCTCTGTTCTCTCGTTAGTTGTCCGGTTACCTCCGAGTCCCACCCACTCTGCTGTTTCTGAGGCTGCCCTCACTTATCTGATATGAATTCAGGGTGACACACAGCTCATAGACACTGAAAACCAGGCTGGCAGTGTCCCGTCCCTACCTCCTCTTGCCAGCTTTAGCCCCACTTATGACTTCAGGGACATCCTCTGCTGTCTGAGTTTTGTCGACCACCGGCTGGATTAGAGGCCCCATGTACAGCTATATGATTGGACTCTCTCCGATTAGTAAAGCTGGGAGACAAAAGAAAGTTTATTTGGAAAAGAAAACAAAGACAAAGGAAGAAGCTATGACGAGAAAGTCAACTCCCCACGCAGGAAACTTCACATCTCTGGGGGTAAACATGGACGAAATAGGCATCCGGGGATCATGAGTGAGGATCCATAAAGCTCTGCGGAAAGGCGGTCTCAGGAGGAATATGTAGGCTGTAGGCTGCCCAACAGTTAAAGCCCTTTTGTATAAGTTGGATTCAGTTCTGACTGCGGTTCAAGACAGGCAACTAGTTTGGATCTCGCACTCCCCCTTCTCTGAGGCAGGGCTAACATCTTCTCCTCCGGGCAGTGAACTTGCAGAGGTGACCAGCAGGGAAGAGTACTGACCTTCAGCCTGCAAGGGGCACCTGCTTCCATCCTGGTGGGGGGGGGGTCTGTCCCTCGATAGCACAGGCTTCTACAGCAGAATCCTTGGCACTCAGAGACAGGACAGTGCAGGACAGGGGGCATGCAGAGACAAGCATGTCCTCCTGACTTAGTGCCTTGTTTTATTTGCTGTGACAAAACACTGGCCACAACCTGCTTGGGGAGGAAAGGGCTGATCTGGCTTCCAGGTCCCAGCCTACCATCAAGGGGAACCAGAGAGGCAGCTCAAGGCAGGAATCCAGCAGGCAATGCCCCTCTGTGGACACAACTTCAGGTCCTGCCCCCAGGTTCTTGCTTATTTTGTTTTTATTTCTTTAAATGCAATTTAAATAAAACTGAAAATGCTCAACTCTACCACCGCCCGCCCAAAGAACTGTGGTCGTGCTCTAAAAGAAAAAGAATTGGAAATGTGGGTTAGTTTACTATGCAGAGTACTGACATCAACATCAAAATATAAAATTTTAAAAGCCTGACTTTGGAAAAACGGACACTGGGGACGTGTGTGTGTGTGTGTGTGTGTGTGTGTGTGTGTGTGTGTGTGTGTGTGTGTACAAATGTGTCATGGTGTGCGTGTGGAGGTCAGAGGATAACCCCGGGCATAGGTCCTTGCTTCCCATCTTGTTTCAGACATTATGTATCCCAGGCCAGATTTCCTGTGAGCTTCCGCAATTCACACGCATGCTACCGTGCTTGACTTTACATGGATTGTGGTGATTTGAACTCAGACTCATGATTACAAGGTCCATGAGCCATCCTCCAGTCATAAAAATAGCTTTCATTGGATACACAATGTATATGTATTCCAACACTGCCATTTAAAATCATGCTTTTGAAGACAAATAACATGAAGAAATATTCAGGGTGTCCAGACTGGAAAACCAGCATAGGACTGTTCCAGACCCCCCTGAATGAGGATGTCAGTTTGGAGGTCTGGTTAATCTATGGAGCCTCTGGTAGTGGATCAGTATTCATCCCTAGTACACAAATGGACTTCGGGAGCCCACTCCACATAGAGGGACACTCTCAGCCTAGAGACATAGAGGAGGGTTTAGGCCCTACTCTAAATGATATGACAGACTTTGAAGATCCCTCATGGAAGGCCTTACCCTCCTTGGGGAGCAGAAAGGAGACAGGATTGGTGTTGGTGGAGGAGCAGGGGAGGAGGGGAGGGAGAGGGAACTGGGGTTGACATGTAAAACAAGCTTGTTTATAATTTAGATAGAAAAGAGGGAAGAAGAAATATTCAGGGTGTGGAAACAGAAGACATACTGCAATTGTAATTAATTCAGAACAAATGTGTGTGTAAATACACAGAATATTAGAAGTAGTTACCAGTCAGGAAGAATTAAGGCAATTTCTATTATCTTGTCTGTGTTTTTCTTTGTTTCCCAAATTCTAGACAACAAATGCATTGTTTTTATATTTAGAATAGAAGCCTCAAATTTAGAATATTGTTAGATTACTTAGCTCATCAAAACAGTCTAGTAACTTGTTGAAATATTAATGCACGACCCAGCCTAAAACCATAATGTGATCATTTTGGTTTGAATTCTATGTAGACAATGTCTATATAATTTAACAATTACTAGGAAAACAATTTTTAGTTTGTCAAAAAAAATTAGCTTCACCAACATATTCATTAGGGTTCACTAAAGGCAAAGAACTTTTTGTTATGAATGTTGGCTTCTGTTATGGCCACAGCATGCTAACATATCTTTTCCTGTGCTGTAGAGTACATGGCATAGATTAACGATCAGATTTATTTTACTTTGTCAATTGCTTAGGTGAGGCTAGCTAGACAGCAAGTTCCAGGGCTCTCCTGTCTCTCCCTCCCCTGCCCTAGAGTTATACACAGGCCCAGGCTGCTGTGCCTTGCTTTTGTGTAAGTGTGGGAGATCTGAATTCAGGTCCTCTTGCCTGAACAGCAAGCATTTTTTCCTTTTTTTTTATTTTTAGGGACACTCTTATTTACATATCCATCCCCCATTCTCTCGCCCTCCCATCCTCCCATGCTTCCCACCAACCCCCCAACCCACCTCCGACCCACTCCCCAGGGATAGTGAGACCCTCCACGGGGAACCATGAAAGTCCATCACATCATTTGGGCCCTCCTTCCCGTATCTGGGATGCAATAGTAGCCCTCCACAGGGAAAGGGCTCCCAAAGTCGATTTGTGACCTAGGTATAAACCCTGGCTCCCCTGTTAGAGGTCCCATAGCCTGCCTTGGTCTCCTAGCTGGTACCCATATTCAGAGGGCTTGGTTTGGTTCAATGCTGGTTCCCCTGCTTTACAACTAGGGTCTGCGTGCTCTCATTAAGTCAAGTCAACTGTTTCTACGGGTATCTCCAGTTCCATCTTGGTTCATTTGGTCATCTCTCCTCCCTCTGCGCAACCGGATTCCGGGGGTGTGGCTCATTGAACAGCAAGCATTTTGCCAACGTGAGTCGTCTTCTCAGCCCTTGGGCATTGCTCTTTGATTGAATTTTTAAGTTAGCCTACAAAGCCACAGGTTTCTTGATGGCATTATCCAAAACAGGTTGTCTCTCACTTGTTCGGACAGCATCCTTATTGAACATTGCAGTGTGCCAGAATAACAGCTCTGGGTCTGCACCGTGGGACACCTTCACCGTACAGGAGGATGTCGACAGACACAGAGCCTCTAGGTTCCCAGTTCCACCATACCACAAGACCCTCGGCTCTTCCGAGCCCGTTGTTCACAGCCTTAAATCCCCTCTCAGAGGGCCCAGCATCTGTGACCTCGTCTCTCCTCTGGAGACAGTTCCCTGTCCGTGGCCGGGAAACACCCCCATCTGGAATTTCAGAACACTTCATCCCACTTTCTAAGTCCCTCGGTTACAGATGACAGTGTCTCTCTACTTTGGGTATTCAGCGAGCATTTCAACATGTCTAGTTTTCTGCTGGCTTTCCCTTGGGCCTTCACAGGCACAGGTCCCTGGTTCTGGGAAGTCCATCCTCCTGCTTTGCTCGAGTAATTTTGCCTCATTTTTTGTAAGGACACGAAACACCGATTTATGGGGTAGGTCAAAAAAGTCTTGCTATAGCCCAAGTGTAGTCTGATATGGACCTCTTTTAACTCCCTTTCCACTTTTGAACATTTTCTGATCTTGCTGACTTTTTCCCCTTCCACTTGTCTATTTATTTTAATTTTAAAAACATTTGTTTATCAACAATGTTTCCAGATTCCTGGCATGTGAACCTTTGAGATCCAGGAACAATGATTCAGTGTTTCCAAGAGTTCTCAGAGTTTTCAAAATTATGACATTTTACATATTCTCCTAACTAACCATCATCTCCACTCTCTACAGTTTGCAAAGCTACATCCCGCTTAAGGAATGAAATACACTATTTAGAAGCCTTAGCCAAGTGGTAGTGGTTCAAGCCTTTAATGCCAGCGTTCAGGGAGGCAGAGGATCTCTGTGAGTTCAAGGCCAACCTGAGCAAAGTGTGTTCCAAGACGGCCTGGGCTACACAGAGAAACCTTGTCTTGGAAAACAAACAAAAAATGAAGAAGGAGGAGGATCTTTTTACAAGTATCATAGCAATGACCCACACAACAGCGTATTTTGTAGATAATAAATATCTTTAAATTTAAAAATGATTGATAAACAAGGGCACAGTGTGTGTTGTCCATTTTGTGGTAAAGAGCCTGGAGTTTTTAATCTAAGAGCCAAACGTACATTTAGCTTCTTAACTACCTTTTTCCCTCTCTCCATTTTCCCCTTCCTCCTTCCTCTCTGAGTGGCATTCAGTCAATATTCAGACAGACTATAAGCACCTCTTCTCATCACTCCTAATTTTAGATATACTTTTCTGGAAGTCACATCCCAGCAATAGTAGTGACTTGAAACTGATAGGTTCAAATTGAAGAATAAGAAAAAAAAGTATAGGCTTAGAATATCTTTGAATCATTAGAATAATTTCTATGTTCTTCTTATTTATCAGCATTTCCTCCAAAAAAAATATACCCCAAGGAAAAATCAGAAGACACAATGTGTCTGATACCATCCTGACGATGGATACTTGCTGTCAAATCCTAGTACTCCATGTCAGTATCCTTCTACTGCCACGAAAGTGCTATGACTTGAGTCCTACGCTCCTTATTTACAAACAAGACCATGCAGGACAACAAATACTGATGTGCCCACAGAGTCTGAGAAGAGATGCATTGCCTCTCTCTGTTTTCTATTGTTATAACAGGCTTTCACGGCCTAGGTCATTGTGGTGGTCTGAATGTCAATGGACCCCATAGACTCGCATGTTTGAATGTTTGGTTCCCAGTTGGTAGAAATGTTTAGGAAGATCGAGAGCTTTGGCCTTGGAGGAGGTGTGCCATCGGGAGAGGGCTTTGAGGTTTCAAAAGCCCAGAGATTGAGAAGTACCCCCTCCCACTCTCCCCTGCCTGTGGAATAGATGGGAGCTCCCAGTTACTGCTCAAACATCACACCTGCTTGTATGCCTCCATGTTCCTCACCATGATGGCCGTGGACTGTCACACTGAAACTGTGAACAAGTCCCCAATGAAATGCTTCCTTTTATAACTTGGTTTGGTCATGGTGTTTCACCACAGCAATAGAAAAGTAACAGAGACTGCTGGCCTGTGGTTTGGGCTAGGAAGTTTGAGAGTACTGTGCTAGCTAAGATCTAGGAAGATGGTGGAAAGGCACAAGGAGTCATTGTAGTCAGAGAGGAAACCAGTTACTCTGTTTCTTTTCATTGGGAACCTGCCAATGACAGGATATAAGCTTTAATCCATCAGGAAGGTGGTCCCCTCAGACCTCATCCCCTATAATCCCAACTGAATGCTGTTACAATGGCAACACAGATTTTTAGAGGGGCATTCATAGCACAATATCTGCCCTCATGATTCACATGGCTTGCAAATCTTCCTGCTAGAGTTAGGCTAACAGTCGTCAAGGATAGCATAACTTCTAGACTACACGTTAATTTATTTTCTTTTCCCCAACACCAAACACACCCTCAGGAAATTCACTACTTTGCTTGTATTAACTCCAGTCCTGTTGACTGTAAGCAGGGGAGCTGAGTTACCCTTCAAGGTCGAATCTACAGCTTAAGGGGCTGAAAGCGTCTCAGTGGCTGGATTCTCCTTGATGCTCAAAGGCTTTGTGGCCTTCTGACAGGGGGGGACACTCAGTTTCCAGTGCTTCCCTCACTCTGTTAATGGGATGGAACTCTCACCCACATCATAGCTGCTGACAAACGTTTTCAGCACCGTGTCTCCTTTTGGGGACACTAGGCATGAAGGCAGTCCTTTGGGGGATGCCAGCCTCAAAGATGCTGATTCTTCAACGTGCTTGCTTCACTCACAGGTTTGGCAAACTGAGTCTCGGTCATAGACTTTGGGTAAGACCCGTGTGCTGGTTGCTGTTTTGTTGGGCGTGTATATTATGAGAAATGCATAAACATCTCTCCGTTGTCATCATTTAGGTGCATAAACTCCAGCAAGGAGGAAAGTGACTGTGACACGCAACGGATGAACACAGCTTGCTGTGTCCCTCATGGGTGGCTCTTCTTTTCTAGCCACTGTCCTGTAAGCTGTCATGTCCTTACTGTCACTCCTTCCTTCTGTTCACTAAATGGGTGGCAGGTGGAAGCCAACTGTCATTTCCACGCAAATGGTAAATTTTAGGTATTCATGGAAAATTTTTGTTTCTCAGGAACTCTGACTTTAAACCATCGCTTAAATTTCGGTCAGCACTCGATGATTCTATGCCAGGTTTGAGAAACTTGAGAAAGATTAAGACACTGTCTTTCACAGAAAGATGGACATACTCAATGATTCTTCATCTATGTTTGCTGTCTTGGTGAGTCTCTCCATTGATGTACTGGAATTAATACCATTTGATTCAGCAGCAACATAGCCACAGAAGGAGGCACAAGAGGGAGAAATGTATTCTCCCAACGCCTGACTCCCTCAGGACCTCAGGCTCCCATGGAAGCAAAGATCCATCACCTCAGTCCATTATCTCCGTCTCTCCTTAAAGATGAACTCTGCCATCCATTCTCAACAAAGGAATTAGCCTCCCAGGATAGAGCTTAAGTGAGGAATTACAAAATTATTCTATTATCTGAAGGAAAATGCTTTTGGTGAATTGGTTTTAAGTTGTAGTGTCGGTATTTTCAGGAATGGCTTTGCAGGGTGATGGGATAGAAGACTTGGACATACCTGGGCCCATCCAAGCAGAATTTTATTCTTCTCTAAAGGGACCTGTTTGAGAAGTTTTCTCCGTTAAATAGAGTAAGCACAAAACCCATCAGCCTACTGCAGATCAGCCTACTGCAGCTCTGTGGGGGTAGGAGTATGCATTACAGCCTTCCAGTAGACTCATTTTCAAATGACAAAAAAGATACTCAAAGATTTGAACTTGAAAAGTACTTAATTTTATTCAACACACCTGAATGTTAATTTCAGCATGTATTGAGTTTAAAATGTACTGAGATGTTTTACATTCTGTTTTTTTGGATCCTGGCCATGGGGATGTATTTACATCAGGAATGGCACACTGATCAATGAACGACAACAACAAAATGCTCTAAGTGGTGGGTTGTGGTGGTTCATGCCTTGAGCTCCAACACTTGGGAGGCAGAGGCAGAAACACCTCTGTGGGTTAGAGGTCACTCTGGTCTGCATATGTATCAAGTTCTGGGATACTCAGTGCTGCAGGAAGAGATCCTGTCTTATATTTTTTTCAAGGAGGAAAATGAAAGAACTCCTCACTTTTCAAAAACTATTAAAAATAGTTTAATTCATTATTTGACAGTTCATACGTGTACATAATGCCTTTTCATTGTATTTATCCCATTGTCCTCTCTCACCTGCCAACTCATTCCGAGCCTTCTTCTCAACATGTCTCTGTCCTGATCTCATATCTTTTTTGTTGTTACTTTGTTTTGGCTTTTGGTTTTTCACGACAGGGTTTCTCTGTAGCCCTGGCTGTCCGTGAACTTGCTCTGTAGACCAGGCTGGCCTTGAACCCACAGAGTTCTGCCCGCCTCTGCCCACCAACTGCTGGAATTAAAGGTGTGTGCCACCAACACCTGGCTTCATGTCATTTTTTAATGGCCCACAGAGTTTTATTAGGGCTGCTTGTATTGCTTCCACCTTATCCATTGAGATCATGCCCTTCGCTGGCTTAAAGCTTTCTAATTTTGTCTGGACTGGTATCCAGACAGCCCAGCCACACTCCTGTCTCCAACCCTACCCCTGCCCTGGGGTCATAAACACAAAGTCACACTGGCCTTTTACATGACCCCCAAGTTTGCACAGTAATGATCTTGTGCTGTGAACTGTCTTTCCAGCACAGATTATTCAGTTTGGGGGGATTAACCCGGAAGTCCATGCTAGCTGCCATCTGCCCATAGAAGGTCATGGATGAAGTCCATAGTGAAGAGAAACATAGTGATTCTTCTCAGCACTGTCCTCCCGAACCATTCCCCATTCGCTGTTTTCATTGTTTCTGTTACTGAATCGTTTTGTTATCCCCAGAGCACCTTTTCAGACCTCCTCTCCGTTTTTTCATTCTGTGGATTCCCAGCATTGAAACAGCTGTTTTCTATTGTTCTTCCTCCTGCTTTCAATTAAGTCCTCTCTGTTACAAAAGCAACATTGTTTCTCTCCCCTTCTCGTCTATCCTAAAGGTATCTTTTGTCTTTCTAAGAGTTTTTATTGCATGTAACAAATTGGAAACACTATTAACCACTTCAAAAATAAAAAGGTACACTATTGTTAAAGTGCTCATGAACCTTGCTGTGGCAACTGGACGGTGATTCATTAGTACAAGCCCAATTATTGCTTTGGAAAAAAAATGTTGTGGTTTGGTTCACTGAATGCCATTTACTGGGTGCAGACCTTAAAGTATGTTGTTTAGTCAGGAAGTTTAAAAAAAGATAAAAGCATTGCTACCATGTTTCAGTATAACGACAATATTAAAAACCCACCTACTACATGTAAAACTTCGAATGGAGATTTGTCCATAATCTTTGATTCCAAACCTTGCCTCTTTTTAGTACAAACCCCCTTCTTCGTTTATTCCACAGTTGTTTATGGAGTAGCTGCAATGGTCACACAGTTACATCATCAATTATGCATGATCTCCACTCTTAAGCAATTTATAGTTTATAATGAGCCAGATAAACACAAAAATATTGACAGGAGGGAGACCATATAGCTTGCTTGCTAATTGCAGAGGCAATAAAGCCAGACAGATTTGATATGAAGGCTGACTTTGCCTTTTTTTTTAGCTTTGTGACGTGGGAAACCGATTTAGTATCCAAAAGGTGCTTCTTCGTCTGCATACATGGTGTAGTTGGCAAGACATGTGGCTGGCAAGACAGAGTGAGATTGTGCCCAACACATGTAGTTCTGGCCCTCTTAAGGAAGTGCCAAGCCAGTGGAGGGCACTCTCCTCATTGTGAAAGAAAATATACCTGCATCTGAGGAGTATAGAGGGAGGACAGGGAAGTGCCCTGCTACCTGAAGGGAGAAAAAACTACTGATAGTGTGGAGAATTTGGGAAGAGGAAGAGTCCATATGTCTGGGTGTGAAGATATGTGAGTTATTATTCTTGGAAAGTGAAAGAGAGGCATGGGGCATTGAGCTAGGATATGAGTGTGGCCAAGGCTCTGGGATTAAAGAGTCCAAAGCGTTTTATCATGGCTACCAGGGTGCTGGAAACAGCATGGGCAGATCCCCAGCTCCAGTTCTGAGATCGCACTGGGGTTCTCTGACAGTACCTCTTCCCCACATCAGAAGAAAACGATGAGACACCAGGTGCCTCATACTGGAGGATCAAAAGTATCAAAAGACCTTCCCGATTTTGAATTTGGTCAACTTCCCTACTAACCAAGCGTCCCCCAGTAACCAGCATGATAGTATTTTAGTGAAAAGAGCATTTGGGATGCCACCAGCTGAGAAACACTGGCCTTGTCACTATGTGACTGTCCCAAGCCCTAAGGACAGAGACTGTATGAAACTCAAACCACACCCACACGGAGAAGTCTCTCTACACTGCAAGGCATCATGGGGAAATAGAATCTTTTAAGACTACTGGTAGGTAGAGAAAATAAAAACTTCCATCACCCTTTACAGGGATTTTCGAAATATGTTCCCGAGAAACTCGTGTTGCTAAGAATGCCAGCCGATTAACAAGTTGCTGTATCTCCCAGGAAGTTTTTAATCATGGCAGTTCGCTGGGTTTTGTGATTTTATTTCACTTTATTCTTCTTGATGAAATGATTTGAAAGTGTTTAAGCAAGCTAATCAAAAGGGGACTGATGAGACAGAGTGTGTACAAGTGTCTGGTCTACTGGCTACCAGAAGTCTGAGTCAGACAGGTCTGTAATCTAAAACTTCATGAACACATCTGAAAACCATGGGAATGAAAACTCTAAACTTGTCTTTGTGAAGGTTAAATCAGATACCAGGAAGGGCAGTTGCCATAAGACTGACAGAGAGTCATTCGGCACATGGGAGTCCTTTTTTCCTGCCTGCCTCTTTTAACTGTCCTCTGCTACTTCATTTCCACAGCAACACACACACAGCTCAAAGGCATCCATAGTACATACTAATGTTTCTAAGCACAGATTCAATGGTAAAAATGAACTCTGTCTTTTATTTTAATAATAACCCTGTAAAGCTTTATACTTTTCCTCTATTCCCAAAAACAGAGGCAGGATGCCTGGTGCCTCTGCTGACCACTTGACACACCCATGTCTACCCCAAATCTTCAGGGATGCTTGATCATCAGCGGTGTGCAGAAAGCATTTTCTGCCAAGAGACCCTGTGTGGCTAACAGCAGCCAAGCCTCCAGCTTCTCACTGACTCCTGAGTCCCACATTGTCTCAAGATTCTGTTGTTTCCTAGCTAGAGCCAAGTCTAGGGAGGAGACTAGGACTCTGAGATCAGAAGAATTTTCTGTTTCCTGACATTGATCAATAGCAAAATTTAATTAGAAGTGGATTCCAGAGGAAAGCGTTCCAGAATTTCCCTCATGTCTTTTGTAGAATGAAAGCTAATGTTCAGAAACTTACTTTTGGATCCAGGCTATTCTTGGAGGAGGCCACTATCCCTAAATGATTTTAAAAATCTGCCATCCAGAACACGGGCCTCAGCACATCCGATAGCTTAACCAAGAGGATACAGACTACAGGTTTCCCTTTGTGGACCTCCTCCTCCCTACGGCACTTAAGGGCCAGAGCTGAGTGTTTAGAGTCTCCTTGCAGATCTCTCTCAATAGGCTCTCCACTCACTTCTAGGAGCTTCTCAAGCCCAACTCCCTGTACCATGGCTTTGTAAAAACTCACATAAGTCTTAGAAGGTGATGCAGGGGAGAGAGACTTTTTGCCATCTCTAGATGTTCCTGTGGACAAGCAAAACAGGAGGGAGAGAGAGAGAGAGAGAGAGAGAGAGAGAGAGAGAGAGAGAGAGAGAGAGACAGAGAGAGACAGAGAGAGACAGAGAGAGACAGAGAGACAGAGAGACAGAGAGAGAGAGAGAGAGAGAGAGAGAGAGAGAGAGAGAGAGAGAGAGAGAGAGAGAGAGATCTACGGTGTTTAAATGGTGCTTAAAGATGACATACTCACTGAAATATTGCATTGCCGTGAGAAAAAAAAAGTAAAGTCCCCGCTTGCAGAGTGTAAATATAAACCTTAGCGACTTGAAGCTGTAAGCAAAACTGAGGTTGGCTCCTGAACTGGGGATTTGGACACTTGGCAGGACACCAAAGTCAGAGATACATGAGGAAGGCTGTCTCCAGCCACTTCAGCAACTGACAGCCCCCTGCTGTTACTGGAGCCGAGCATGTACCCGGGCCTCTACGTTCGTCATCGCTGCCTAAAGTGGCTTCCAATAAACTTCTGTTGTTTGCAGTCTGACAACCCCCGATTTGAAATGTATGGAACACGAACTTGCGAATGACTCCCCGTTTGGAAGGGAGTTGGTGATCCTGAGAGCTGGTTTAATCACCAATGCAATAAACAGTTCCCGCCGAGTTCTGGCTTGCCGATGAGCTCAGTCTGGACCTTATGTGGAGGAACAAGTGTCTTAGGACCGGGTGTGTTTTGTAAGTAAACTTTGCTAGCCTGTGTGTCTCGGAGTCAGGTCCCAGAAGGGGACATCACCATCCTCTCTCCCCCCAAAAAATACCCAAAGACTTAGCACCCGTGAGCTAGAACTGAGAGCAGCCATTTCCCTCGCAGGGAGTGGGGAAAGCCATTTGTGGATAGCTGGCCTCCTCCCTTCCAGAGGCCCAGTGAGGTAGAACGGACTCAGCTCTAGTCAGAGTCAGCTGACCGGGATAGAGGACATGAAGAGATGTGGTAATTAATTGCTCACAAGCGCTTGTGTACATGCGGCCTCCACTACAGGCCTGCCTGGCGCCTGAGTCCCCACCAGTTGGACAACACCGGTCTACTCACTGATTGGACTATCCTATTCTCGTTTCCTGCAGTCCGGTCTCCGCGGCTGCCAGTAGGTCTCTAAACACCCAAAATCCCTAAGCTCCGCCTCCTCCTTGCTTCAAACCTTCCAAGAGTTCTCAGTTCTCACTTTGGTCTCGCTCCAGTCACGATTGGCTTTCTACCTCTTGAAGGCAGTGGGGGAAAAGTGTTTGCTAACCATGGAGCTCTGATTCCGTTTTTTGAGTGTCAGCTGCTCTCTTGACTCTATATCAAAAGGCGCCCAACAAAAGCAACCGAACTGTCCCGTCACAACAGGGAAGGCACGATGGCAGGGTCACACCTGGCACCGGAAGTGAGTGCTAGCTAGTATCAAGCCACTCCCTCCTTTTCTCCTTTGCATCCTGCTCAGGACTCCAGTCCCTGCACTAGAGCCAACCACACTCAGGGCGGGTCTGCATCTTCAGATAAAGCCTCTGGGAATACACTCACAGGCACGCTCAGAGCTGTGTGTTCTGGAAGAGTCTAAATCCAGTCCCGGTGACAGTGAAGATGAATCATCGCACCTCAGTCTTTCTGGCCTTTTTGGTCTCAGTTTGGATGTGAGTTTCCAGAGGCATCTCCCCTGCGGCGCCCCTGCCCCAAACCCCGCCCCAAAGCTCAACAAGTGAGTTCTCAGCTTCATTTCGCGAAAAGTGACCATGGAAAATACAGTCAGTTTTGTTACAGTCTCAAGTTTCCCCAGAGGCCCACCGGTGGAGGCTATGATTCTACAAATACGAGGTCCATGGGATTGTTCCACTGGGTTGTGGGACAGTAACTCACACACACAATAATCAATGTGAATGTCTAAATTGGAAACCTGGGGACCTGGGGGGGGGGGAGGGAGGGTAGGGGGTTCTTCTAGGCCAAGAGCTCAGGAAAGCCCACAGAAGCTTGGTGGGGGAGGGGCTCCCCAAGAGTCATATGACTGTCAGTTTGTGAGGAGAATGAAGAAGCCATGTGCTTTGAAAACGAAGACAGTGGCACTACTCTCAAGTCATATCTGCAGTGTCCAGAGGGGACACTGCCTTGTCTGGGTCACCTTCTGTTGTCAAAGGAAATTCTACTCTGAAGCTCTCTTGCATTTTTCTTGTTAGAACCAACTGCATCCATTTTCTTCTTGCCAGGAGTTTGGGAAAGTGATTAAGATGACCCCAATTAGGACCCTAAGCAATAGTGCAGAGGCTACCTTAAAGGCCCGTTTCCCTATAATGAGAATGACGACTACCTTAAATGCCATCCTAGAGCCTTCATCCAGTAGCTGATGGAAGCAGAAGCAGAGATCCACAGCCAAGCACTGAGCCAAACTCCTGGAATCCAGTTTGAGAGAGGGAGGAGTGGCGAACAAAGGGGTCAAGACCAGGCTGGGGAAACCCACAGAAACAGCTGACCTGAGCAAGTAGGAACTCATGGACCCCATTCTGGCAGCTGGGGAACCAACATAGGACCAAACCAGGCCCCCTGAAAGTGAGTGTCAGTTAGGAGCACTGGGCAGTCTATGGGGCCTCTGGCAGTGGAACAGGATGTATCCCTAGTGCACAAATAGACTTCAGGAGCCCATTCCCCATGGAGGGATACTCTCTTAGCCTAGATACACAGGGGACAACCTAGGCCTTGCCCCAAATGACTTGACAGATTTTGATGATCCCTCATGGAAGGCCTCACCTTCCCTGGGGAATGGATGGGGGAAGGGATAGGGAGGTCGGTTGGGAGGGTATGGGAGGATGGAAGGGAGAGGGAACTGGGATTGATATGTAAAATGAGATTGTTTCTAATTTTAATAAAATTTATTTAAAAAAGAAAAAAAGTCGTGCATTAAGGTGGCTGGATTGTACGTCCCCTTGTGTATTTCTCCAAAGGGCAACTCTTCACGTCCTGTAGCAGCTGCTGGGAGTGCTGTTCTTTACGCCCTACACTGTCAGGTCTTTTCAATCCCCAGTTGCTCAACCTACAGCAAGAACAGTGCAGCCATTACCCGAAGTCAGGCCCAGATCTCCTTGAATGACAGTTGTGAAGAGTCTGAGGACGGGATGGGAGAAACCCCTTACCCACTTCTTTAACCGCCCTCAGTGTTTTCGTCAGTGTGGGATCACAGCTGACTTGTAGTCTCTCAGTGGAAATATCTCCTAAGCCCACCTAAGCCACCCTGTCATCTCTAGACCCCAGGGGCTTGAACATTTTGTCTACGCTCACAGTGCAATTGGTGGCTGAGTGGACTGTACCCAGCCTCCACTGACTGGAAGGTGACCACCAGAGTGCTCTACCCAAGGCCACCAGCGAGGATGGTGATGCTCTCCATTCTTTTTGCCTGGTCAACTTTTGGTAAGATCCTGGTGAGTCAATGACGGCCTGATTGTCTTTGGCTTACTTGAGCTAGAAGTGGAGACTCTTACTTTAAACCCTAACTACACACATCATCCTTTCGTTTGTTTTTGGTGGGGGTTGGAATGTGAAACACTGGTCTATCCTAGCAGGGAAGAGTCATGGCAAACCAGAGTTCTTTTCTGGCCTTTGGTAGCGACTGAGAAACACATTCAGAATCCTTTGTAAAATTCTCAGGATGTATATGCGCTTCCTGGTTCTTAAGTCCAACTGCCACAAAATATTAAACCCAATATTCTGTTCTGTCATGTTTTTGTTACCAGCTTGATTGATGTTGGTTTTCCTGGACCTGGCACATTGAGAATTCTAAAATGACTTCTTCTTCTTCTTCTTCTTCTTCTTCTTCTTCTTCTTCTTCTTCTTCTTCTTCTTCTTCTTCTTCTTCTTCTTCTTCTCCTTCTCCTCCTCCTCCTCCTCCTCCTCTTCCTTCTACTTCTTCTTCTTCTTCTCCTTCTCCTTCTTCTCCTTCTCCTTCTCCTTCCTCTTCCACTTCTTCTCTTCCTCCTCCTTCTCCTCCTCCTCTTCCACCTCCTCTTTATTTTTTTTTTGGAAAGTTGTTTTTTCTGAATTAAAGTATCCAACTTCCTCTGTGTCTGTGATGAGCATTTGGAGTACCTGGTAGGGATTCTATAATCCTGCAGCAGCAATTTCTTGTCCAAACTCAGATATTTTGTAGCTAGGACACATGTTGATTGACTGACAACTTGTCCAAATGTCGCAGAGACTCGGCTGTCAATTTTTTAAAGATTTATTTATTATGTATACAGTGTTCTGTCTGCATGCATTCCTGCATCAGGGCATCAGATCTCATTATAGATGGTTGTGAGCCGCCATGTGGGTGCTGGGATTTGAACACGGGTCCTCTGGAAGAGCAGCCCGTGCTCTTAACCACTGAGCCATCTCTCCAGCCCCTCAGTTGTCAATTTTTAAAATGGGAATTTTTAATAAAAAAAGAAAAAGTTGGCTTTGCTATATAAACTCAAGAATAGTATTGAAATCCAAGGGTGGAGGCAGGTTCTGACCCAACTGGTTTGGAGCAAAGGACATTTTTCTAACAGAAAGAACAACCCAGGAAACCCTGGGCTATCAGAGGCACATGCTGGCTGACCGTGGCCTCCCAGCTTGACCCTAACTCTCTGGCCTCTCTTAATCTGCAACTACCAATGCTCACCACTTGGGGGGAAGTTGTAAGATGCTTGGAAACTCTTCTATGCAAACCATCTGGCACAGGGCTCAGCTGAGCAAACACTCTCTAAGGAAAGGTATTCAGACAAAGCTTGATTTTTCACCAAGAATATCCCAGAAGGAGGTCAAAAAGATGCTTTGCTTTACACTATTCAGTCTTCCTGAGTTCTGGGAACAAAGAGGCAGCACAACTTACCCAGGAAGCAATGGGAATTCTTATTCCTAACTCCATAGAGACACCTGCCAAGGCAGAGGCCCCTTCAGTCCAACTTGACCACAGTGTGCCTTGACATCCCATGACTTAGTTTCCCCCACTGCTGCCCTGCCCTCCCTGCTATCAATACTATGCCAAGCGACCTTCCTCCCATCATTTACAGAAACTCTTAAGGGGAAAGGGATGACTCTAACTGGCGTGTCTACACTTCTCTTGTCATCAGACTCAAGGGCTCTGATGCCAACCCCTAAAACAACCAGGGTCTTCTCCATCCTCAGATCACATCACTGCCTTACTCAAAGATCTACAAGAGTGGGTATAGGCTAGATCATGGGATAAAATATAAGCTATCTACTGAAGGCTTCATGAAGGAAGACGATGTGCCTGCCTCCGCTTTACCATCCTGGCTATGCAGGAACTGTGCAGGGTTAAATACCACAGTGTTTTCATGAGGAATGCAACATCATAATGCCCCCCCCCTTGGAGCTGTGTAGCTGCTTCACCCTTGCCTATATGAAGCCTATATGAAGCAGCCTCCTGGCTGTGTATCACCAGAACCATAAGTGTGTGTGGTGGGGGGCGTGGGGCGTGGGGAGGGAATGCTAGTAAGTCTTCATAAATACTTACAGGGAGACTGGATAAAAGAATGGGCAGTCTTGTCCGTTACATGTAGGCTCCAGTGCTTCTCCCTCAGAAACATGCTAGATGCCTTCTCCTTTGTGGCCAGCACTGTGCCCGCAGCAGGGAAACACATTTATCTGTTTGGTGCCACCGGAAGTCAGGACTGAAAGGAAGGTTAGAAGGGGCAGCGATTTTGACTCACTGATGAAAAGAGGGGAGAGAAGCAAGATAAAGTGACTTCCCGACAAGTCACAAAGGAAACAGACAGATAAGTGATTTTGTGGGCCCCTGCAGTGCAGACTGACCTGGGGGCTGCAGGGGAGATGAGACCTCTGTGATTGGCCAGAGCCCCGCTCAGACAAAGTAGCAAGCAACAAGAGCTTCCGGGGGAATTTCACACACGAAGACAGTCTATCAAGGCATCTTGCTTTTTGAATCTCTCATTCTCAACTCGAACAATGTGCCTCTTCCCTCCCAACACCCCCCCGAAAAACTTTCTATTTATTTATTTATTTTGAGAGTTAGCTTGTTTTTGTGTTTTGACAGCGTCTACTTTTATTTTTCTCTTTAGCTCAGGCTGCTCTGTAACTCACAGCGACACTCCCAAGCGTTTGGATCTCAGGCATGAGCCAGGATACCTGGCTTCAAGTTTTCACACCTCACACCAGTAACAGCAGTGTATCTTTAATTGTGAAATTTATTCAGCGTTCAGAAAGACACATGACACATGACAATCGTATGAAACCCACTTTTAACAAGCACTGCAAAAATATCAGAAGGTATGTTTCTTAAAGCCGCAGTTATTTTTCCCCCATTAATAATTACTGAACGCAATGGGCTTCTAACGCAGACGTGGCCTGTGTTTTATGACATGGCTTTTGCCTAAATTAATAACCACTTTTCTCCTTTTTTTTCTTGCAGAATTAGGTGGTGAATGGTGAAGTTCCACTTCCTGTGTCTTCAGTTAACTGCCATGAAGTCTGGATGGCTGAACCATGTGTGGACTTTGAGTAAGTGCAGAGACCCCCGTCCCTAAGAATCCCTCCTCAGGACTATCTGGGCACACCGCAGAATGTGCTTTCTCTACCCTGCAAATAATAAAATAATACCATGTACTGCAAGTGCCTGGTTAGCGCAAGAGACAGTAGACAAACCCAAGCTCCCCACAGTTGGTTACATCTAAGGCTCCTGCAAATTTGGTTCTGGGTTTGGAGTCACTGTTGGAGGCTCAGTTTGGCTCTGCTGTCTGTGACTACCTGCACTTTCTGAAGTCTGCAGAAGAACCAGCACAGACCACAGCCAGCTGCACAAAGTGAAGTCAGCTCTGTGTGCGAAGAACCCCTTGACTAGAAAATAACCCAAGGGGTGGGGGCAGAGGACACCGATACTCACCTCCAACCCAGAGAAGGACTGCTGAAGGGGAGACGGGGGAGTCCTCCTGCTTTCACAAGCATGGGCCAGGATCCAGAGCACAAGGTTGTGGTTACCCTCTGTCCCACAAGCGAGGGAAGTAGAACTCAGCAAGTTTTAAGCAAAGGGGGCTCCTGACAGCTGTCCCGGGATGAGAACATGAAAGTGGCTAGCAGCCTGGGTCACAGTAAGTCCTTAAGCTGTCCCGCTACCCCCATGGTGCCCCTCACTGAAGAAGCCCCTTGTTGTCCATCTGCTACATCTTGAAAGGATGAGTGGTTTTATTTACCTGCATTACCGTGGTATGCTTAGGTGGAGAACTCGGGGAATCCTTCCCCACCCCCCATCCTTATCTATGGAAACTAGCATCTCTGGGAGAAAGTGGGAGTTTGAGAGTCATGGCTGGTGGGAGGACAGTCTAATCTGCCCCCTTACCTCCACGATGCAGCTTGGGACACATTGCAGCTATGAGCCTCAGAGCCCAAAGAGAGATGTAAAGTAGAACCCTGCATGGTTAAAAAGTCTTCTACTGCCCTGGAGGATGGTGTTGGGACTGGGAAAGGAAGCTCTGTCCTAGGTGGTTCCACAACACCCTGCTGCACCTTGGGGCAGCCACAGGCTGTCAGAAACATTCGACCCTGTGTGGCTGACCTTGGCAGCTTCTCAAGGAGAAAGGCTGGTGGTTCACAGCTCTGCTATTCTCTAGACCGTCTGACTCCCCTCAAATGCCCAAGAAGCACCAGATTATTTGCATTCGTACAATCCCCAGACATAAATGTCTTATCTTTTAGTTACGGTTTATCTCATTCATCTTTAGGTTATACTGGCCTTCAGCTGTGTCATTCAGAGAATCCAGTCCCATCTACGTGCTCAGCCGTGTCAGTACACAACATGGACCAAACTGCAAACTTGTATGCACTGAACCACCGGTGGTTCTCCCAGATGAAAGCATCCAACCCTAAGTATACTCTCCCAGCAGTAGGGCCACCTCTGTGTGTTGCAGACCAGGAGGCACAAGGCTTCCCATGCTGCGATTAAGGCTAGAATTCCCCGGGCCTTCAGGCAAAACAAGGAGAGAGCAACCCACAACCAAAACTGAAAGTAAAGTCAGAGGAGGACGTCCTGGGTCACAACTCTGGTTTTAATTCCAAATAATCTCGAGATTGCATTTTGGTGCTGTGGGAGCTGGTGACAGTATTAGAGGTCTCAGTTAAATGAGAGGCTGCTCTTAAGAAAGCGCTGCAACAGCACACAGGGTTCCACCCAGGCAGGAGACTCTTCCCTTCCTTTCGCTAACCAGCCTTCCCACTCAGTCTATCCTAACAACAAACTGACCTCAACATAAAGGGGCAGCCAGCCTCACCATTTCCCAGCCCGCACACATTCACACACCAGAGTCCCTACTAATAATTGTCTTCCCAGTCTTCATACAGAGGATTCTTCTGCCTGCCACCCAAGAGGGAGTCTTCATTCTGTCATTTGAAAACAAACCAGTTAAGTTTGGATCTGTGGAGATTCCACAGGCATCCCTTTAACCTACTGTGCACACTGTCCTCACTGGCTGTGCTTCTGGACACACTGAAGTCGGCCATGAGGTTAAACCAGGCCAGGAGACCTCTTTCAGGAGGGAATTCCTCTGAGAACCAAAGGCGTGAACTCCAGCTATGTTGCATGGTAGTTTTTTAGTTGTTTCACCTATAAGTGTGGAAGTTCTACTGCTCTGAAAAAAAACCAAAAGTATATGTATGGGTGTTCTACCTGCAAACACACACACACACACACACACACACACACACCTGTCTAGCATGTGCATGGTACTCGTGGATGCAGAAGTAGAGAGTGCTGGATCCCCTGGAACTGGAGTCACAGATAGTTGTCATGTGGGTGTTAGGAACCAAACCAAGGTCTTCTGCAAGAGCAGCCAGTGCTCTTGACTGGTGAAACATCTCTCCAGCTCCTCTTTGACTAGTTTTGTATAAGACGATTTAGAGTCGTAATTATAGCGCGTGGCCCTCAGTTCTGTCACCCGTGCTCAGAATAAGGAAGAAGGAAGGAAGGAAGAGGAAGGAGGGAAATAGAGAACTGAATGGTATATTGTATTGAAGTAAACTCTAAAACGTAACGAATTCTCTCACTTCATAAGACAAGCGATAGCCTAAGGTGTATATTCAAAGTTTAATTTCTCTTTGAACACCACCCAGACATGGTGGGGGCTACAGGTAGAGATAATTAGGGGTTGGGCAAAATACTTCTACATGTTGTAGAGTCAAATGTGCCCCCCTAAAATGATAATCTACCAAGTCTATCTAACTCATGTGTCTTATTAAAGCAAATGCCACTGAGAATACATCTTTACTGAACCATTCCTAAGAGGATAGAGGTGTGGACACTGAGCAGGGACATGGCTAACTCAGCAATGAGGGCAAACACTTCCAGGCTGCTGTGTCCAGTCCCCAGGCTGAGGGTGAGCGGCTGCTTGCTCATTAGACCTCAGCCTTCATAGTATCCGTAGCTTTGGATTTATTTATTTTTCTTTAGTGGCTGCAGTATCAGTCACATCTGTTTGGGTGCACCAGGCTACACAATTGCAAAGTGTCTTCCTGGCCCTGTCTGAACAGCAATCCTAGGGGTTCCTGTGTTCAGGAATCTGATGATTATGTTTTGTCCCTGGATTATTTGATGGGGCCTGGCTCAGAAAAGGTTTTTTTTAAAAATCGTTTAAGTCCGTAGCTTGCTTGCTGAGTCAACTGGCTGATGCCAATGACACGTCAATTTGGTATCCACTAACACAGCCTAAACACAGCCCAATTACCCGGAGGCCACCTCTTACTGCTCTCATCATCTTGACAGGTTCACACCTTGTAATCTGCAGAGCTTCTAGGAGAGAGAAGCTCTGAAACTCCCGCTGATTACATATGTGGTGGTAAGGGACAGCTGTGCTTTGTTCTGTGGGAAGGAACAGAGTATACATTCTTTTCTTACAGATGTTGGATCTGCTATGTTTTGTAACAGTAACAATTATTATCAGATAGGTCTATAGCCAAGCAGAATGTGGGTAGCTAGATCAGTATCCTATGCCCAACTTCTCCAAAGACAGTAGGAAATCCACATTTTACCTGTAGCTAGAAAATACGCAGACAATTTCTTGTGTCGACATTTACAGGTGAAAACACAGATCATGGGGTTCTTGTAACCTCCTAACCTACCCCCCAAAAAACTTTCCAAGTTTGTACCACAGCTGTGTCTGACAAGGTGCTAATGTGTATTTTGATGGTACACCACATAAACTAAAACCATTTTTTAATGTGCCTATTCTAGGGCTGGGGGGGATGATTCTGTGGGTATGGCACTTGTCACAGTAGGAGGGCTTGCATTTGGATCACCTGATAAACTGCTGGGCAGGTGTGCTGACCATGGTAACCCAAGTGCACGGGAGGCATAGGGGGGAGATCCCTGGAGGGAGCAGCAAGCTCAACTAACCAAATAAGAGAGCTCTGGGTCCTGGTGAGAGACCTTGCCTCATACACATGGTGAAACGTGATCAAGGGAGCCTCCTCATGCAAAGGCGTCCGACAGTGCATGTGCACACCCCACATACACTCTCACTCACATACACATGACCGTACAGCACACATACTCATGCAGAAACAGACAAAGTTACCTATTTTGAAGCTGAATTTCTCCTCTGGTACGATCTCATGTGGAACTCATTTTAATTGTTTTGTGAGAAACGAACTTATAAAGTGCTATCTAAAAACGCAACAAATTGGGATCGTCCAATGGCCAGTCACCCCATTTTTGTGTTTTTGAGGGCCCCTCTCTATCCTCTGGACCATAGGGCGGGCTTTCTGGTTCCTGACGGAACCGTTTGCCGTTTTAAAGCTATGCTGGTTCAGTGAAGTGTTTATTCTGGGAGCTTCATTTCCCTCTGCTTGGACACCTACACCTCATTCCTCAACCAAGGCAGTAAATGTCTAAAATTGGTGCTGGCTCTGGTAGACATGGTGATGACATCAGCCTGTGTCCCAGCTCCTGGAGAAGAACAGTGACCACTCGGTCACTTGTGGCCAGTTAGGTCCCAGCAGCACTGTCTTGTCTGCACATCTCCAGGACAGTCACCATGGGTTTCTCAAAGGCTTGCTTGCTTTGTCAAGATCAGAGATCAGGGGAGGGTGGAGGTAAAGGGAAACACACACACACACACACAACTGTTTTCGAGGGAGAACTTGCCTCAGGTCGAATGGCAATATGCTGCCTCTGACTTCACTGAACTGTACACATGAAATGGTTGACACGCTAACTTTTGTTAAATGCTCTGTGTTTGTGCGCATATAATGGGCGGCAACTGCCCGCACCGCGGGGCTGCTGCTCTGAACATCTATTAAGCTGCTGCGTCCTTAGTAAAGCACCCACTCCTCGCGAATTAGCAAACCGCACTTAACCACAGAAGTTTCTAGCTACAAGTGCCACAGAAGAAAACCTCAAAAACACCATGTGAGAGTTGGGGATAGGGATCGTGCGGAAGCGCTGCTTCCTCTGGGTAGTTCTTTGATGGATGGTGTGGGGAGCCAGGGACTGAGGCACCCTTACCTCCTCTCTCTGGAATCGCATATAGGCTTGCCCCTGTGGAGGGCAACAAGAACCCAGCGATGATAGCTCGCCAAAGGGCGGTGCTGTTACTGTGGAGCTTGCCACTGCGATGAGAGCCATCCAACTGCGGTGTACACACAATCTGCTTACTGGCTGACTATGGGGCTGAAGCCACTGCGCCTTCCGGGCTCTTCCCAAAAGACAGTAGTTAGCTGAGGACGTTTATGTCCTTACAGGGCATCAAGGTGCCAAGTTAGCTGCAGAGTGGAGGGGACTCTGAGCGGGCGGCTGAAACCTTAAGAGCTGGGACCTGCCAGGCTCCTGGGTACCTAACTTTCCTAGCAGAAAATCAAGCGCGCGCTGGATTAGAACTAAAACTCCGGATAGACTTGTCAACACATCTCTGCTCATAACACAGCGGCAAGCATCAATCTGCGCTGGCTCTGAGCCGCCCTATCGACCTCTGCGCCTAGGTTATCCGCAATTTCACGTGCTCCTGGCAGGCCTGGGCTGGCTGGCACTTGCAAGCTCCACAGGCAGCTGAGACGCTTGGCTGGAGGCTGCAACCTGGGGCTGCAGAGCACCCACCCGCCCAGCACTCGGGGTGCCAGAAAGCTTCCATTTACCGCTCTCTCGTTCACTACAAATGCCCCCACCCTCACCACTACTTACCAGAAGCGGAGACCAGCAGACAGACAGCACACACATGATCCCCATGAGCTGGATGGCGGTCTCGGTGGTGATCCGGCCCCACTGGGCGCTGGACTGAGAGGCGGCGGCCTTGGCCCGGCAGCGGGACACTAGGGCTTTGATGGTCGCCAGGTTGCAGGCAAAGGTGATCACCAGAGACAGTAGCCCCAGGCAGGCAAAGGCGGTGGCAAAGGCCACGCTGCCCGGCTCTTGCGCAGGGTCGGTCTGGTTGCCCGCGGGCCCGGTGCTGATGAAGCACCACGTGCCGGGCCACTGCACGCTGTATCGGCCCACCCCCAGCACCGGCAGCAGTGCGAAAGCCAGCACGGCCAGCCAGACGCCTAGCAGCACGGCGCGCGTGGCGCGAGTCTTCATGTGGCTGGCGTACCAGTGAGGCGCGCGGATGGCCAGCGCGCGCTCCACGGCCATGGCACTAGCCACCAGGAGCGAGGACAGCCCGAACACCGTCATGGTCAGCCCGAAGAAGGTGCATAGGCGCCCCGATGGGTCGAGCTGCTCCCAGCTCCGCTGTGACAGGTACACGAGGATGACCACCGGGCTGGTCAAGAGCTGCCCCACCAAGTCGGTGAGCGCCAGCCAACCAATGCACAGCAGGAAAGACTTCTTTCGCTTGCTCTCACGGCGCCGGTAGCTGCGCGACACAAGTAGTATGGCCAGCGCGTTGCCCACGAAGCCGGTAACCATCATGGTAATGGGGAACGCCACCGACACCGAGCCGCAGTCCTCCGCGGCGCTTGACAGGTTGCTTCGCGCTTCGGTTGAGCGCCCCGGCGCCCACATGCCGGCCGGAGTGGCGGGGCCGCGGAAAGGGCGCGCGGGGCGGGGGCCTCCCGATTCAGGTGCAGGGTAGCAGCGCACCCGGGGACACGGCGCGGGCCGGAGCTCTGCTCTCCATCACCCGCCGCCGCCCGCGCCAGGCTGCGGGGTCCCGGCAGGCGCCGCCCGACGCCGCGCGAGGCTCCACCCGCGGCTCGGAGCCTGAGGGGCGGTGCCGCGCGTGGGCAGGCTGAGGGCGGTGTCCGCCGGGATCACCTGGCTCAGCGCCTCCTTGGCCGCGCTCGCTAGTCCCAGGGCTCTTCCCGCATCAGACTTTGTAAAGTGCTAGACGGTTTCCATGTGTAACATCTAAGAAAAGTAAGGGCGAAATTGGGACATCTTAGTATCTGCCACGATGCTGATTTCTGATCATGTTCGGTTGTCATTGAATTGGGGGGGGTATTTGTTTTATTTAGGGTAAATATATAATACAATGAGACCCACAGCTGGGAAAGAATAGGGATGAGCTCTGCTTCAAGTCTTCTTCAAACGATTGCCTTATTTACTTTGAACTAATCCCACATTCATATTGGAAAAGTATTTTTTTTTCTAGGATAATGTCAGTTTAAAAGTTTAAGAACAGTTGACGTCATTCTTGGTTGTAAAAGCAAGCAGACACATGGATGAAAGTACGCACTACATTCACATTTTCACCAATGAGTGAAATTCTAGTCTAAAAAATTTAAGAACATTTCAGAATTCATTCATCAAAGAAAATAATGCCACCTTATAGTTATATCAAAATTATCCTATTTGTTAATAATTAAAAATATTTGTAGTATTAATTAAATATCAGTAATATATCAACATCTCCTTTTCTATTCTCCACTCCAGTGTGTGTGTGTGTGTGTGTGTGTGTGTGTGTATGTGTGTGTGCGCGCGCGCGCGCGCGCTTGCATGGAGGTCAGACTTCAGCATCGGATGTCTTCCACTGAGACTCTGCACGGTGACTCCTCCCACACCCCAGCACTGGGTTACAGCACAGCAGCTAGGCTTTCACGCAGATCTTGGGAATCCCAAGTCTTTGTGGCTGCAGTCTATCCCCTGAGCCATCTCCCCAGGTCCTAAAACTTAACTGTGAATACACACAATGGGAACATGTGTTGGCAAAGGCAATTAGTCTCTCCCTCGCCTTAACTAAGTTTCAGTAACCCTTTCGTTGTTACAGCATTTTTTTTTCGCCCCTAGTTATCTGCTTTTTGGCTGTTCACCTTGCAAATAAGCAACTTCCATGCTCTGATGCTTGGTTTCCTGTTGGCACTTTTTGCTATCTGCAAGAGTTGACTTAGTTGGTATGAAACAACACTCCCCTCTAGTGACTAGAAGGCTAACATGCACTATCCTGTGCTAAAGAGAATTTCTTTTTAGAACATTTTTAGCCTTGTGTTGGTATTTGTGTGAATGTGTTCACGTGAGTGTGTGGATGCCCATGATTGTGGAGGCCCAGGGACAATTTGGGGTATCAACCCTAAGAATGCTGTTCACTTTCTTGGAGACTGGGTCTCTCATTGCCTGGAGCTTACCAATTGGGCTAGAATAACTAGTCAGTAAGCCTCGGGGATTTTTGTCTTGAATCCCACAATGATGGGATTATAAACCCACACCACTAGACAGAGCATTTCCACATGGACGTTGGGGACTGAATTTAGCTCTGTACTTGTAAGGAAACCATCCTGCTTTCCTTGTTAAGGATAGCTCCTCAATGGTTACTCTCTGCTCTGCTTAGGGAATCTGATTTCTTTCTTAGAAATCTGGTCATTAGTAACAGTAATCATCGCCCACCACACACACTTGTGTTCACAAACTTACCTCTCTGATCAGCAAATAAGCCGGAAAAGACTGAAATTAAAGAATCACATCTTCATATTTCAAAAAAAAATAAAGCTTACATCCACCTGTCAGCATATTTTAAATTCTGCTTTAAAATATTTTAACACACAACTAGTTTATGTCACTTGTAACTTGGTTTTGATTCACACATTTCAATATTTAACTAATGCACATGAAATTATTTTACCATAGTGAACTTCCACAGAGACTCTAGTCTCATAACTAGGTCCACTGTTGCCTTGTGAAGAACCTGCACTTAGTAGAGAAGTGTATTTTTCATTCTTCACTCATTTGGTGAGCACTCACGGGTATCTGGTCTGTCAGACGCTGTCTTAGTCTTAGAGATATCAATAAACACATTGACGTCTCTACGGTCGGTCAGTCGTTGAGTTTAACATTGAACCCTTGATATTCAAAAGCCCCACAGAGGGAAGGATACAGATCCCAGAGGCTTTTGTCTTGTAGAATGATTTGTTCTGGAGGTGGCATCCTATAACTTAGTGAAAAACCATATATTGTAGTGACTCTGGATTGTGCTTTTTTTTTTTTTTTCCTCCCGTGGGCCCTTGACTGTCCTGAAGTTCACACCTGTTGCTGTGTCTTTCCCTCTCTCAGGCCATGCTTTTATGACCGCGTTCACTGCAGATGAACTTCCGCTGTGCTTCTGTAATTTGCTGGTCCTTGGTGGGGGCCACACTGTCTGACTCTGATTCTGTCAGTCTCCTGCTGTGTCCTGAACTGCCCGTGGTGGGTAGGCACTCCTTTAGAAGCATCCATGCGGTAGACATGGCCAGCGATTTACCTGTTTCAGGCCTGGATTTCTGTCTGCTCAGCACTTGTGCTTCTTCTCCGTTGGGGGTCTCTGCTCCTTGGGCAAAGTTCAGCTGTGAAACATGGGTAAGGGTGTGTCCATTTGCGTCTCTGCTGCGGACCTAATTGTGAGAATCTCTTATTAAACCTGTGCCTCTCCATGCTTGATTTCAGTCACTGGCGCCGTTCACCTATAAAGCCTTCCTCATCCCTGCTTTTCCAGAGTGTTTTCATGAAGGTTGAGTGATAGCTTCATTCCAATAACAGCTCTCAGTTCCGTGTTTCCCTTTTACTTTTAAAAATTAACCCCCTTTGATTTCTTCAAGCTTTTGAATGTTTTCTACTGAGATTAATACTTTAATAAAAATTTAATTGCTTTTGGTATTTAAAAACTAACATTTATTGGCATCTTCAAGGTAGTGTGATACAGGCATACACAGCTCTTTTTGTTGCTGTTTGGTTGGTTCTTTGTTTTGTTTTGTTTTGTTTTTCAAGACAAGATTTCCATGTGTAGCTTTGGAGCCTGTCCTGGAACTCCCTCACAGAAATCCACCTGCTTCTGCCTCCCGAGTGCTGGGATTAAAGGCATGTGCTACTACCACCTGGCTAGCATTGCTGTTTTTAATGTGTCCTTTCCAAAATTCAAGCATCAAAACTTCTTGTTATGGCTTCAGATGCAGATCTTACATGTATATTCTTCAGCCTACACTAATCTACCACAAGTACATGGAAGGAACTAAGAAAGATATAAAGGTCAGTGAAAGAGAATGTTCTAGAATTACACATATGAAGTAGATGTGTATGAACTCTATATTACATATATACATGCCACAGTACATATTTGCAAATTCAATTGCTTTTGTCATAGGTATTAAAAATAAGTCTCCAACAAATACTGTTACAAAGCTGATTATTGTGCTACACAAATGTAATCTCAGCACTTGTGAGGCTGAGGCAGGAGAATTTCCATGAGTTTGAGGCTCCTGGTGAAGACCACATGACAAGATCATGTCTGAAATAACAAACCCTTCAAAACAGATTACCTATCTGTATGAAGATAAAAGAATATGACCTCACAACACATAGAATGATTAAAGATTTAAATGTGTTTGAACTTTAAACCTAGACTAAATAGAATATTTTTATAAGTCTCTAATATTACTAGGAATACCCCTGTAGCATGCTTTGTTTAGTAACATATAATGATCCCTTTTGGTCAATACACTTGGAAATCTTTCATCCTTCTTGAATGCTAATAATCTAACCAATTTTTTTTAATGTTTGGATTTGTTTGGTAGTTTATCTTTACTATTTGACTGTATCTGGTTGCTTGGGAGACACTCCCAGAGGATTAACTAGGGACTGAAAGCTCACTCTGGGTGTGGGAAGCTCCCCACACTGGGCTGAGGGCCATGACAGAAGAGTGAAAGGAGAAAGCCAGCAGATCTCAAGCATAATCTGCTTCCTGACTGTGGATCCAATGTGACCACCTGCCTTGCTCATCTGCCAGGATGAATGCATCCCACAAAGGACTGCCTCCTGACCCAACCGCAAACTGTCAAACAAAGTAAACACTTGAGTGGCTTTTGTCAAGTAATTTGTAATAACAGTGAAAAGTAACTGATACAGAAATTTGCTACTGAGAAGTGGGGACATTGCTGTGACTTCCTATGGGCCCAAAGTTGTGTGCTGGAGTGCCAGAACTGGAGGGTGGGTTTGCCCAATTCTTTTGGAGGCCAGATGAAGACAATTGCCTTGGATGCTGAGATCTGGTGTTTGCCCTGCTGGATTTTGGTCCCACTTTGCCCCATTCTTCCTTTTTAGGATATGAATGTTAATTCTGTGTTGAATTTCGGAAATACTTATGTTTTGACTTTTGTAGGGTATGGTGGTTTGAATAGGAATGGCCCTCATAGACTCATGTTTCAATGCTTGGCCCAGAGGCAGTGGCCCTATTAGGAGGTGTGGCCTTATTGGAGGGAGTGTATCACCATGGGGCCAGGCTTTGAGGTCTCAGATGCTCAAGCCAGGCCTTGCATTACTTTCACTTCTGCTGCCTGTGGTTCAGGATATAAAACTCTCAGTTCCTTCTCCAGAACCACGGCTGCCTGCATGCTGCCATAAAGATAACTGTAACAGCAGGCCACCCCCCAATTAAATGTTTTCCTTTTAAGAGTTGCTGTAGTCATGGTGTCTCTTTGCAGCAACAGGAACCCTAAGACATTGGGACTCACAGTTAAGACATTGTCTTGAGTCTCAGAGTAGACTAGACATTGGAACAACCATCTCAACAACGGTTGAGACTGGGAACTTTTAGAAACTAAATGCACTTTACATTAAGAGATGAAAATGAGGCTTTAGGAGGCAGGTGGTGGGATGTTATGATTTATGTGTTAGGATGTCAGGTTGACAAGGGATGAATTTGAGTTAATCTTGTCAACTTGACTTCATATACCATCACAAAAATAACTCTGGTTATGTCTATGGGGGTGCTTCCAGAGAAGGATGGGAAAGGAAACCCCATGCTGTGAGTTGGCAGCAATGTTTCCTGGGCCAGTAGCCTGCAGTAAGAGAAAAAGAAGAAAGCCAACTGAGCACCAGCATCCATTTCTTTGGTTGCAATGTGACCAGATACTCCATGCTCTTGTTGCCTTAACTTCCAGGATACTGTGTCCCCTCAAATTGTCAGCCAAAGCAACCCCTTCCTTACCTAAGCTGATTTTATTATTTTGTAACAGCAATGAGAAAAACAATATATGTTATTTCTACAATTTGCTAACAGAAACAAAGTTTCAACAATGCACACTGGTGTATTTGTGGGATTCTCTCATATAGTCAACCTCCACTAGTGAGCAGGCTGCTTGGAGCTGGTATCTTCCAGATTAGTCTTTACAGCATCTGCTTTGCCTTTAACACTGAAGATGCTCAAACAGATCTTTAGGATTCTCCCTAGTCCTGGGTTTGAGACTTCCCTGTCAAAAAATGTTACTAACTATATATCCAGCGTTCATTCTTTACTCTTCCATTATCCAGCAATATTGATTTTAAGTTCAAAACAGATCTCATACATTTTGTCTTTATCTCTTTAGCCATACCCTGGCTTAAATAATTTAAAAATCTTTTACTGTTTTAAAAATTGCTTTGATTTTATAAAACCACTTAAACAAATTAAGCAAATCTAATGAGCATTTAAAATTTTCAACCCATATTTTATTTCCAAATTAATTAACATGAAGAGATTGGGTCATTTCCTTTATATTATGAAGATATTCTCCTTCAAAATGTATGTTTCTGCTTTTCTAGTATTTAAAACTCAGTATAATCTGTGGAATATACTTTATGGTGACTTTGAATTAGAAGATGTTCTCTTGTGTTCAATCAGTAACTCCCTATGAGATTGTCACTATCCTCACCTGTAGAAACTCTGCAATGGAGAGATGCCTCCTTCTCATCTACCTGCTCAGCTCTTCACCTCCTTTGTGGTTTTGAGGATTCCTGTGTAAGGTGTTTTGAATTCCTACATGAACGCCCCCCCCCCAAAATAACCTTAACTCCCAGATACTAGGGATGAACTCGGGGCTTCAAATCCCACATTAGGCAAATGATATGTTGCTGAGATATCCCTATCCTTAAGCTGCCCAAGCTGGTTTTGAGTCTCCAAGTTTCTTGCTTTAGTATCTCACATGGTTATAACCAAGGCTTGCACCATCAGGCTCAGATCAAAACTAAATTTTAAATGTTTTATTTCTTAGTAAATGGTGGTTATTGTCCCGCGCTACCGTCTCGCCAGCAAGAACGACGCAGAACACTCGGATCCTTCTGCAGTAAAGCTTTAATGCATCTTGAGAGATAGATGATCAGCTTCTTAGAGGGAGACCCCAAGCTAAGAAACCCAGCCCCTTATATAAGCCTAGGAGCTCCGAGTGAGATGTGTAGAGCCGGGATTGGTGGTTTGCACATCACCCCAGATGACGTCACGGGAGAGGCACAGTTTAAACGGTTAACTCCAACTGACAGCGACAGTTAACTCCAACTGACAGCGACAGTTAACTCCAACTGACAGCGACAGTTAACTCCAACTGACAGCGACAGTTAACTCCAACTGACAGTGGATGTCAGCGCCATCTTCTAACGGCAATAGCGATAGCGAGGGCGGCTCCTCACATCTCCCCCTATTCATTTATTTTTGAAGCAATAGGACACCCACAACTTTGGAGTGGAGATAGAGGTCAAATCCCCATGTGCAAATTCGGAACATGTACAAAGCTCCTCTCCAGGGTCTTATCCCCAGAGGAAGTCCTGACCAGTCCGATGTCTTTTTTCTGGGGGAAGGAGATCATGACATAGAACCTTCATGCAAGATGACTTATCTCCCAGGAGAAAGTCGTTATACCGCAGACCTCTCCTGTGCAGTGCTTAGCCTTGCAACTCCTTGGGCTGCTGAAGCCTACCCACTCTATCCCGTGCAATGAGACTAGCCTCGTGGGGTGCAAGAGCTGGGAGGCCAGCGACCTATTGCTTTAACATGGTTAACCAAATGTCAGGGGATGCTCCGTGTTCTAAGGCAGCAAGTGCTTGTGCCACCACCACTTTCTCCTTTTGTTTGGGCTCTGAGCGTACACACCATCCAAAGCATCAACACTATTCCACAGCAGAGAACTAGGCTAAATGATCCTACCCCCACCCATTCCTTAAAATAAGAAAATGCAGATGAAATCCAGGGGAGAGGTCTTCCATCAGAGAAAGATCCAGATGCGTCGAATTCACTTGCAGGATCGCCATTCTCAACTCACGGAGTGTCTGCTCAAACTCAAAAGTCCAATTCTGTAATAAATGTTGAGACAGAGCTTTTGACAGGTTAGCTGCTCTTGTAAAATTCTCATATTGTACTAAGTGACACAAAGGCCAGGCAACTTTGTTCACATCCCAATTTGGCCATCTGCCACAATATATCCAATTGTTCCTGAACCAAATTAATCTGTTGGTTTACCAACATCAGGCCTCCTTGTATCTGAGAATTGGCAGTGGCCTGTTTATCTAGGACCATGGTCACAGTGGCCTATAGTTCATTAATGGTTTGAGTTGTCTGCACAGTGGCAGAAAGTGCAAGGGCCGAGGCGGTAACCGAAGCAGTAACCGCGGCGGTGGCTATCAGGCCCACAATAATAGCAGAGATCCCAAAAATCTCGCTTTTCCCTAAACAAACTCAAATTACTTGGCGCCTCAACAGGAGCTGGAATAAATCGAGGCATGCGCATTACCAAAGCAAAAGGGTGCTTAATAGCATCCCAGCATAATGCATAAAAACAATTCTAAGCAGAACAATTTATTTCTTTCTGATTCTTACCTAAGGTATCATTACTCACAACCCAAATAAAGGGCAGCTGAATAATTAGTTCTCTTAAAAGGGGTATACTTAACATTGGAGGAGGACCAATCAGATGATCCAGAGCTCTGTCCCTCACTCAGACTGTTGCCTAATGCCCCTTTCCAATCAAAAGTAATCTGTCCCTTCTCACTATCATAGGAGAAAGATCAGTACAGCTTCCATTAATTCAAAAGGATTAGCATTAGATCTTTCTGGATCCATATGAATAAAATTATCCTTTAATGAAGAAATCACAGTAAAGCACAAGCTTCCTACTAATGACAAGGTTCTCTCATCCTGAAAACTCTGTATCTGAGGATCTAAAGGCAAAAAGGCAAGCCCCAACTCTCTATTATTTGTGAAAAATCTAGGGAACACCTGGGCATTCTGCATCACTGGCATCGGTAGGGGAAGGTAGACATGATGGCCCACCGTAACTCTCCCATCATACTAGGAACCATCATCCCGAGTAGGAGAGTCTTCATCACCCACTTGGCCTCCATCCTTCTTATTCTGGAGTTGTGAAGGAGCTCTTCGAGTGAGTCTTTCAGGGATCCACAGGGGGTTTTCTTCCTCCTGTGGAAAAACACACACAGCTCCCCTGGATCTTATAAGAATAGGATCCGGGCCTTTCCAGAGATCAGTCAAGACATCTTTCCATTTTACCATTTCTTTTGGCCTATCAGGCTCTAAACTGTGGCGATCAGCCGCAGTGTGGCCTTGGGCATCACAGTTCAAGAAATTAAGGGTAAAAAGTGCCATGGATACAGCAACTCTTGGTACCGAGGGTAGAACATCCTCAATACTCCCCTTTTGTTTAATCAGATATGATTTGAGTGTACGATGGGCACGTTCCACAATGCCCTGTCCTTGAGGGTTATAAGGTAGGCCAGTTAGATGGGTAACATCCATTTGCCGACAAAACTGTCGGAATTTTTGAGAGGTATATGCTGGTCCATTGTCTGTTTTTAAAATTCTGGGTTTTCCCCAAGCACTCCAGGCCTCAAGGCAATGTTGAATCACATATGAGGCCTTTTCCCCTGTTAGGGGTGTGGCAAACATTACGCCAGAACAGGTGTCAACAGAAACATGAACATATTGAAGCCTTCCAAAAGAGGGAATATGAGTAACATCCATCTGCCACATCTGCAATGGTCTAATGCCACGTGGGTTTATTCCCATGTGGGGAGTAGGTAAGAATTCGCAGCAATTCTGGCATTGAGTAACAATTTCCCTAGCCTCTTTCCTGGATAGAGCAAAACGACGGCGCAAGGTCTCAGCCGTCACATGAAAGCGCTTATGGAATTCTTTTGCTGCTTGTGCATGGGTAGACAAGGCAGCGGCCACCAGCTTTGTAGCCTTGTCCGCTAAGTCATTCCCTAAGGACATGGGACCTGGGAGTCCAGAATGTGCTCGGACATGGGTAATGAAAACAGGAAATCTCCTATTTAACAAGGCAGCTTGTATCTTCTGAAAGATGTTAGCAACTCTGCTGGAGGATCTTATTATTCCAGCTATCTCAAGGAGATTAACTGCATTAACCACATAAGAGGAATCTGATACAATATTGAGGGGTCCTGGAAAAGCCTCAAGAACCTCCAGTACTATCAGACATTCTACAACTTGAGGTGAAGTTTCATTATATTGTTTAGATATAACCCTATCCTTGACCACATAAGCTCCCATACCAGTTTTTGATCCATCAGTGTACACCACAGTCCCATCTGGGAGTGGGTCTTTAGCTGTCACTTGTGGAAACACTATAGCCTGGTTTAGGGCAAACTGTAAAATTGGATGCTTTGGAAAATGATTATCAATTTGTCCTGAAAAGGAAGTAACTAAAACTGCCCAATCACTAGATGTGGCTGCCAAGGTCTGAACTTGTGCAGCAGTATAAGGCACAATCAAGGAATCAGGATCCCTGCCAAAATGTGTAACAGCTGCTTTTATTCCGCGAAGCGCGAGGCTGTGCAACAGCATCAGGGTACCAGTCAATAATCTTAGCAGGGGAAGCATTTGGATGAATCCAAAGTAATGGTCCATGTTGCCACAGGACTGCAGTTGGCAATTGAGCTGTCTTAAAAACACACAGATTAAAAGGTAGTGACTCCTCAATTCGTTGTAATTGTGCTTCCTGTAAGGCCTCTTCCACCATCTGTAAGGCTCGGTGGGCGGCAGGGGTAAATTTTCTGGGTGAGGAGATATGAGGCTCACCCTCCAGGAGATCGAAGAGGGGTTTTAGATCAGCAGATGGAATTTTTAAAAGGGCCTCAACCAATTTATATCTCCCAGAAGTTTCTGAAAATCATTTAATGTTTGTAAGTGGTCTTTGCGAATTTCTATTTTCTGAGGAACTATATTTTTGGGAGTAATCTTTGAGCCCAAAAAGAGGCCTGTATCTGCAATTTGAACCTTTTCTGAGGCAATCTCTAATCCCCACTGTTTTAATTCAGCCACCAGCATGGGAAAAGCCTTTTGTAAAACATCTAACTCTTTGTGACAAATAAGAATATCGTCCATATAATGGATAACGATTAAAGATGTAAATTGCTTCCTAATTGGCTCCAAAGCCTCCTGCACATATAGCTGACATATTGTTGGGCTATTGGCCATGCCTTGCGGCAGTACCTTCCACTGAAATCTCTTGTCTGGTTCCATATGATTAAGAGAAGGGATAGTGAAGGCAAACCTTGGTCTATCCCGTGGGTAAAGTGGAATAGAGAAGAAACAATCCTTAATATCTATAATAATAAGCTTCCAATCTTGAGGAAGTGCAGAAAGCAAAGGAAGGCCTCTTTGAACAGGGCCAAAAAGATGCATCTGATTGTTAATGGCCCGCAGGTCGTGGAGTAATCTCCACTTCCCAGATTTCTTCTTAATAACAAAAATTGGTGTATTCCATGGGGAGGTAGAAGGCTCTAGATGCCCCAGCCGTTCCTGTTCTTGCACTAATCTTGTGACAGCCTCTAATTTTTCAGAGGATAGAGGCCATTGAGAGACCCATAACGGCTCCTCTGTTTTCCATGGTATGGGTCGTGAAGCCTCAACGGCCCCTAAATAAAACCCAGTCCTTTTCTACCCCGATTTCCGTGTTGTGTAATGGGTTTTATTCTGCCTTGTTCTTGCCTACCCAAGCCTCTACCATTTGTATACCCCATCTTTGCCATAATGGCTGATGCCTGGGGGAGTATTCATTAGTTAGGGTCATGCCCATGGCTTGTAACACATCTCGTCCCCATAAATTTACAGGGAGTGGCAACACATAGGGGGTAAAACATCCCTGTTTGCCTTCAGCATCCCGCCAGGTTAAGGCTGAGGCACTGATGGCAGGAGAGGACTGGTATCCAAGACCTTGTAGAGAATGAGATGAAACAACAGTGGGCCAAGACTTCGGCCACCAATGGAGTGAAATAATGCTTTTGTCTGCTCCCGAATCCATTATCCCTTCAAATTCTTTTCCATTAATTAACAATTTTATTGTAGGTCTCTCATTTAGGGGTATAGCCAGATAGGCTGAATCACTTCCAGAAGATCCCATAGCCCTTTTTTGTAAAGTGTAGGTTTCTCCATCCCCGAGGGAGGGCAGCAACACCAGTTGTGCAATTCTATCTCCCTGCTTTATAGAAAATACACCCCGAGGGCTAGAACAGAGAACTTGAATCTCCTCTTTATGATATGGGTCAACAATCCCAGGATATATAATGAGTCCCTGTAAAGTTAAGGAGCCACGGCCCAGAATAAGCCCAATGGTGGCAGGGGGCAAAGGTCCAGGGGAATGGACTGGGACCGGTTGAACATTCATTTGGGGCATGAGTAAGAAGTCGGAGGCGGCACGCAAGTCCATTCCGGAGGTTCCTCGGAAACCTCTACTTCCTCTTGATTGCTTTTCTGAAATTGGTTCCCATATTTCTGAGGGCCCTGGGACCATGGGCCCCGTGACCCGTTTTTTGATTGGGGTACCTTGGATTCTTCAATAGGGGGCAGAAGCCTCCCTTTTACATCCCGGACTGACCTGCATTCGCTAGCCCTATGATAACCTTTACCACAACGATAGCAAAGCTTCGATTCTCTTGTTCTTTCAGGGGCTTGACAATCTTTCTTAAGGTGCCCCATTCTCCCACAATTAAAACAAGCTTTTCGATTAGATAAATCTCTATACCTGTGCGTTTGTAAAATGGCGGCAGCTAGTCCTGCATTGGTTAGGGGTCCCCCAGCTCCCTGCACACTCTGAGCCAATCTTGTAAACCTTTGCTTTTGCGAGGGCGATAGCCGCTCGACATTCCTGGGTTGCTTGTTCATAGACAAGTTGCTCAATCAGGGGCATAGCTTGTTCTGAATCACCAAAGATGCGACTGGCGGCCTCTGTCATTCTGGCCACAAAGTCTGAAAATGGCTCTTGGGGTCCTTGGACAATCTTTGTAAGGTGTCCACTGGACTCTCCCCTTTTTGTGAGGGCCTTCCATGCTTTAATAGCGGCGGCCGACACCTGACCATAGACGCCCCAGATGTAGTTGGTTTGATTAAGGGCATGTTGACCCTGACCTGTCAGCATTTCAAATGTCCACTGCCTCTGATTCTCATCTTCAGCCGTGGCATTAACTCTAGCTTGTGCCTGGGCTGCATCATACCAGAGAGCCTTCCATTCCATGTATTGTCCCATGTTGGGAAGCACTGCTTTCACTGTCGTTTGCCAGTCAGTGGGAGTCATGGCAAAATTAGCAAGCCTTTCCACCTGTAATGTGGTAAAGTTAGCATTGACCCCATAATTACGAACGGATTCGGCCAATTCTTTAATTTGATTGTAATCTACGGGGGTATGTACTCTTCCGCCTTCCACATTCTCGAATACTGGAAAAGCCATTTGTATTTTTCTCCGTTCCTCTAAAGGTAAAAAGGAGTCAGTACCAGTATTCAGCCGAAGCTCATATGGCGGAGGCGCTGAGGGGCGTGAGCCCGCCGGATTTATAGGCGGTGGCCTCACATTCATTTTTGTTTTCAGTGGCCGGTGTCTATCAGGGTGATATCTTTTTTCCTCATACCGTGCCACCTCCTCCTCTAGACCACCTTCTTCGCTAGAATCCAGAGTGTCAGAATCAGAATTATCTAGCTCCAAGGCTTCTAGCTCTACTGCAGGGTATAGACTAGATTCTGGCTTTTTCTTTTTCTTAGATTTGTTAAGGGGTGAATGATAACTCCCTTCTTTCTCTCCCCCTTTCTTAACTTCCTGGGGAGGGCCTTTTTTCTTAGACATGTCTTTTCTTTTGCGAGCTCCCATTCTCTCACTCCGTTCAGTTTCTGACATGCTATCCTGAACTTCCTCTAAGGTTCCCTGACTTTCTATTATAGCAGGGTGACAGGCCTCATCCTCCAAGCAGTTTTTAACTAGCTTCCAAATGGCTTTGGTACCTAAGCAGAGATCTCCTTCTGCATGCTTCCTGTCTAGTTCTTTACCTAGCTTGTTCCATGAGGCCACAGTGAGGGACCCGGAACAAGCATACCATGGTGCCACTCTATCTACCTCCTTCACAAAATTTTGAAGTGTTCGTGGTGCAATTTTAAGATCTCTTTGTTTTAGCACAGTCTGTAAGGCTGTAACCACTGACTGTGACGACCCCATCGCGCTGACAGCTTATCTAAAAACGCGCTCAACTCCGTTACCAGACTGACAGCACCAGACTGACAGCACCAGACTGACAGCACCAGACTGACAGCGCCAGATGGACAGCGCCAGATGGACAGCGCCAGACGGACAGCGCCAGATGGACAGCGCCAGACGGACAGCGCCGTTCTGTCAGCACCAGCCACGATGAAGGAGAAGGACAAACAGGACTAGCACCAAAGCCTCCACTGACCCGTCCCACGGTGATGACAAACTAAGGCCAAAGTCGAGAAAAGGGTTGTTCAGGATAAAGCATACCTCTCTGAACCTACGTCCCTGCAGTTCTGAATCCGCCCCGTCTTCCGAGGGGTCTCCCGCGGCGCCGGCGATGTTGAAGAGTTCCCGGGTTTCGGCACCAGATGTCCCGCGCTACCGTCTCGCCAGCAAGAACGACGCAGAACACTCGGATCCTTCTGCAGTAAAGCTTTAATGCATCTTGAGAGATAGATGATCAGCTTCTTAGAGGGAGACCCCAAGCTAAGAAACCCAGCCCCTTATATAAGCCTAGGAGCTCCGAGTGAGATGTGTAGAGCCGGGATTGGTGGTTTGCACATCACCCCAGATGACGTCACGGGAGAGGCACAGTTTAAACGGTTAACTCCAACTGACAGCGACAGTTAACTCCAACTGACAGCGACAGTTAACTCCAACTGACAGCGACAGTTAACTCCAACTGACAGCGACAGTTAACTCCAACTGACAGTGGATGTCAGCGCCATCTTCTAACGGCAATAGCGATAGCGAGGGCGGCTCCTCACAGGTTATGTTTTATTTCATTCTAACAGGCACAGCTAACAGTGTATTAAAACACAATTCTCTACACTGAAATCCACCAAATACACATTTCACTGCCAAAGCTTGGTTGCAAGTAAATGCTCTTCAGTGGGAGCAGTGGGGATCTTGGAGAGATGGGTACTCTATGGCTGGGGCAGACATGCACCAGTGTGTGACAGGAAGGGGCAAGCACATAGAAAGGACACAATAGGCAACTTTAAGTGTTGGTTGACAATGCTCAGCAATTTTAATGAAAAAATACAGAATGGTATTGAATTATAACCCATGTACAAGGTAAATATATGTAAATTCACATATTTCCAAATGAGACGATACACTAGAAAGCTCACATGAAGATACTGCCATCAGAAACATGGCCCTGCTCATTAATGCATGCTAGAAACCATTAATTCCAAATGTAGTAAAAAATGACTTCATAGTAGAGAAAGCTAACATGATTACTTACACAATGGCTAATTGAGTTGTCAGGTACATATATCATACAGTTCATGGGATGATTAAAAGCATATTCCTGTAGCAATTTTTCTTAAAACCAAGGGAAATGACAAACTCAGACTGAAGACTACTTTAAAGATACCTGACAAGTATCCTACATGACCAAGGTCCTGAAAAACAAGAAACTGTCTCAAACCAGAAGAGAACAAAATATTTAGTGCAATATTTCAGGCTGGGTCCTGGAATAGAAAATGAACATAACTGTAAATTATTTAAACTCAAATAAAACCTGAAGTTTAATAAAACTGGTTTCTTAGACATTACAGCTCTTTATTAAACTAGTCAGAAGATGCCTTAGGCAGAGACACATCTTTACAGTACACAAAAAGATAATTTCATAACAGTAGACTTCCTTATGCCCTCATCCAGTTTTCTTTATAAGTACAGATGAAAGAACTTAGATTAACAGAAAAAAGGACAATTTAAGTTATAATAGTTGGGAACAAGCCTAAGATAAAGGCCACACTTTCATAACTAATAATAAGTCTCCATGCCATTATTTGGGGGCTGGCGGCCCAACAAAGTCCGACAAAAAAAAGATCTGCTATAACTGGTGCCCAGTGCACAGCATGTAAATCCACAGTGCCTGAGAAAGCTGCAATGAGTTCTGAACATGGAGACATATAGGGCTTCCCAGTAACCACAGTCTCTCATGCAGTCTCACTTGAGGCACATAGAGGCACAGCTCCTTTAAGAGACCCTGCTGTTCAGCTGAGCAATGGAGGAGTCAGCTTGCTACTTGGAACTAGGTATGTAGATCCAGCAAATTCCCAGAGCTGGGACAGTTTGGTTAGGTCAAGTCAGTCACCAGAGTCATGTGCTAAGTGGAGACATGTAGTGGGTTGTCTGACTAAGATTTGTCTCTCATGGTCAGAGAATGCTGTAGGTGCAAGGTGGCAGGCATTCAAAGTCAGCTCCATACCAAAATACACCTCTAAACTGGTACAGTATGTCTTAAAATGTGCTTAGAAACTGAAGAGAGAAAATGGATATAGACAGTTATAGAAAAAAGTTTAAAAATAATAGTCTTTAAAGAGGAAGTAATGTAAAAACAATAAGCCATGTAATGGGAAAGACACATGGTATCTAGATCCTGCATGATGCATTGCTGACTTTGAAGTTTTAAAATGTCAATGAATAAAACAAACAAACAAACACAACTTCTGAGAAATGTTGGATTGTGGGGAATATTACTGAATTAAACCAGCCTATATATTTTAAGTTTGTCTTAACCTTAAAATGGAAGTCAGAAAATGTGTTGTGTTGGGAGACAGGCTAGAGATCAGATTTGACCAGAGGAGCCCTCCTGAAACTCTTGGTTAAGAGACATGAAGAAACAAAGAGAAACAAGACAGGTGACATACATGCTGATCCTTTGACATGGGAAGAGCTCAAAGACTGAATGAGACATGATAAATCTTATTGGCTACATAGTTTTCATGACTTTATTACATGTTATCTTTTCATATGGCATGGATAGAGATTTATATTAATTAGATTTTGCAGTTCAAATGGCCTTATAAAGTTGACAGATGCCCTTTACCTGTTCAAACACAGAGCATACTGCACATTTTTCTTGTATAAATACAGGCATGTTACTTTGAAAAGTTCCCATGTTCTCAGGAAAAAAAAAAAAAAAGAACCAGATACCAATGAAGACAAGTAGCCCAGGCAATCCAGCCTCTCAGAATGCCTGCTGCAGTTTCCTCAAACATCTGCATCCAGAACTTCAAAACTTGTGGCAAAGATGGTTCAGCCCCACAGACTACTCTAGCTAGGACATCAGAAGCTACAATTTCCAACCTCACAGACACTGGACAGCAAATGATGCAGCTAGCTCTCCTAGAACTTGATCATTTCCTCAGGGTCCCCTAAAGATGCCATCCCACCCAGACAACAGGAACTAATTTGAAGAACACGATGCCCACACTCCCAATAGGCAGTGTAGGTAGTTTTTTATTGTTCAATGGGTTATGAATAGGTACCATCATTTAGAGGAGTTGGCTGCAAATTGTTTCTGGTCATGGTAAGAGAGGAAACTAAATAAGGGAGTCTGGATAAAAGGATCTTTCTGAAAAGGAGAAGGGATTTACAGGAATGATAGAATAAAAGGGTAAATTATTGAATGTATTTTTAAACTAAAAAGCAACCATTAATCTAAAATATTTTACATTGGTATGGAGTTTTGTGTATTGATACAAATTTAAAATTATTTTTTAAAATACTGTATGTTTCCACTTTTAAGGCAATGTACCTATGCAGATCATTAAAAAATATAATGTATAATCAAGAAATGCAGGTTAGTAGTCATCTGCAACAACTTGTAGTCATGTTAGGTATGTTTTCAAGGTTAAACAGGATGTTTTAGATAGGTACTCTTCAAACACCGGAGATCTGTAGAATATGGCATTTAAGATATTTTAATGACAGAAGGCTTTTCATGACATAAAGACATGTCTGCTTGTGACAGCACCAATTCACTTCAAAAAAAGGATGGTAAGCATTGAAGAACCCCCATATGGACTTTGCTTTCATTGTGGCAGTTACCCCTAGGACAAGAAAGTGCCCTTATCTTGACTGCTGACATTGTTCTGTTCAAATTGGACAAGTAAGGCAAAACAGTCATTCCTGAACTTTGCCAAGACAAGGTATAGGGCAGTCCTTCAAAACTCCTGCCTCACAGAGGAGTCAGATATTCGAGGCCTCTAGGCTGAAGATGAACGACCAACATTGCAGAGAAAACTTGGGTGACTGTCCAGGCAGCCAGACATCTGTTGTTTCTGTTAGTTTTCAAAGTTGTTTTCTCTGCACTTCCTGTTAGTTCTGCAGAATCTAGACCTGTGTGAAGGGTCCTTCTGGTTATATCTGTTGGGGATTAACCTGATCATATTAACTGATAGGAAGGAGGAAGGACTCACCCTAATTATGGGTGAGACAATCTGCTAAGGCAGGAATTTTGTAGCAGCATGCCCTGTGGCTTTTTGTTGATTCTGAGTGCTACCAATTGCTTTGAGATCCTGCTGCCTTGATTGGCTGCGGATTGAACTCTGTGAGCCAAATTAACCCACCCTCTAAAGCTATTGTGAGGGTATTTTATTACAAAAACAGAAAATCTGTATACCTAAATATGTATTCGAAAGTGTGTAGACCCTTTTGCCGTGTTCTTTGGTAACTTAGGCCATATTAAGTTGGTACTAGTTTCCATGTCTTGTTATTTTCTACTTAATCACATCAATTATAAGAAACCTGTATTTCACTTTTGCAGCTAGTTTCACTTTATATTCTTAAGATAAATAGGTGGTATTAATGAAATGCCTTTCAATCCATTAATCTTTATAATCCACACCTTTCAAGTGTGGAGAAGCTCATTTCTTCAGATTTTTTTCTCTTCTCTCTTTCTTGGAACCTGTTTCCATTCACTGCAGGCAGACAGGCATACCTTTTCATTAACCTGGCTGTCTGAATCGTCACTAGTGATAGTTTGGCTTTACTGGAAATATTTCTCTGTATGCTTCTTTTCAGAGTTACGCAGGATTACCTCTTTCTCTTCCACAGGCTCATTCCTAGTTCCATTTAGAGGCCACTTTGGGGGCTCAGTGTGTAAATCAGCTTACCTTCAAGATGAGGTGGATTACTGCATCATACAACTATCTTGCATTGAGCACATTACACTTCACCGTCTCCCTCAATGGCACGTTCCCAGACACAAGCCCCACCAAGTACATTCATACAGATGTCCTACGCCATCAAAACTCAATTACCAAAGTATATTTCACAGGGTTTGGTTGGAAACCTAGTGGTGAATTCTTTTAAGTCTTTAATAATACGTTAGTACCACATCTACACTTCTGTATTTTATGTTGCAGATGACTTGCCTTGCATCTGGGAAGTCGGCTGCTATCTTGAAGACTGCTCCGGTGCATGCATAGAGCTAGTGGCATTGAGCTTTATTACCATTTGGCTACCAGTTTGGGAGCACTTACTCTGGTACCTTCCATTCTGCTAACCTGACATAAAACTATCGGTGTATTTGCAGGCAGCAGGATCCAAACTCCTGATGCTACACACACCTGCCAAAGCTTCTTTGAAGCGATCTCTTTATTATCTGTACTGCTATAGGTTCCAATCACAAGATTTGATAATTCTTCCATCTACTTCCTTTTCCATTGGAAAAGGGAGGTTCTCGATGACCAAATATAAAACCATCTAAGGAGTAAAATAAGTGATAAGTATAGGAACCTGCAAACATGAGCAAATGGGAAAACAAGTCTTTCTTAGGGAGATTCCACATCCTGGATAACACTTCCAACAAGAGGTAGACCTTGCATTTCCCATTCCTTTACTGGTGAAGTACATTTAATATTACTTAAGAATGTTAGGGGAAAGGATCAGAATGCCCTAAATACTGAGGTTCACAGTGCCAGGGAATGTAAGCTTCATTGATCAGAAGGGAGCTCCTCCCCTGTGCTGTTCTCTGAAACCTACAGTCCCAGTTCACAGGGAGAAAACCATGCCTACCTAACCCAGTGCAGTGGGGTAGGATATAGGTGTATGCGGTAGTTTGAACGAAAATGTGCCCCACAGACTTATAGGGAGTAGCACTATTAGAGCCATGGCCCTGCTGGAGGAATTGTCATCAGGAGTGGGCTTTCAGGTTTCGGGTGCTCTAGCTAGGTCCAGTGTCGCTCTTCCTGCTGATAGATGTAGAACTCTTGGCTTTTTCTCTAGCTCCATGTCAGCCTGACACTGCCATGCTTCCTCCCACCATGACCGTGATGTTTTTTCACAGCAACAGAAACCTAAGTATGACATGGGCAGAATCCTTCAAGACTATAATCAAAGACAATTAACGACAGAGAAGATTAAGATGGTAGTATAATTGTTGTATAATTAGCATATCCAGACTGGATTCAGGAACAAATGAAAACAAAAATTGAGAAAGATCAAATTAAACTTGAAATAAAACCATACCAGAAACCCTAGCACTTGTGGAGCTGAGGCAGGAGCACCACGGTGCCAGTTTTTACACACATAGTTTTTGCTCACGTAACTGTCTTTAAAAACAAAGCCAGAATTTTATGGTAATTGGGGGTAATGTCTTCTCAAATTGATATAACCTGGTGAGAGATTGCCTCAACTGAAGAATTGCCCAGATCTGCATTGGCTTTGGTCATGTCTGAGACTATTGTAATTGGTGACTGATACGAGGAGGCCCAGACCACTGGGGATGGCACTATCTCTAAGCAGGAAGGCCTGGGCTGTGTAAGAAATCTTGCTCAGCACAGCTGTACCCTTCATGATTCCTGCTACTTTTCTTGGCTGGGAGTTCCTTGGACAAGGGTAATGCTGCATGGACTAGCAAGCAGTACTGTCTTCAGGTCCTGGCCCTAAATTGCTTTTGTGGTGATATCTTATGATCCAATAAAGCTTGCCTGAAGATCAAAGTGCAAAGCTAGCCACACTAGTTAGCCATAGAGGCCAGGAAGTGGTATACATCTTTAATCCCAGCACTTAGGAAAGAGGCAAATGGATCTGTTAATTTAAAGCCACCCTCAGCTACACAAAGAGGAAAAGAGAAACAGCTCACACAAAGGTGATCTCAGCACTTGAGATGCCTTTAATCCCTGTACTAGAGAGGAATATAAGGCAGGAGGAGACAGGAGTTCAGTGCAGTCTGAGGTTTGGTGGAGAGCAGGGCAGTCTGAGGAACAATATAGTCTAAGGAGTCTGGGGATGCAATCTGAGGAGTGGGTCGCCCTTTTGGTCTGAGCAAACTCTCCAGCGGCTGGCTGCGTTGCTTCTCTGATCTTCAGCTTTAACCCCAATATCTGATTCTTGAATTTTTATTGTTAAGAATAATTAGAATTAATGCTACCAAAAAAATAATAAATAAAAAACATCAGGCTGCAGAACCCTCCTTAGCTTCTATCAGAATCTGCAATAGTGGCTCTGAGTACCATGCAAGGAGAAACAGATTGTCAACAAGTACCCAATCATCTCTCCAACTGTGCCTAGATGGCCTTGTACTCACAGCTTGTTCTGAATTCCAGTGGAAACACGAAAAACTTAAAGACACTGATGAATGGCAATCATGTATCAGCTCCTGAGTAATTTTAGGAGCACACTGATATTCTAACTGACCACGGCGAGTGAGGCATGTAATATCCTGGTATTAGACATATACAAATGAAAATTGTGAGTACCCTGAGTTGTTGTCACCATGTTTGTTATGTTTGAAAGCACGATAAAGTGAACAGTCAGAAGCATAAACACTTAACAAAAACTATTATGAGCTTAGAAGTGAACATTCAATCAGAGCTTAAAATTTTCTAGTTTATTTCTAATGACCAACACTTGATGCTTGACTCACAGATTTTATTTACATTTGTCTACAGTATCATTTCCTTATGAAATGAACTAGTACAGCTCAATTAAACCAAATCAAATCATAATCATCTGAACTGTTTTGTAAACTCTATTAGCTAAATTTATAATCTTGTATTTGCCTAGTACAGCCCAAGTTTTAAATACAGAAAGCACAAGAACAAACCAAGGCTAACACGTCGGATCTAGAAGATCTGGGCAACTCAGAAAGTCGACTTTTGAGAAGTCTGAGGCACAATTACAAGAGAGTAAGAGTTCGTGTGCGACCTACAGTAAACGCAGTAAGGAAAACAAAGACAAAAAACACAAGGAAGCTTGTAAAAATATTATGAAAATACTTCTACATACGATATTTTGTTTTCGTCTTTAGACCAGTTGAGGTGAAAAACACTTTAAAATAAAAACATTTTGTTTGATCTGTCTACTAAACATCGTAGAATGCTTTGCTTATTGAAACCTCGGCAAATACTAAAGGAGGGGAGAAACAGGAAAAACAATTCTTGTAACAAGAAGCCCCAGCACAGCTGCAGGTTCCTTGTATACTTACCTTGCTTTGCTGCTGAAGAGACTGTTAAAGAGAAACCTTTTAACTTTAAACCAGAGAACAAAATGGATGTCAAGTGACCAGAATTTAATTTTAGAAATAAAACTCTGAAAGCATTTTAAGCCATATGTTTTTTTCTTTTTTCTTTAGGTGAGGAAAGAAACGACTCTGCTGAAACCATGCAGAAATAAGAATTGTTCTGCTACTTAGGCACCTACAGTGCTGAAAAATCAGACATCTCAAGGCCAGTGTTCACTTAAATCCATGTCGCTGTCAGCCTGTCACTGAGAAATTGGCTTCCAAAGCTTTCTTCAATTTGCTCATAAACTATGATTTAGTCTTTTTTAAAACCTTTATCAATCAAGTACAATATTTGGTAACTGGACTTAAAGGATATTCATATTTCTTAAACTTAGATAGACATATTGAAATAAGATGGATAACCTGCTCCTTCTGCAATTGTTAATATCCTCTTGCATCAAAAGTGGTGTAAAGCTGATAAGACAGATAATGACTCTAAGGCACCCTCAGAACAGAGAACTCAAAGTTCCCAGTTGTCAGCTTTGTGAACTGTAGTTAACGTCTGGTAAGAAATCACTGGCACAGGTAAACAACATTACCAGGTTACTACTTCTCCCATATGAACATGAACTGGCATTTCCATGTGTCTGAAGTCCAGGCAAGCCCAGGTAACCCTGTCTCTGTCAATAGGACATTTAGAAATGAAAAGGACAAGGTAACAAAGTACTTTGCTATAGCTGTTTTTAAACAAAGCAAATGATTGTAAATAATGAACACAGCATCTATCTGGGGAACAGTATGGCTTAAAATGCAATTTACTTTCAATTTCACAAATAAACACAGTTGTACTGTTTGGAAAAGCAATAAAGGCATGCACCTCTACTAGCAGATGTAGCACTTCTGACCAAATGAGACATCAATTTCCTAAAAAATATGCTTCATGCACTGTATTTAATGTTTTTTTAAAGATGTAAATTTTAATACATTATTTCTTTTTTGAACTTGAACGGGAACCAGAATGGGTTGATCCGGAAGACGACCTGTGGTGCCTGTAAGACACAAGAGAGCAGCACAATCTGTAAATAGTACCGACTGAGTGTCTGTTCCTAAGACTGCAAACACCAGAGAAGAGCAGAGCAAACACTAGGTACCTTGGTGCTGGCAGGAATAATTAAACCTAAGATGGCTTATATACACGTTTGGATGTGAGCCCAGAATTGGTGACTTTTAACTCAAAACTCTACAAGTTAAGAATAAAATCTCATTTCAAATATAGCCACCTCTCAATTATTCAAGGTAATGAAGGGAAAGCCTTGAAAAAAAAAGCTGGTAATCATATACATGTACAAGGAAGGCATATAACCCTGGTAAAGCGTGTGGCAATGTCAGCTGTACCACAGAGAGTACACCAGGTTTCTATGTAGCACAGCAAGGTTTCTGAGTGTATGAAAACATACATTCACAGCAATGAAGTTTTGAAGGTCTAAGTCACATAAGGTGACTGTAGAGTTAAAGTGCTAGATTCATGCAGCCAATATGAGTAAGTCAGTATCAACCTGGGCAAACTGGTGGTGTTCCGTAGGGGTTGGCCCTGGGCTCAGGGTTGTTTAATGTTTTCACCAATCACCTGGCTTATGGAATAGAGAACATGTGCATTAAGTTTGGATGACAACAAGCTGGGGGTGATATGTGGCTAAGGTAAAAATGTGCAGAAGTAGGAAGAAGGAACAGAATGAGTTTCACTCAAGTACAGAGCAACTGTCTTATAAAGAAACAATGACACAAAGAAGACTGGGGATAATTTTGAGCTTCAAGTGTCAAGGACATGTAATTCTGCAAGACCAGGAGTAACACAGTCCTACCCACTGAACCCAGATGTCAGCAGACTCTAAAGATCCTTTTCTTTCACAAGCTGAGAGGATATGGAAAATTTGCTACAAATCGTAATTAAGACATTCAGAACCAAGAGAAAATTAGTGAAACCGAGTAATCAAGTCTGTTGCAGAATAGGCTGACTATGCACTTAACTAGTGCACTCTAGATACAGGGACCCAGTGAAGGTCCTCTTTGAAGAGAAAAATGGATCCAGACTACAAGATGAAAAAGTACTAACTACAAGGAGTAATTTCCATGTAAAGGGCATAAAAGTCACTGCTATGGAAATGCACTTGCACGTATTTCTATAAGGACAGATTCCCAATGATCTTGCAAGTTAATCTTGGTTAGGTACCCTGGAAACACTACCATTTCAAGTATTTAATTTTAAAAAACAAACACAAGTAAATTATTTTTCAACATACAGCTTTTGGGTTTCAATTATTAAGAACACAAAAAACAACCGAGAGTTGGCTATAATAATGTACATGGAAATAAAAATTCAAACAAATTTTTTTCTAAAGTTATTAACAAGCTAAACAAAGTAATCTGATTTCTGAAGTTTAAAGATCAAAAATATAAAGAACAAAGCAGAAAGAAATCTAACCCTTGCCTAGAAAGACCATCTAATAAATCCACGTAAGAACACCCATTCTTATGCTACAGAAACCCAAACCTTTCGGGTGACCGTGATCTCGTTCGTCTTTTTTTGCGAACAGCAGGTGAAGAAGGTCTAGATCGACTCCTCTTCCTGTCTCTTTCAGGAGATGATGAAGAACTCGAGTAAGATCTTTTTCTTGGGGAGGAAGAGCCCCTGTGGGACCTGGAGCTGGATCTTCATTGATTGAGAGACAAAGTAGACGAGTCATTACGGGCAGAAGTGGAGACTGTCCAGTTCCCAAAAGCAAACAGGACTGTGACTACGAGGGTTTGTAAGAGGGAATACTTACTGCTTACTCAGCAGAAGACTTCTGGGTCAACCTTCAACATGTTCTATTTATGCACAACCATCTTTAAAAAGTTCTAAATATTTACCCCTTGGTAATTAAAAAGCAGCTTACTGAATTAAGACAGAATATTTTTATAATTGCTATAGCTTTGTAATTTAAAATATATACTTAGTGAAATCAAGAGTAGCTTCAATTCTGTGACTTTATGGTCAGAAATCGGATCCTTCCATTTGGGGTAAACCCATGTTACATAAAACCTGCTGAGAACAAGGACCTTAACTTCTCACAGGTAAGGTGTAACAGAGAACTGAGGGACACAGCCCAGAAAGACAGAGCACTATGAGGCTAAGTAGTCGAAGAAAATGGTAGCTTTAAAACTTGACTTGTGCTTATGTCTGTGCTATGAAGTATGAACTGGTGACATTCACAAGTTTTAGGTAGAAGTAAATGTAAAAATTTTTCAATGCAAATTTATCTTCATTTACCCATTTTGGTTGAAGGAATTTAGCTCAAACTTCCCAAAAAATTCACCTTTGGGCTTAAAATAAAATGAGAAAGCCCAAAAGGAGAATTCTTTGGAAAGTTGTAAGCAAATACAATGTTTGGGAAGGATATGAAAGCTTTTCTGTAAACCTCGGTCCTACAGTTCCCAAAGGGACCACACCAAGACTCAACGGTTGAGGTAGCACCAACATGTTAACACACATAAGAAAGCACCTTTGCTCTACTGTGCACTGGCTCAGTGAGTGCACGCATCACTCTTCTCCTCAGTGGGACTCAACGGTAGTTGCCCTCAAACGCTAGAATGGGCTCAAGAAAGTGAACCTTTCTCCAGAAGAGCTGTTAGGAAACTTCAATGTCAATTCCCACAAGTGGGATTTTAGAGGCTTTCGTATTAATGCTGCGTGCCTGCAGTGGACAACAATACAGTGACTTAACATAAAGGCAGCATATTTTGATGAAGTACAGAAAATTTTTCCAAGAAAGCAAAAAACTAGCGTTTCAATTGCTTCTTTACCAATCATTTTCCTTTGATATTTGACTAAACATAACTGAAATGTTCACAGCATGGCTTATATCACATTAACTAAGCTAACATCCTACTTGACTAAGTTCAAAGAGGGACGCTCATTACACAAATAATTCATAATATTCTTTAAAACCGGGGAGAATAGGTAATAGACACAGCACTCACTCACTAGAAACTGAGATAAAACTGGCAAAACTGTTTCTGTAAAGAGAAAATCTATTTTGAAGCTGCATATTGGACTGGTCTTCCTTTTAGCAATAATGCTCCATTTGTGTGTCAAATTGAATTAATGACTGCAAACATAATCTTAATACACTAGCTATCTGGTGAAGTAACTTGGCCTCACCTTCCTACGATACACGTCTTAGCCATGGAAATCTCTTGGCACACTGTGAATGGAAACATTTTGTGGTGAGATTAAGCTGAGGTAAGTGCATTAGTTCCCTGTGCTAAAGGAAAACTGACAAGGAGAAGCAGTCGTGAGGGAGGCTGTGGAGCCTTCTGAAGCCTTTAAGTACTCTCCTCTCTGCTTTACAGAGGGGCTACCTCATTCACCTTGATTTCGAACCACGGGATCTGGAATGTTCTCTGGAACCGGAGTGAGACCTGGACTGCGAGCTGGAAGAGCTTCGTGAACGGGACCTGGAACAACAGGGAAGCATTTTTTTTCCCTAGGACCACATTTTTTTAGCTCTGTGATATGAACACTGAAAGAAAGACATACATTAAAAGTGCATTTTTCACATAAGAAGGTGTCTGAATAGACACATTCAAGGTACACATTTTCCAAGCAAAAATTCTTAAAACAAGACTTCTTATAATAAAGATTAAGCTAAAAAAAAAAAAAAATCAGTGACAAATCCAATTAAACTGTCATCAGGCCCCCAGATAGTAAGCGAGTGAGCACCACCAAGACGATGTTACAGTTTTCATTTAAATTCTCCAGTGCTCTAACACTTTGATTTGCAAACCCCTATCTTCAGTGACCAGGAGGCAGGAAACACTAACTGTCGTTGCTTCCGATCTCTGGTGTCTACTCTTCACTTGTTCATCTTAGAGAATTAAAGATACAACAACCCTAGCAATGCTCATACATTAACTGCATTACTGACAAGAGTGTGGAAATACAACACATACATTCTGAAAGCCACAAATGACATTTTTGACACCATCTTTTGTTTGTCCCCACAAAGAGGGACTGCCATACTTTTATCTCAGAATTACTGGTTTTGTTTATTTTTTGTTTTGCTTTCGAGGAAAGGGAAGGACTAGGAATTGAGCCCAGAGCCCCATACATGCTAGACAAGGCTCTACCATTGAGGAATATTCTCCAGTCCTCAAAATTACGCTAAAAATTAGCACTGTTAGGCAACACATTTCATTCTTAAATGATAACTCTGAACCATACAATAGCACTATTTACTTTTCTATTATTAAATACGTGTTTAACACAACCACACATCCTGCTTTAATTCTTGGACACTTGAGAAGCTTAAGTATTCAATGGCTGGATTTGTTCTTTTATTCAGAAGAACAATACCAAAATAAATTATCAAAAATTGTGCAAGTGTCATTAGTGCCCAGATAGTCTCCAGTTAAGCCTCTAACATATGGAAATGAATATCTACTTGACAATGTCTGAATGAACATATGCTATCTACTTAAATACGTATCCCTTACACAGTGCTTTTGAACTTAAGTTACTCTAGTCAAAGCCAAGGAGTGACACAGAACAAGCAACTTCTAAGATCTGAAATACCTGAAAATACAGGACAGTATCTATAGGGTGCAAAGATATAGTCTAGCTAAGGTGACTTGACTCACATACAGGAGAAGGCTTACTTAGACAGTAAAATGAAGTGTATAGTAAAAAGTTAGATACTGACGTTTTGGCTGGTGTTACCCTTGGCCTGCACCCGTTTACCTGGACCTGGACCTTGAACTTGACAAGGAGGATGAGCGTGATGAAGACCTCGAGTGAGATGACCGAGACTTTGAGCGACTCCGTCTACTGGCTTTCTTTTTATTACTATCTTCTTCTTCACTGGCATCAAGATTATATTTTGAGAGATCAGCATCATCTTCATCCTCGTCCTAATAAAATTTTAATACTATTTAGACATTTACATATTAGTGATACCCACAAAAAGATGAATATTCATTATACTGGATATTATCAGATGGGTCTGTGACTAAATTTCAATGCAAACTTATTTTCAATTCTGGGGTTCACCTACTAAACTCCTTTGATAGAAAAGACTTGAGAACCAGGCAGACAGCTCAGACAAGGTCCTAGAAGCTACCCCACTGGCTCTCAGAACATATACCAAACTGTCAGCAATTTTTAATTTTGTCTGGAGTCCTTGGTCCACCACCTGCAGCCTTAGTTTGGAACACTATTTTCTGTTCTCTGTTACAATAACCACTTGCCTCGTTCTGTGCCCCTAACACTTCAACGTGCTAGCACTCACCGCACTGAAAAACGGGCAACAGCTTTTACACGAGCTTGGCTTAGAAGATTAACAGATAATAAATACATACCATTTGTTTGTTTCTTTACTTTTTCTTTTTCTTTTTTTTTTGGTTTTTTGAGACAGGGTTTTTCGGTACTGCTTTGGAGGCTGTCCTGGAACTGGCTCTGTAGACCAGGCTGGTCTGGAACTCAGAGATCTGCCTGACTCTGCCTCCTGAGTGCTGGGATTAAAGGTGTGCACCACCAATGCCTGGCTACCATTTGTTTCTTAAAACACTTACATCCCAGGAATATGGTGGCTCACAATGAGTAAAAGCTGTCCCCCTCATCCCCTGCCCCACCCCCATCGTGAGACAGTGTCTATAATGGTTCAGGTGTCAAAAGCTTGTTGTGCTCCAGACAGTTCCAGTATGAGTAAGTGGAGTGAGGACAGAGTCAAGGGACATTACCTCATCCAGTTTATATTTAGACAGATCTTCATCCTCATCCTCTTCTTCTCCCTCTGATTCTTTGTCTTCAACTTCCTTCAATATAGATGCAGGACCAACTGCCTTCCCCCTGTATTTCTTCTTTTTACGTCCAAACTAGGGAAAAAAAAAAAGATCTCTTTAAACTGAAAAACATGATAATCATTTTACTTTCTAAAACTATTTGTGCCGTGTGGAAAGGCAGATGTTGAAATTTGAGCTTGTAATCCCTGTACTTGTAGGTGGAGGATCCCTTGCTGTTCAGTCAATCTAGTAAAGATCACAGAGGAAGACACCCAGTATCAATCTACAGTTTTTACAGATGCACACGTAAGGGCACATATACCTTTACTAAGGCACACTTACACGCGTGCACGCACACACAAAAGCTCTTCTGAATTCCAGGTTGTCATTTCTCTAACTTAAAACATAGTTTATACACAGCCATTGAGAGCTTACCTCATCATACTCTCCATCAGATTCTTCTCTTTCTATATATTCAACATTTTCTCTTTCATTAAAACCACCTCCATATCCTTTAGAAAGAAGACATAAATCACTGTAACAACTTAAATAACAAATTATGCTCACACTATTCCCAACCGACAGAAAATGAAAATCTAACCAATGGTGGTTACTTATGTAACAAATAATAACTAATCTCTGACAAGTTAAAAATCACAATGGAGAACAAGTCAGATCTATTTTAGTTGTGAAGCTTCAGCAGTACTCACTGATCTTTTCAATTTAAGAATTACCCATGACAGGTCATTCATGGAAAAAATAAGCACAACATGTTCTCTTCTGCTATGACAAAGTTTTAGAAGGACATCCCTCTCCATTTATAATTCTTCTAGAACTGGGTTCATAGGAAACAGGATTAAACTTATATTTATCTGAAAGCACAGACCTTGAAGGTAGGGTTAAAATGAACAAGGGTCCAAGAAGCATGGAACTGAGGGGCACACCCTAATGTGGGCAGCATTAATCACAAGACACAAAACTCTTCAAGAGGCCAGGTCATATGGGGAATCACAAATTCAGTTGGGGTACAATGAATGTGACAATTATTCAATAATGTAAAATTAAGTAGCTTTATAGGTAGGTCAAAAACACCAGAGCTGGAGACACAGTTTGGGTATTTCAGTGCATCTATTGCAATTCAAGACTTTGGCTTTAGAATATGCAGAAAACAAAGGAAAGAGAGAGGGCCCAAGGAAGATATCTTGAGAATCCAAATACCAGTGGGAAGGTAGAATACAGAGCACAGGGAGAGCCACAGCACTGAGGAAGGAGACAAATACGGTGGCGAGTGCAGAAGGCAGAGCTGCCTCTGGGAGTTAAGAGGTAGAATTCCAGGAACAAAAACACAAACTAACTAGAATGTTACAGAATAAGGGTCTTACACATAGAATTAAAAACAAACAAACAAACAAAATAGGGAAGAAGAGATGGAAAGACTTGATCCAAAAGATTGCTCTACCACTAGGCCTCTGATCTCCAGAAACCAAACAGGGACAGTGGTGTTCAATTAGCGTGAAAAGGGAAACACTTTTTATCAACTTAAGAGTGTCTCATGCACTGTCTGTGACACAATCACATTTCAAGGAGATAATGATTGGTTGCTCACCAGCAACATATAGTAGTCAACAATTACCAAACACCATCCATACAATCACTAGGCTTTGGGACCCAAAGAAGCCCAATAGCTGACACAAGAGTTTACATTTGAGAGAACCAAATGTTCTCACAAAAGGCACCACATACTTGAGTCACATGACATGGAGCTATCAAGCTGGTACTAACCTGAAAGTTTTATCCTTACTGGCTAATTTAATTTCATAGTGCTACAAGGTTCTATGCACATTATCAAAGGAAGAAAACTAATCAACAGTCTTTACTCAGCTGCAAACCCTACTAGTCATAACAAGAGGTCTTTCCAGATATGTTCATTGGTGCAACAGCAACACAATGTTATGGGGATAACCAACCATGTTCTGATTAGATTTAAAGCTTTCTCCAGAAGACAAGACTCAAGCATGGTACCAATTAGTAGAGAAAAAAAAGTCTCATGGTTTGGAAGGTCACAGGCTCTGGGAAAAGCCTGACACAATGATCCTGCTATATGAACACAGTTAAGAGATACATGTCGATAGTAGATGGAGATTAATACAGAAGCCAACAGGATGTCAATGTGCAGGAAACATGTGGAGTGTTCCCCTCTGAGTGGCACACCCACAGTGATCATCAACAGGGGATGGCAAGATTATAAACTCTAAAGGGAGTAGAGTATACTAGAGTAAAACAGTTACTTGGTGGACCTAACCGCACAGTTGGAACATGAACTCACAGTGACTGTGTACACAACACTTTCACAATATCAAGTTGCCAAAGTTCCGAGTTCTGGCAAGGACTGGGGAGGGGCTCCTAAAATCCCACCCCAACTTGGATGTTACCTGCAATTGTATAAGCTGCATGCCCACGAGTCCTACCCATGATCCATTAGATGTATGGCCCAATACCCACACAGCCAGCACTAATGGTAGTCAGTCGTTTTAAAAGGAAAGAGAGCACAAGAGATCGAGGAAAGAAAAGTAGGGTTACAAGAGGAACTGGAGGCGAGGGAATGTCTGGCCCATGAATCTGATCAAAACATAGAGCCACATGTGAGATTATTGAAGAGTACAAAGAAAATGCAAACAAAACCCCAACAACAACAAAAACAACTTACAGTTTTAAGCTTTGTAATTTATAGTTTTAAAGTTTTTCTGATAATTTTAAAATGTGGCTACGTTTAGAATGGTTTTTAGATTTTTACAGGATGCCTGTCAAGGCATCCTTTATCTAGCTGTCACTCCAGGACACATGCTATCGCTGTACCATCAGCAACTGTCACAGGTCTGAGCGGGGAGGGAGGCAGACAAATGCTAGGGACAGGGCTGTCTCACACTACTCCATACCCGATACCGTCAAATAAAAGATCTTTGTTTAGTGTAAGGTGTGGTGATACCAGCACACAGGAGGATGAGGCAGAAGGGGAGAGGTGAAAAGGCCATTCCTGGTTATTCATCAATCTTACCTGTTCTTTCTTCTAACTTAGCATACTTGGGAGTATTACACATGTTACACTCCGATCTCCTGGCCCAATTCACATTACTGCAACTACAATTGTAAAAAACAAACAAACAAACAAACAAAACATCAAATCAGAAGGCCCCCAAACATTGAAAAAATATTAACATTCGAAATTTTTTGGAAAATTAGTACAAAGCAGTGTTCATTAAGAAGAAATGTAAATTAAAAAACAAAACAAGACACTGCTCTAGAGAACACAGATTCCCAGAACAGCCTGAACTATTTATGTAGATGGAGAACAGAATCTATTCAATATAAATAATACTTTGAGAAGTGACATGACTAGAGATTCTGCTACTTAGGGGAGAAATACTACTTTAATTAAAGGTTCCATTATTTATCACCTCTACCTCAAAAGAGTATGGTCTTACCTTTTAAATACAGCTTCTGCTCTCGCTCCCCTCTGAGGACTCCTTCGCAGCACTAAATCCTGTGACTCATGTTTGTTGCTAAACAGTTTCCCAGTACAGATTCAAGGTCTATCTACAAGACCAGAGCTTTAGCTAAAATGCTTTTCTTACCTGGTACTCTTTCACACAGTACAGTATATATTTATCTATATACTATAAAACGTGGAGACTGGGAAAATCAACACAAAATGAAATCTAAACAAGAAGCATTTTTTTCATGGGAGGCAATGTATGCTTCTCAAGTTACTTTCATATTATAAAAGAGGCAAAAAACAGCAACAAAAAAAGCACGATTACTTAGTAACAGGAAGCAGACCACATGCTACCTTCAGTGTTCCTCATCCCTTTGGTTATCAGCTCAGGAACAATCTACCACAGCAACAGTTGGTCATACCCCTAAAATGCAACTTACAATTCCCTTTCCACTATACTCAGACCACGACCAATAAGCTTTTGGCTAATTAGTAAGAGTTCCCTCATTAATGCGTGGAGACTGGAGTGTGTTTACGGCATCGACAGTCAGCAATCCGAAGCACCTACGTTTTGCACTGCCAGTCATTCGCACTGAATAAGCCCCGGCTCTTCTCCGCCAGCGTCTTTCCTATTTCTGTGCCCCCAGCTTTCATCATCTTGGCTTCGGTTGTTTTCTCTGAAAACAGACACACAACACAGCATAAGTCCTGGGAAGAAACGGCCTACACATACACAAGTAGAGAGAATTGTCCATAAGCACTCACCTCGACCGCATCTATTACAGCTCGTTCTCCTAGCAAAGTTCACATTCCCACACCTGAAAATAAAGAGAAGCCTTTAAACCGTTCTCACTACGCCCTGGAACACGGGACAAGCTGGCCCCATCACATTAATATCAACAAGCTGACCCCATCTCATTAATATCAGGACCATCCGAGAGAGACATCACAGTAAAAATCTCAATCTCATATTCACAACTGTGGTAGCCATTTCAGGGTTCACACCTTTCTATCTTCAGACTAGCATGTGTCATCAGTTACATTAAATTCCCTTGTTCCAAAGAGGCAGACATTAAAAAAGAACACCAAATTAACTCGGTGAAAGCTCTGAGGAGTTTCAGAAAAAGACCAAAATCCTAGGGATGGGTCCACCTGGAGTAGGGCTCCAGAGAACGGATGAAATGTCTTTTTAGAGGTAGGATGTGTGATGATAAGAAAAAAGATCGGCCATATTAACTAAAAATATAAATAGTAAGCCAGGCAGTATTGGCGCATGCCTTTAATCCCAATAACTCGGGAGGCAGAGGCAGGCAGATCTCTGTGAGTTCAAGGCCAGCCTGGTCTGAAGCAATACGGAGAAACCCTGTCTCGAACCCCCCCCCAAAATACATATAGTAAAAAGAAGTTTGACTATTATGTTTATCAAACATAAAAACACAGCAAAAACAAGAAACCACACCACAACCAATAAAGTCAAACCGTAAATGACCTTGGTGTTTACCTGTTAAAGCCTGTAAGATGCTCCAAACAGCATTTAGTGTTTAAATTAAAAAAGAAAAACTAGCCATCACCCGATTTTCAAAAGTGAATGAGATAAACAAGTCAACAGAATACAACTTTTAGGTTGCCTTTCTCTGTTACAAAATGCACAAGACCCAAATAACACTGAAAATACGTTCTGTAACAATGTCGCCAACGTTTATGTTTGCAGAACTAACGTTTTTTTTTTCTTTCTGCCAATGAGTTGAGGCGCACAGGCCTTCGGACGGAAGCGTCCTCCCGAAATATCCAGGGTGGGTTTCCAGCTCAGATCGTGTTGGGAGTTTCACCCAGGTCCCAATCGTGACAGTCCAGGAGGACCTCTCTCGGTTCAGCTCTGCTTAGCCAGCCAGCTGCGGCCAGATGGTTACCCACCAGGTGAGTGCGACCGACATCATTTCCTTGCTATCAGCACACGACACCACCACCACCCAGGGTATTTTAGAAATGCCCAGGGCCAGAGAGCAATGCCTTTTCCTAGCAGAGGTGCTTCCGAAATGCTCACTGCATGAGGGCAATGTCTTTTTTTTCCTTGCTCACGGCCAGCGAGCGATACCTTTTCCTAGCAAAGATGCTGCCGAAATGCTCACTGCATTCGAGCAACGTCTTTTTTTTTTTTTTTCCAGCAGAGGTGCTTCCGAAATCGGACACTCGCTCGCTCGGCAGGCAGCAGGCGGGAGGGACTGGCAGTGCCAGCCAACCCGGGCTTCCTCCTCCAGCAGTTCGGGCTCTGGCTCTCGGATGAGAGCACGAGCCGGTGCATATCGCTGGCTTCATTCTTCTTCTTGTTTACTTATTGATTGACTTATTTGCTTGTTTGTTTGAAACACGGACACCCGGGTACCCAGTAGGATGCCCACCGGCTGAAGCCACGTCCGCGCCCGGGGGAGGGGGGGCGGAGAGAGAGGGAGGGAGGCTCACAGCCTCCGGGAAAGGAGGAAAAGCCCCAAGTCACTGGGGAGGGAGGAAAAAGGTCAGCAGGCCCCGGAAGCACGGCGGCGGACCCGCGTTAGCGCCTCGGAGCAGAGCCGGGCGAGCCGAGCCCCGCGCCGGTGGTGGTGGGGGTCACGTGCGAGCCGCCCGCGACCGCTCAAGGCCGCCGGCGTCCGCCCCGCCGTCCCCGCCCGCCCGCCCGCCACAAAGGCCGCAGCCCCGGAGCCCTCCCGAGGGCCCCGCGCCGCCGCTCCCCGTCCTCCCCGCGCCGCGCTCTCACTTCTTGTCCGGGCAGATCCAGTCGCCGTCGCTGACGCGGAAATTCTTGGTCGACATCTCGGGACGCCAGCAGCAGCACCGCCGCCCGCAGCGACGTCCCCGACCGGAGCCGCGCAAGGGGGCGGGGGGGAAGGGGGGGGAGAAGGGGGGGTCCTCGCGCCGGGGCTGTCCGCGCGCCCGCCGGACCCGCCCTCCGCTGTGGGGGCCTGGGTGTTGGAGGAGGGGCGGTGGCGGAGGAGGGACGGACCGGCGAAGGCCTCCCGGACTCGCGAGCCCGGCCCGGCGCCCGAGAGCCCGAGCGCTCGGACCCCGGTGCGGCCTCACCGCGTTCCCGAGCAGGCGCCGCTGGGACAGCCCGGCCCGGCCGCCATCAGAGCCTTTCCCCCCCCTCCTCCTCCCCCCGGCAGGCCGAAGGACCCCACGGCGACGCGCTTCCGTTTCTTTTTCTGCTTCCGGGAGGTGGGTGGGCGGGACGGCGAGGGTGGCGGAGGCGGAAGTGACTCGGCGGTGCTGGGAGACGTGGGCTCCGGCGATGCCTAGGGTTGCCTGGGGCGAGCGATAAGGTGGGCGGTGCGAGCCTTTGGGAGGAGAGAACTTGGTTTCGAGGTTTTTGTTTCCTTCTTCTTCTTATTATTTTTTGCATGGAGTGTGTGAGACTGAAGCCCGGGTTTTCCCGGGATGTCACTTCCTCGTCCAGGCCGACCTGGGACCTGTCAATCTTCTGTAGGACCCGCCCACACGCCGGGCTTTGAAGAACTCAGGGTCCCACCGTTGGCGCCCCGGATTTAGATAGTTTTCCTCGTGTAGCCAGGCTGCTTATTGTTTGGGATAGGAGAGTCACATCAATAAAGGTGCCTTCTTTGGGATGCTGTTTTAAAAAAATTAGCCTTGTTAGTAAGTGATGTGTGTAAGATAGGTGATAAGTGTCAGATAGCTCCTTTGCACCAGGGAGCTCTATCCACGGGTTTTAGAAATAGGACATTGTCAGCAGTGATACAATGTACTGGTGTCTGCTGATTCCAAACCCACTACCTTTCTCCAGGTTTAACGCTGGCCCTTACTCCGAATTTATTCTCTTGCCTTTTAAAAGGATGCAGTCCATGTGCCATACGCTTATTTTTTTTTAAGTGTGAAATAGGGATGATTTGTTTTTAGTTCAGCAGGGTTTCAAAGTTTGCAGGTAGTTGCGTGTAGCTTAGCCTTTATTTCAGTTACACGTACTGCTACCAGTCCTTTCTTGTGACAGTTAAGTCCCAAACCTCCACACTTTGTTGCTGGGATCAACACTCTTGTGAACCTTTTTTTTTTCCTCTCTCTCTTTTATTTTTCGAGGCACGGTTTCTCTGTGGCTTTGGAGCCTGCCCTGGAACTAGAACTTGTAGACCAGGCTTGTCTCGAACTCACAGAGAGCTGCCTGCCTCTGCCTCTCAAGTGCTGGGATTAAACGGGTGTGCCATCCCCGACCAGGTCCATTTGAACATTCTTACAGTCAACCCCCAACTCCCATGTTTTGCCATTGTGGCCAGCACACATGTGAACATTCTTAATGCATTGAAGTTCTGCCATTTACACGAGAGAGATTTTTTTTCTAGCATATAGCTCAGACCTACGGGGGGGGGGGGGAATCATTAAACTACGCTTTGGTTTTAATGTCTAACACCTTTGACAATTGCAGTATCATGGTCATCTCAGTTGGAAACCGTTGGTTATATTTTGTTTTGATAGTTGTTCACATCTTCCCAGTTATTTTGTATTGTATAATCATTGTGTTCCCACCCCCACCCCCGGATTTTCATCCTGGATAATGTGGAATTTTTATTTTCTTTTAGCAAGCAATCCTTGGGTTGGCATCACAGGCTCAGTCCTTCCTGTGAGCACTGGTTCTGTATCAGTCGCGTCCTCTGAGTTATTTCCTGTGCCTTAAAAAAAATTTTTTTATGTGTATGAATGCTGTCCTCATGAATGTTTGTCCACCACCCGCACGCTGGGTGCCCTCAGGTCGGGAGTAGGTGTGGATCCCCTGGAACTGGAGTTACAGACGGTTGTGAGCCACCACGTGGGTTCTGGGAATCAAACTTGAGACCTCTGGATGAGCAGCCAGTGCTCTTAACCACTGAGCCTGTCTCTTCAGCTCCTGCTGTGATGCTGTCTTGAGTCTGTCCTGTATGTAAATACTTAGATTGTTCTGGTACCTTAGCAGTAGCTTTCATTGCAGCTCATAACATGAATCATTTCCATCCTGCTGTGATTTGTTCTGTACACAGTCAGTTGAGATGTGAGCACAGAACTTGAGTGGGTTCAAACTGGATTTGGAGGACACACGTCTCCAATTTTTCCTTTTTCTTAGATTCCTCTCACATCCTCTGTCTCCCAGCGTTGCTTTTCCTGATCCTCTCTGTGCTAAATACGAGGTTTCCCTTGAAGTTTTGGCAGCTTGTGAAAGCTTTTGACTAGGGCCCTAACCTAGGGTGAGGTGGTAAGGTACAATAGAAAGGTGTGGGATTCCACCCCACCACTCTGCCCGCACAGAGAGACTTCCTTTCCTCGCTGTTATGTAGAAATATAATTTCTCCCATACCCTTGCTCTTTGGGTGGGAGTAGAGCTGCGAAACAATGTAGTATTTCCTTACAAACTGGTAGCGCACAGATGTATCTCTCCCCAGTTCATTTGACTAGAAAAAAAATGGTTAAAATTAATTATTATCGGTTGGGCTGTTCCTACAGATTTACTAGCTGCCCATCCAGCTATGAGAGAAAAATGGCAACACAAAATGAAGCAACCATCAACAAACCCATACCATTAAGTTTTGGTCTCTGCTGCAATTTGCCCATTTTTATTTCCTTCTTGGTGCCCACCCACAGATAAGGAAGGGCTTTGTGCCTCTTATCCAAGTTTTCCTTGTGTTCAACAGGAAAGAGAATTGACAGTGAGCCTTCCCCATCCACTGTTGCTGCAAGTCGGTGTGGAGAGCTGCGCCACACAGCGCCTCAAAGATGGCGCCGGCTTCCGCATTCCACCATCCCGACGGTGAGTGCACTCGGTAATAAACAACTCCTTATTTGGCCTGCTCCCATCCCGCCGGGGTCACGCCATCGTCATCAGATTGCTTATGCATTCTGGTGAGCCTATGGCTTGCGCACACGTGGCTGCTCAGGGTTGGCTGGCCTCGGCTATTTTAGGGAGCAGGAGGGGTTTCTTCCGTGGCTGCCTCCACGTTGTTCATCAAGGTCCTGAATAAACCACTTGTGAGAAGGATTCCTGAGTCGCGTCTTCCTTGCTGGTCGAGGTGGTCGTGACAAGTCGGGAAATTACAAATTAAAACCATAATGTGGCGCTAATACCCATCCATCAAAGTGAACAAAGAAAAGCTCAGGCAATCCCAGGAGTTGGAGGATGACTAGAGTCCTCATGGACTGTAGGCAATGTGTCCCTTCACATGGCTTGACTTAAACTATTTTGTTTTCATCATAGTGAAAATATGATACCTAGGAGACTTCACGGGTTAAACTGTAAACTTTTCCTACTCTAATGATATTTGGTATACTTGAGATTCTGGGTAGTAACAGTGGGATAGCATGAGGGTGAAGGACTTGTACCCTACAGTGTACAGTGTCATTAAGCTATGGCACTCAGTCAGACAGGTATATTCAGTGTGTTTTCAGCTTACAATAAAATTGTCATAGGGCATTTTCAATCCAGTGATCTTCATGTAACCCCAGAGCAAGTCAAGTAGCATTTCCCGCCCCCCTCTGGAAAATACTTGTCAGACTACTAAATCTAAACTAATGCAAACACTATGACCCTAAAACTCCTAAGGGTATTCCCTAAGCCCTACAAGTGTTCCTATTGAAGATGTGTATAATAGCGTCCATAACTTCATTACTCATGATGCTCCCAGTTGGAGGCTTCCCGACTTTTATCAATGGTAGCCAGGGTAAAGAAATAATCACATAATTCTTTAGTGGAATACAATATGCAACAGTAAGAGTGACTTTGAAGCCACACTGAACATTGTGAATGTCACCCACAAACACAGTATTGAACTGAGAAATGCAGACACAAAATGGAAACGTCTATACCGTTCCACTAACGTAAGTTTAATAAGTTCAGAATTAGTCTCCTTTACTTGGTACCACTGAGAATTGGAAGGAGATAGTGATTGGAGCTAGTAAAATGACATGCAGTTACTATAATAAAGGAGTAACTCTAGCTGGTAAAGTTTCTGGGAGAGTCAAATCAGCAGGAAAGTGGAGGCAGATTTTTCTGCCCCTCCTGTCAGCTCCCAAATCATGACACAGCGACTTATTAATTATAAGAGCTCAGCTGATAGGTTAGGCTTGTTACTAACCAGCTCTTACAATGAAAATAACCTTTTAGTCTCATGGACTTACTACCTTTACTCTGTTCTGTGCTCATGCTGCTTCCTTTCCATATGGCTGACAACTCCCCGTTTCATCTTCCTACTGTCCTGTGTATGCCTGAAAACCCTGCCCAGCTATTTGCCATTTAGCGTTTTATGAAACCAACCAGGATGACACATCCTCACAGTGTACAAAGAGATTATTTCACAACAGAAGAGTTCTTCACAGCGAGTCTGGGGTAGGATAAGCACAATTTAAGAGTATGTCTGCCAATAACCTCAACAAGTAAGTTCAAAAACCACAGGTGACTTTTCAGGGAAGAACATCCCTAGAGTAGAGAGTGAATTTCTTTCTGTTAAGCAAGAAAAGAAAAACCCAACTACCCATTATTTTTTATTCTAATCCTTTGATTAGTATTTTGTTCCATCTCCTGGGTACACTTAACCTATCATGGTGAACATTCAAAGTGAATTACTCATGCAAATTAACTCTTGTACATGAAGCCATATTTATGGATGGATAAGTAATCATGCAGACAAGCACATCTTTGTCCCTAAGAGGTTATTCAGGTATGCTAGACAGATTTGAGTTTCTGAAGTTACATATTAAAAAAAATCTGTCTGCAGCTACTCTGATAGGGCTCTCTCTACTTGCCAAGAACCAACATCAGAATATATGCTTTAATCCCTGCCCCAAAGCCAAACCAAAACAGACAAAAAAATAAAAATAAAGGGGGTTATGGAGAAGTGTGTTGTGAAGATTGGTCTTATGGAATTCTGGGCAGGAGCATAGCTCAGGTATGGAAAAGGACTAAAAGGAGCTCCTGTGTGCCAGCAGTACATTTACTTAAGACCAACTGCTTCCATCCTTAGATCACAAGATGCTCAGAGGTTTAGACAACTGCTTCCATCCTTAGTTCACAAGATGCTCAGAGGCTATAACACAGTTCTTAGACCCAAGCAAGCAGGCTCTTAGCTTGGTGTGGCCCCAGCTGTGCTTTGGAAAACTAACCTTGTAGAGATCACAGTCTTGTGTGTTTTGGGCCACTCTAAACCTAGTCCTGTGTGGTCCTATGTGATAGCAATCCTGGTGTCTTTCATTACCCTCTGGTGGTAGTGATGGGGCACTCAGGTTTCAAGGGTCTCAGGATACTTTCTTGTTGTGTATGGGTTCAACAAATGTTTCGTAAGAGCTCCGGGGCTATATTCTGTGAGGTGAACTAGGGGTACATGGCCATGCTAGTCCCTGGAGTGAGGCTTGATTAATCCTCCACTGACGAGAATAGTATTTTTTTTTAAATGGGATCATACAAGTCTGGACCACTGAAGTGATGCCGATTGACTGATTAAAGAGTGACATATTGAAAAGTATACTGGGAAACTACACACTGCTGATCTTTGGACCCGAAGTCAACGTTGTGAAGCTGTGTGTGAATTCTCCCCCTTTCAGCCATATCTTGTTTGCTTTTAATTGACACAGTGTCTCCCTGCTCTCCTGGGTGGTTAAAAGTCTTGCTGAAATGACGGGCATTGCTTACCTCCATAAGAGAGTGCACCATCACCTACTTAGGACCCCCCCACACACCTGTTTTTACTGCTGGTAACTATGGGGAGAGGCGGGCTTCCTTTTGGTATTGCAGGGTTCAGATTCCAGAGCTGCCATGATTAAGGCCCAGAAGGGTCGGAAGAAGATGTGGATGGAAGATGGGTTGCCTTGTTAATGTAGATGCTGCACATTCTATAGATGCTAACCCATGCCAACAATCACTTACATGTTTGTGTATTTTTCCGGGTGACGCTTGCGTTTGTGGTCCTCTTCCACAAATACAGTGACAGTGTTTTGAATGCCGTCGGAAAGTGGCTCACAGACGGCACAGTGGATGTTGTGGGATAATAGGCACTGAACAGATGGCCATCAAAGAATCCAAGAGGCAAAGTATCTATGCTGTTTAACTAAAAGAGACTGCGGAGAGTATGTCCTGTGAATAACAGCGCCACCACCTTCGCCTTGCAGAGAGAGCTATGAAATTAACCAGGAATGGTATCTCTGTGACCAAAACAACAACAGCAAAAACAAAAACAAACAAACAAAAAACAGGTCGCTTGTCGCCAACAACAAATAGAATAGCCATGCAACACAATGTCCTTGCCCCAAATACTTAATCAGCAAGTTGCTACACCTCAGGTGGGTCCATAACTTCTTCTTTTTTTTTTTTTTTTTTTTTTTTTTTGGTTTTTCGAGACAGGGTTTCTCTGTATTGTTTTGGAGGCTACGGTCCAGCCCAGCCTCGAACTCACAGAGATCCGCCTGCCTCTGCCTCCCGAGTGCTGGGATTAAAGGCGTGCGCCACCACCGCCCGGCGGGTCCATAACTTCTAATTACTTCTATAATCAAATTGTTAGATCTCCTCCGTAGTCACCTCCAAATGTTTTGGATGTCCTCACAGCATTGGTGGGTAAGGTGCTTCTGTAAAGCAGACCTCACTCCTCTTTCATTCAGAACCCCCACCCCGGGCAATATCCTTCCCATGACTTTGTATTTCTAAAGGTTCCAGTTGTTCTGGTTTGTCTCTGTGTGCACCTGTGACCCAGATGGTTATGCCAGGTATTCAGGGCCATGACGACTGCTGGGTGGTGCCATTTGGGAAAAATCATAACGGTAGCCCGTTTCATTCATTCATTCATGTGTGCGGAATAGCTACTTAACACAAAATTAGCAGCCCCAAAGTTATACTCCCACAGCTTCCGTGACTGGGGAGGCTGGGAGAGGCTTAGTCGGCTTTTCTGTCTCACCATGCCGCTATCAAGCCGGCGGCGTTACTGTAGAGCCAGGGGCCAGCAGCGATCTCGTGCTTCCTGCCCCATGTTGGGCTCCAGGTGATGCATTTATCTAATTATTCTTTATCAGTAAAAAAAAAAAATTGGGAGTCAGATAATGGGGTAAGATCAGAGAAGCAGCGGAGCAGCCACCAGTGATTTCCTACCTCTTCCGTTCCTTCCCTCAAAAAGGGTGGAGATCCTCTTTAAGCCCCACCTACTGATCGTCAGTCCTCCAAAAATCTATGCGTAATTGTGGTCAGTTAGTGGCTAGCTCCGCCCTCTGGATTCAAAACAAACTTTATCGTCAGAACTCAATCAAAATATTACACAACAGTGTGGATTTGTAGTTGCAACCCCAACTGAAGCTTAGAATCTTCTTTTGAGCTATTCTGGTTATTGGTTTTATACAACTCAGTCCTTGAGTATTGAGTTCATTGCTTTTTGTTGTTGTTGTTGTTTGTTTGTTTGTTTTCCAGCAGATATTGGCCAGGGTTCTCTTCGCAACTCCTAGAGCTGGACCTCGGACGAGCATCATATGGCCCTCTGAAAGCATGGAGCTCATTGCTCCGAAGCCAACAGGCGAGCTTCTCCCAATTCTTCTGCTGCTGCTGTTGCAGCTGCTTACAACAGCTATCATCGTTGCTAGAGTCTTGTATTCAATGTGACGCCATAGGCAAAGTGATTCTACTACTTCAGTTACATTACACACCCTAATAAAAGGCGGGGCACCCCGATACAGTCCCAAGCCACCAGGAGTCTCGGGAGCCATTTTTAGGTCTCACCAACCCTGGTTCTTGAACGGGTAACCGCTGCCAGCGCATGAAACTCGGTCTTTGGCATTCTCTTGAGAACGGCCACTGGTTTATTAGTGTACTTAGAAAGCATAGAATCTGCATTGACACTCAACGCCTCACAGACTTCAAAGATCCATCTCCGAGCATATTTTGTCACACTGAGTTTTCCTGACAATTTAAGATAAACGTGCTGCAAGAAATGATCAACCTGTGCGTTTGGTGTAATTTATAATTGACGTTTCAGAAGGTCAGCCATACTGGAATGCACACACACACACACACACACACACACACACACACACACATACACACACGCAGCATACTACAATTCATAACTCCTCAGCGGAACCGCTCTTCCTCGTTCCGTAGGAATCCACTGGTGGAATTTATCTGGCAGCTGGCGTTTCAGAGTCCTTTATAAATTAATTATAGTATTTACTAGCCATGTGGAGGTGAAGAAATCTAATTAGGTCAAGGAGGCTGGCCCCACTGGTCACAGAAAAGCTGGGGGAGGTGTCAGCTGAGGACCCCTGGTGTACCCTCTTGAGTGCATGCTGGGGGAGGGGGCGGGGAGTGGAACACCAAGAAAGGATACATAAAAATTTACAGTAAAAATCACAGTTTTTATGAAAATGACAAAAATCAAAAAAGTCTTTTAGCTCACTAAGGTCTTCTCAGGCATTCCATCCTGGATGTAGGATGCCGAAAACATGGTCATTCATGGATTTGCTCCCTTTTGTCAGTGAACACACAGAGCCAGGTGTTGTAGGTAAAGGGGATCCTATCGGGATCCTAAAGGAGTGCAAAGGTAAGAAACACATCTGTGAAAGTGTGAGAGAAGAACCGGGTGTTAGGCAGACTAAAGTGATGTTGCTCCATCACAAGCATAAAGCCCATCAAATGAGCTTTATCTCTTAAGGGTTTGGGTCACTAAGAACACAGTAGGAGTGAGCCTCCGGCACCTACCCTGGAGGCTTTGCCTGAGACTGTGTTATCATGCTGTGCCCTTTTCCTGTTATGCTTTCACTGTTCTCCTTCAAATATTTTTGTTGTTGTTGCTTTATTAAAGACCCTTGAACACTCATTCACAGTGATGCAAATAGCCATGTTTAGCACTTACATTCCTATAAGGGGTTGCTTAATTCACCAGAAATAAAATCGGGGCGTCAAAAACCTCAAAATTAACCGGGGCCTGGTAGTAAATGGAAGTGAATGGCTAAGGACCCCCCAGTAAGACACTAGGTAGTGAGGGAGATTGTGACAACCTGACAATAAATGCTGTTACAGCCAGGAAAAAGTGCCAGCTGGGCTAAGACATCCCAATCCAAGAACAGGGGACAGCGTGAAAAAACCTGCACACAGCACTCTTCCTTCACCTGACTCTGTCAGGGAGTCTCTGGCCAGCATCCCCTTGGCTCACTGTCTCACGGGCCCCAGTGTCTGGCCTGCTAGTTGTTTTTTTCATGTGCAGTAATCTGAGAGCATCAGAGCAGAGACGGCGACATCTTACAGCGAAAACTTGCAGGGAAACAGATGAGCCAGCTGTAGGGATTCCCGCCATTAGGACTCCCCAGCTTCTTGTCTGTCTGGGAGCAGTATGGCCGCTTCCCTGGAGACCATGCGTCCTCCATGACGTCCTACTCCAGGTGCTTCATACTTCCTTAGCCCCAGGCACAGTTTTGGATTCTAGACCCACTCAGCGCAGTCAGAATGTCTAGACTCACAATGATGAAGATTAGCTGCCCCATAGGCCATCCACTTTCTTACCTAGAAGGGTGCCCCGGGGGAAAGAAAAGCAAGCTGGCAGCCCGGATGAATCCTTGGATCAACAGAAAACCCAGCTAAATGGAAGAGTGGTTTCAAAATGGAAGAATTTGTTTGGGAATATATTGGGACAATTCTGCCCTTCCATGGAGTTGCTAATCTGATGTGTGTGAATGTGAAATCTGTTTTATAGAGAGTTTACCCACAGGTGAAGTTATGTAGAGATGGATGGTAAGAGCTGATAGATAAAAATCAAGAAGAGGAAGAGGAAGGAGAAAAGGGAGGATTGAATATAGCACTTGAATTTCCGAATTTGGCTTTGCATAAGTTCCATCTGTTTATTGGATGTTCTAGTCACACGAACCAAGTTAGAGCAGTTTCTTTCCCTTGAAACTCAATTGCACAGGGTTATGTAAGTTGAGACCACAAACTCTGATAATTATTACAGCTGCATTTCCTATTGGCTGCCCTGAGAGGGTCTGAGGAGTTAGAACTCAGTAGGCTTCCAGGCAGGAATAACTCTCAGGTAATTCTGTAATCCGAGGAATATACATATTGTAAATGTTTCCTGAGACAGTGAGTACATATCAGATCTAATTCACACATAATCATTATTGAATTTTAAATAAGATTGCAGGCATTATAGTAATATCTTACGCATCTTCCTCTATCTGCTTATGAAGTAATAGTCTGCCTTATTCTTTTGCTAGCTTTATCTTATGTATGAACTTATTTGGGACTGTGTGACCAGATAACATAGGGTGGGTTTTTTTTTAATAAATTTGGCTTTGATTTAGGAAGCAAAACTTAATAACTACTTTTAAAAATAGTTTAATTATTTATGTATACATCTCCAGTTCCTCATAGACAAGGAATGGGTTTTATGTTCGTAATTGTGGCACCTGGGACATAATTGGTGCTCAATACTTTTGAACCAAATAAAGAGAAGAACTTTTTCTTTCTTTCTTTTTTCCTTCTTTCTTTCTTTTTTATTTTTTTACCATCACTGATCTATACAAATCCTTCTGTGCAGCCAAGGTTTCCTTTACTCTTCCAAATGTGCGTAATTATTTTACTTGGTATGAGGCAAGTTGGAACATCTTCAGCCATGAGCTGGCTCACTCACACTGTGCCATAGTTTAGTGAGTGGTTAACATCCTGGTACTTTGCATCCAGAGAGCTTGCTCTGCCTCCTGATAGCCTTGCAACCTCAGTTCAGGCCCAGGCAATGCCTTTGGGCCTCCTTGCTGGGATACAGGAATGAATGGATTCTGTTCTCAGTAGTGAGCACCGTGTGTAGAACTGTTTGGCTGGGGGACATCTGGGCACACTTAAGGGCCAGGTAAGTGCCTGCTATCACAGCCATTGTTATTCTGCAAACCTCATGTTCTTTCATCAACGTGAAATGGGGACAGCACGACACAAGTGTGTGAATTTCAAATGAGTAATTCTCGCAGAATGCCTGGCAACAACACACTGTTACCAATTTTAGGAGCCAAAATAAGAGTGTTGAGTATTTAGTATAACACACACACACACACACACACACACACACACACACACACACACATCTGCCTGTGTTCTAACCTAGGCCGTACTTCTCACTGGTTTTAGTGACTGATCCTGAACAGGTTATGTAATGTCTCAGGATCACCTGTAATAAAAAGAGAGTAATGATAGCATCCGCTTCCTAATGTGGTTTGAGGTTTAGCTGCCGAGGTCCCTCTAAAGTAATAAAGGCAACAGCCGGCGAGCAGCATGCAGCCAATAAACCCGAGCTGTCGGTACCACTCTCCTCCCCAACCAGTGCCAGTGGTGAAAGTGATTATGTCTACTTGTCCAGGCTGGAGTGTGATAAGGCGTGATAGTACTCATGGAAATACCTAGTAAGTGGTGGGCACTTGATAAATGCCAGCTCTCTTTTCCATTTTTTTTTTTATTATTCAGGAGGCAACTCAAAGTTTTGTGATGCTTTGGGGTTACTGCTTGGGTTATCAACATCATTCGTGTGAGGTTATAGGACAGGCAAGATCAGGTGGGGCTTTTACCAGTGATACATATTAAACATGGTTCACCCAATGGACTAACTCATTGTCTAGTTTCCTTGTAAAAGTGGCTTCATCAAGAAATATCCAGCCGGGCGGTGGTGGTGCACGCCTTTAATCCCAGCACTCGGGAGGCAGAGGCAGGCGGATCTCTGTGAGTTCGAGGCTGGGCTGGACCGACAGCCTCCAAAACAATACAGAGAAACCCTGTCTCGTAAAAACCAAAAAAAAAAAAAAAAATCCAATAGTTCTTAATTCTTTTGATTCTGGCCACAGGGTGATCTGCTCTCTGCAAAGAAAGAAGGAGAAATAGGTTTTTATTTTGTTGTTGTTGTTGTTGTTTTGTTTTTGAGTTCTTGGTGCCAAATCCTGCCACACATTCAGCAGGGGCTGCAGGAAGGTGCTGTCAGTCACAGGGTAGACAAGTCGCTCAGGACTCATTACTTCTGGTTTGCTTCCAAGGCGTACACCTGCAGCTTTCTAACGAGCCTGCCCTTTGGAGACAGCTGGCACTCTGCAAGGTGCAAGCCTCGCTGAGCTGCTTCTTGTCTCAAACTGACTTGTCTTCAGTTGGTCAAAGCCTTAAATGGTGTGAGCGGCTTTGGTAAGACCGTAATCCGTTGAAACACCTTTGAACTGGTCTACGGGAGCACGCATCCGATGGAACTGGTCTGCAGAGGTATACATGGCTGGAAAGAGAGGGCCAGGAGTCGGGGCAATGTTAACAAAGAGCTTGAGGGAGGGCAATCTTCAAGGCTTTCATTGACCAGAGAGAAATCTATAGCAGATAATAAGATGTGCTAGGCAGAAAGCCCAGCAGGTGGCAGCTTAGTAACATATAATCACAGGTCGTTGTGCTCAGGATCATCTTTTCTTAGAAAAATAGCAAACTGTGTATCTCAAGCATTATATATTTATTGTCAGTTTGTGTGTGTGTGTGTAAAAGTTATCATAATGCCATCTCTGCCCATCTTAGCTTAGAAAGTCAGAATTGTTATGTGAAGCTACCCAACTGAAGGGACATTGAAGCTTTCTGGGATTTTCTACCGTATTTTACTAACACTCCATTATTTTGAAGCACATGTATGTGTTTTCCATGTTCAAGGAGATGGCAGACTTGAAATTATTTCTCAAGTAAAATGACATTACAACCATTACAATTGATTGCTGTGAGAACCTAGCTGTAATTTTAGTACTTCACACATATTTTCTTTAGCAGTTAAGGTATTCAGGAAACTAAGGGATGCAGCAAAAGGAGCCGGGTCACCTAGGCAGCAGAATGAAAAGGCAGCGTTTCAAACAAGTTTTCAGTATACAAAGCAGAAAGGCCAATTATTCCTAAGATACAAACTCCAGAGTTTGGCTTCTTGTTATGTGCATTTACCAACATGTCCGGTGTTAGGGTCATCCCGACCCCAGAACAGAAGCCCACAGCGCCTCCTGAGACTCCATTAGACTCCGTGGTTGTTTAACTGAGCATATGTTATACCTCTCACTGTAACTGCACAGTACCCTGTTTTACCGGGCATTGGAGCCTGATAGATTCCTCGCACAAGTAAGGAGTTGAAAAATGGTACAATTTTGACATGAGATGTGTTCATGTTTTGAGACCCATCAAACAAGGCTTTTGTGCCTTACACTTTTCTAATAAAACGAAAGTCTTTCTGTGGAAGGCCATTTTAAGAATACATCGTAACATTTTAAGTGTGTAGGCCTCCTGACATTCGTTCCAATTTCCTGGTGACAGACACATAAGCTCTCCCTAAGAGATGCGCACTTCTGGTGCTCACACATCACTCAAGCTGACGAAGGTTTAGAACCAACATTCTCCTCACCACTGTTCTACCTTCAAGGACCGGCTACCGCACATGATTCAGTGATGTTGAACTGAAAAGGATAAAACTGGCAAAGTCCAGTTTATTTAAGCTAGCATGGCGGAAGAGGCGGTCACGACCTCCTGAACGGTCCACTGCCTGCCGTTCTGCTAATTTAAATCAGCCCGACCCACACACTCCTACAGAAGAGACTTCCATCCGTTGCCAGAAAGATCGTAGAACCTGGGGTTTGGGTGTTGTGGGGGTTTGAATGAGAAGGGCCCCCCAAAGGCTCACGTAGTTGAATGCTTGGTCATTACTGGAGAAGAATTAGGAGCTGTGGCCCCGTGGGAGGAGGTGTGACCTTGTCAGGGGATGTGTGTCACTGGAGGTGGGCTTTAGAATTTCAAAAGCCCAAACCAGACCCACTTCTGACACCAGATATCGAGGCTATAAAGGGAAATCAATATATTTATTTATCAGAGAGAGAGAGAGAGACGCACTGACCGGGAGTCAGAAGTGTGGCTGGCTTCCAGGAGAAAAAAGGGAGGTTCCTTCTTCTTTCACTTCCTTTTATATCTACCTGTGTCAGTTTACATGTCTCCGCCCTCATGGGTGGATAGCCTTCTGGGGTTCACTCCTACACCTGTCTCCTTCTGCTGCCTGAGGATCCGGATGTAGAGCTCTCAGTTCCTTCTCCAGCATCACGTCTGACTATGTGCCACCGTGCTCCCCAACATGATAATAATGGGTGAAACCTCTGGTGTCTCTTCACAACAATAGAACACTGACTAAGACATAAGTGAAATTTAAAGGTACTCTACCCCAAGTACCTTGGCAGGGATTCCTCTCTTACATACACCTGCATCTGGATTTCATCACCATTGTTTTGCGTGTGGCATAGTTTAAGAATATTTTTCCTTATTTAAAACATTTTCATTATTCGATAATTTCATACATGCATACAATGCATTTTAACCATACTCAACTTCTCTGCCCCTCCCAATTCCTCCTAGATTATACCCTGTACCTCCCATCTCCTGTCAACTTGATGTACATACATACATTCACACACCTATACATACGTACAACCCACTACATTCAGTTTGCTCTGCTCGTATACCTGTAGGTGAGCCTATTCACTGGATCACTAGGGGCCACACCCTTGGAGAAAACTAACTCTCATCAAATGTCAATAGCCCCTCAACTGGGTTTGGAGAGACTGGTAAGGCTCCTCCTCTATGGCATGTTGGCCAGTCTGAGCATGTAAAGGTCTTGTGCAAGGAACCACAGCAGCTGTGAACTTGAGTATAGCACTCCTGTCACGTCCGGAAGACATTGCGTTGCTCAGGCTCTCCCTGACCTTTTGCTGTTATAATCTTTCTGCTCCCTCTTCCAAGATTGTGCCTCAGCCCTTTTGGGTGGGTGGGTGATGTGGACGTCACTTTGTGGCTAAGCACTCTGCAGATACGTATCCTCTGCACCTTGATCATCTGTCAGTCTCTGAGTTAACTGCAATCTGCTGTGCAAGGAAACTTCTTTGATGAGGTCTGAGATCTGGACTGATCTGTGGGCAGAGAGATAGGAATTTAAGGTGCAGTATGATACCATGACCCCTGAGCAATTTAACAGAACTGGGAGCCTGTGACCTCCTCCCACACAATGAGTTCGTGGCCAGATTTATAGTATCAGGTATCAGGCGTGTATTTCCACCTGTGCACTGGGCTTCAAACCAACCAGACAGCAAACCGTTGCCCCCATAACATTAACCCCACTATGGCACCTACGGATATTTCTTTTCACGTCAGTTGCTATTGCACGTTACAAGTTCATATCTGGTTAAGACTGGCGATAATTTTTTCTCCTCTCTCTCAGAAGCCTGCATAGCACCTTTTGGTTCTAAAAAAGCTAGCCAGTGTGGAGGAAGCTTCTTGGTCAGTACCAACTTGATTTCCCAGACTCTCTGGCCATGGGATTGTAGGCTGGCACTCCCCAGATCTATGTCTAAAATCCATATATGAGAGAGTACATGCCATGTTTCTCTTTTTGTGACTGGGTTACCTCACTCAGGATGGTTTCCTCTAGTGCCATCCATTTGCCTGCAAATTACAGGATTCCAGTTTTTTTTCTGCTGAATAGTACTCCATTGTGTAAATGTACCACATTTTCTCTATCCACTCTTCGGTTGAGGGCCATCTAGGTTGCTTCCAAGTTCTGGCTATTACAAATAATGCTGCTGTGAACATAGTGGAATAGATATCCTTGTTGTATGAATGGGCATCTTTTGGATATATGCCTAAGCATTGAGCTGAACTCAAGAAATCCAGTGACAGAGAGGGAGGACTGATGACCAAAGGGGTTAAGACTGGGCTGGTTTAACCCCCAGAAATAGCTGACCTGACAAGGGTTAGCTCTTGAATCCCAGACTGATGCCTGGGAATCCAGGATGGGACTAATCAAGACCCCCCTGAATGTGGGTGTCAGTGAGGAGGCCTAGGTAATCTATTGAGTCTTGGGTAGTAGATCAGTATTTATCCCGGGTATACAAATGGACTTTGGGATCCCATCCAACAATGAGAGATGCACTCTCACCCTGGACTCTTGCGGGAGGGTCTAGGCCCTTCCCTGGATGAAATGACAGACACCCTCCCTGGGGAAATGAGGGGATATTGGGGGGGTTGGGGCGAGGCCACGGGAGGAGGGGAGGGAAAGGGAGAGGGACCTGGAATTGACATGTGAAACAACCTTGTTTCTAATTTAAATTTAAAAATTATATATGTATATATATATATGATATTTGTTAGTACTTTAATGTTTCTTATGTGTCTTGAGTGTTTGGATGAATGTCTGCGTACCACCTGTGTGCCTGGTGCCGCAGGATGCCGGGAGAGGACTTAGATCCCTGGCACTGGAGGTAAAAGTGGTTGTGAGCCACCATGTGGATGTTGGGGGCTGAGCCCTGGTTGTTTGGAAGAGCAGCGGTGCTCCTCACTGCTGCGCTGTCTCTCCAAACCCCATTTCAGATACTTAAAACCAAGCATGAAATCCATTGTTATAGCTGAGAATGGTCTAACATCCTGACTATTGTGCTATTGTTATTGAAAGGGAAATAGAGTCTACAAATCGGGACAACAATCCACAGGATTTGTTTTCGCTGGCAAATCTCATGTTAGAATGTTGCTTAAATGCTGTCTGCCCATAAAACACACACACACACACATTAAACTCCTGAGGAGTTTGAACCGCAGCAATAAAACTAGCTATTGCCTGGTCCTCACTGTGTGTAACTTTTATGTTGTAGCTGTGAGCTCAGTTAACAGTGGAGAGGCTGGGATCGCAATCCCCCCACCCCCACCCCTTCCCGCATCCCTTTGGGAACTTGCTATATAGTGTTGACATTCAATACAGCCAACGTGACACTAAAATGAGCCATTACCCGGCACCAGAGCCGTGTCTTCCGTTCTGCTCACACTCCAGAGCCTGGCTGATGCTTCCTTTGGGTGGGACGAGCACACACAAAGCACTTCATCAACAATTTTATACATTTTTCTGTTAAATTGGGTTTACTCTTCTTACAGGAATTTCCCCCAAGGTGCCTTTTCTTTTTCTTTTTTTTTTTTTTTTCCAAATCATACATAAAGTATTTGAGGTGAAGTAAAACTTTTAATAAGGAAGTTTGTGACTATAAAAACTGAAGAATACCGAAGCACTTAGGGAAAATTGTGAAGCAAAAAAAAAAGTCAAATATTAAAGTCAAAATTTCCAAGAGCCAGTGCTGCTTAAATGGGACTTAATGTTATATGCAATTTTTTTGGTGCCTATTCCATAAAGTGGTTGTCTTATCACCAAAAACCTTAAGCAAGAGGGGCTGGCTTGGCTGGTAAAGTGCTTGCCATAAAGCAAGGGGATCTGAGTTAGAATCTTCTGCACCCACATGAAGAGTTGGGTCTGGCGCTGCTCACTTGTCATCCCAGAGCAGAAGGAGGTAGAAACTAGGGGCTTGTTGGTCAGCAAGTGTAGTCATTCATTGAGCTTCAGACTCAGGGAGAGACCTTGCCTCAAAAAATAATGTGTAGAAACCATTGAGGAATCCAAACTGACTTCTGATCTCTGACCTCTACACGCATGCACACCCCAACACATGGGCATGGGTATGTACATTGAAAAAAGACTAACAAATAAAAAAATAAAAAACCTAAATTATGTTCCTTGAAGCTTTGTCTCTTGAAACACACACACACACACACACACACACACACACAGTGAGTAATGGTCCTTAGTCTTGGATATATCATTTTTTATAGAAACAATCTGTCATATTATGCTTGTTTACTTAGGAGTCTCTATTTTTTTTCCAAGACAGGGTTTCTCTGTGTAGTCCTGGCTGTCTTGGAACTATCTCTGTAGACCAGGCTGGACTCAAATGTAGATATTTTCCTGTCTCTGCCTCCCAAGTGCTGGGATTAAAGGTGTGTACCCCCACTGAGGGCATGGAAATAATTCTCTATTTTTCTTTCTTTTCTTTTCTTTTTTCTTCTAGACAGGGTTTCTCTGTGGCTTTAGAAACACAGAGGGCTAGTCCTGGGGCTAGCTCTTATAGACCAGGCTGGTCTCGAACTCACAGAGATCTGCCTGCCTCTGCTTCCTGAGTGCTGGGATTAGAGGCGTGTGCCACCACCGCCTGGCTTAGTTTTTTCTTTCTTACTGAAAATAAGTGCTTCCTTTTCAAGCCTTATTCTGTTGCCATTGCAGAATACTTTCACGAGGAAGATTCAAGGGCAATTTTTAGCTGATGGAAGGCTTGGGATATTTTATTATTATAGATGATAACGATCAAATATTTTCATGTTTCCAGTTTGATGAAGCTTTTCCTGTAGATCCTCCTTTCTTTTTTAAAATTTATTTTCTATTCTTTGACAATTTCATACACACACACACACACACACACACACACACTGAATTTTAGTCATTTTCATCCCCATTACCCTCTCTCATGCCCCTTTCTGCCGTAACATATTTTTCCCCCAAAAGTCACCATCCCTTCAAGTCTTTTTGGTGTGTGTGACCCACAGAGTTTAATTATGTTTCATTAATTCATTAATTAGTTTAGTTAGGGTTGTCTGTGGGTGGGAAGCTATTTACTGGAAGCGGGCACCTTCTCAGTGGCTCCGGCACTGAGGAAAGTTACATTGTTTCTCTCAGATGACACCGATTGCCAAAACTTCCCCAGGTGCAGGGTGGTGCCTCATGAGCCTTCCCCTCTGTGATAAAACGTTGAGGGGCACAGTCTTGCCTGACAACTGCAGCTGCAGTAAATTCATGACGGCAGGGGGCCAAGTCACATCCAGAAGACTGGATTTCACGCCATCCCCTCCCCTGCAGCTCTCATGTGGGTTTTTCTGCAGTGTTCCCCAAGCTTGCCTTGCAGTGGGTGATGTCAATCTAGGGCCAAGCACTCCACTGTCCTGTCTTCGCAGCAGGCCAAAGAGTCAGAGACAGCCCCTGTTCCCACTGTTAGGAGTTCCACAAGAGAATCAAGGTACAGAACTGTGACATGTGCAGAGAGCCTAGGCTAGTCTTCGGGCCACATCTTAAAGGGTCTTAAACACACACGGCCTTGGAGGTGTGTGTGTGGGGGGCTTCCCCAATTTGTCCTTGCTTAGGCACTCTCCTTCAACCCAAGGGCGCCAGTGAAGTCTGGTATTTCATAGTTGACAGTCCACTGTATGAAGCTTTCCTTGTTTGTCCTTCAGCGTGGCTCGTTTCCAGATTGGATCTAGAGGGACAGATTTGGTGTCAGGCTTCCAAATGTATTACTGGGATCAGCCTCCTCTTGGCTTTGCCTCCCTTGGGTTGTGGCACCTTAGTCGACCTCCCTTCATGCGGTTTCCCGTTTATTTTATGCCTTTGGTGGTGGTGGTGGTGGTGGTGGTGGTGGGGTCAACATTCCTTTTCACAGAAGCCACAAATTCCAGCGGTTTGCCTTGAGTTCCGTGCACAGCACGCAACCCACTCTGTGACCCAAGGAATGGACTCTTCCCTCTCTGCTTATCTGGGCTCTGTGAGAACCACACTTCAGGGCGTGTTACTTGCAGCATACTGCTTCTGGCGTCCAGCTTTACATCAGTTTTGAGCTTTACTGTTGTTGTCAAGTGGCATTAACTCACTTTAAATCAAAGGGAATTTACTGGTTCGTGACCCTGAGAAATCCACAGGTGAACCTGGATTTTATGTGCTGTTTGATTCTGAGCGCAGATGATATTCAGAGCCTCCCCGGGGGCTGTTCCTCCTCACAAGCCGACTTTCCACACAAAACATAAAGGACGGAACAGTTCCAGGCATCTGAGCTTCAGGCCCAAAGCTGCCAAGTCAGAGTTTCCCTTTTCTTCAAGTGGGTGTCTCAAGGGCTGCCTTTGTGGCCAAGATGTAGGATGCTTGTGGACATTGCCCAAGCACTGTGTGTGAGAACTGCATGTGCCAATGTGTTGGCTCGTGTCACCCACAACCTCTTTTCCCAATGAGCTTTGGCTTCTCGTCAGTTTTTGTGCTAAGCATTGTGGCCCAGGAGACAGAGCATCCAGTCTCCTTAGTCTGTGATAGCTAATCCTGTGTCTGCTTGACTGTTCCTTAGGTATCTGGATATCTAGTCATGCGCTAATCTTGGCAGTGTTTGTAAGGATGTTTAGTAACAACAGATTGCCCTCAATTCGAGCAGCCCCAACACAGGTAGCTGGTCTCCAATGGGATTAAAGTCTAGCTCCTTGCTAGTAGGAAGGAAATCTTTCAAGTTGATGACTTCAGTAGGGAACATCAGCTTCCACTACCTTTGGACAATAATTGAAACCTTAGTTTCTCATAACAAGCCTAATCTAGGTTCCCAGACTCCGACTGGAGCTGCTCACTGGCTCTCAGGCTACAGTCTTGAGGGCTTCTCAGCATCTGCCACACACACTCCAGTGGTGTCTGCAAGTCAAGCCTAAAAACTCGGTCGCAGGCCTGAGGCAAAAGCTTCATGGAAACTGGTCTCCTGGAAGATCCCTGGCATCCCATATCGAGGATGAGTTCCAGATTTGTTCTAGCAATAACCGGTGGATGTTTCTGTATCTTATCTTTTTTTTGGTATTAATTTCTTTTGTAGGAATAAGTATGCCTCATAGGTACAATCTGATTGAAAGTCCAGTAAAATTGGATGTTCCTCCTCTGGCCACCACTGATGTTCCAACTTCCTTGCCAGAAACAGAACCAACAAAATCAGGGGCCGATGGTAGGCTCCTCCAATAAATAGGGAATCTCCCCAAATGCTTAGGATAATGGCTGCTCCCCTTCCTGATACTGGAATTTATGATAAAGAAGATAATAAGAGAACAAGTGCTGTACTACACCCTGAATTTCATGGAAAGGCTTGCTAGAGCAAGACCCCCTTGATGTCTATTATCCAAGGCACAATAAAATAATGTAATTTACAAAGTTAAAAAAAAAAGGCAGGCCAATGGTGGGTTAAGCACTAGACCAAGAATTGGGACTATGGCTGGGGCATGAGCCCATGAGACAGGGGAAGTAATTCTAAGAATAGGTTGATCTCAGATGGAGCTGATGTTATCATGTTGTAACCACTGTCTGGCTATTGCCAGTTCTTATGTAGCTGATTTTCTATTTTGAATTTCTGGTCTCGTGATGTGTTTTATGTGCCGATTTTGCTGATTCCAATGTGCTTTGAACTTTTAGTCTTATGATAAAATTAACTTTTCTGTTTTGAACTTTTTGTCTTATGATATGCCTTATGTGTCAGTTTTGCTGACTTCAGTGTATGATGGGAGATGCCATTCTGTAAATCTGTCTCTTATTGGTTGTTGAACAAAGCACTGTTGGCCAATAGGGAAGTAAGATAGGTGGGACTAGGAGTCGAGCAAGATTCTGGGAAGGAGAAACACAGAGAGACATCATGTAGCTGCCATAGAAGTAAGAGGTCCGGACCCTTTTCTTGGGTAAGAAAAATACTTAGATTAGCAATTATGGGGTAAATACTTAAGTCAGAGCTAGCCAGAAAGAAACAAACAAGGCCAACAGCTTCATAATTAATATAGCGTCTTGTGTATTATTTGGAGACTACAACGTGGCAGAGCCCAGGCGACTGATGGGGAAAAACCAAAGTGGCTGGCAAGGAAAAGTCTTCGCTCAGCAAATGTACCTGGACAAAATTAACTTCTTTACTTCCTCATGTAATGATTATAAAAGTCTGATGCGTGCTTTGAGAAATTGCACTCAGATTCAGCCCTCTCTTGTGTTAGGGACTCTTTGCCCACCTGAGTACCGGATCCCTGATTCCCCCCTGGTAGAGGGGCCCTGACTGGGTCTGCCCGCAGCAAGCATCTATGATGTGATCCAATTCCTAATAGTATGCTGCATCCGCTGTGCAGCCTGTGTCCCAGAATGTGCGGAGGGTGTCAGGGATTGACAACACAGAGACTCGTTCAACGGTGTAAAGAAAACTTTAAGCAGGCCCCAAAAAGGCTCAAGAAAACTTCCCAAGAAAGGCCTCCCTCCAAAAAAGGTTCTGCTCTCTCTCTCCCCTAGCTGGTTCTGCTCTGACACCAGAAACTGATTTGGGTATGTCAGAAGAGGCGGTTAGTCTTTGGACAAGGTTGAGGTCAGCGTGGTTCCCGTGGGCCAGCATTTTTCAGGAACTTATTGCCCCGGGCATTGTATTGTTTTTAGTAAACATGTTTTTAGTAATCATTGTCTTACAGCTGCCTACTCCCAGGCTGATGGGGAAGTGGGTCTCTGCTCAAGGTCTGGTGTCCACACAATAGTACATTTCTTTATATATAGCTATATCACATGTGTATGTAACACACACACACACACACCATACTCCTGTTTGTTCTATTTTTTTTTCCTCTGAAGAATCTTGAAAGACACAGAAAATCAATAAATGCCCTTAGTAATCCCCCTGGAAGTGAAAAGAAGGAAGGAGGGAGATGAATCAGAAACGGCAGTGGAGAGAGAAAGACACAGGAAATTTGAGGAAGGAAAAAAATGTCCAGATTCACAGTTTAGTTTTCTCCTAATGGTATGCTCCCCCGATCCAGATTTTCTGTCTTTTCTTCTATCCATCAAGGGATCAGCAAAATAAGAACTGTATAGTTTTCCACTACTCACCTAATGGTTCATATATCAGAACCAAGAAACCACTGGAGGAGGACTTGTGTGTTCCTTTGGCTGGGGTGAAATCTAGTCAAGATTGTAAGAGAGTGCTGCCTTAATTATCACCACCTGTTTTGGATTCTGTGCACTTGTCAACAGCTAGTGCGTGGATTAGAAGTTACAATCTTTGTCTGAGAGAGGACATATGGCATTTATCTTTCTGAGCATGGGTCACCTGTCTAATAAAATGTTTTCAAGTTGTTTCCCTGAGAACTTTGTAATCTTACTTCGTTTTAGTTGAAAAGAAATTCCATACTGCGCATGTACCATCTTTTCATTGCCCAGTCTCTGTTGATGGACATGCAGGTTGACCCCATTTCCTGGCTACTTTGAGAAGGGCGCGATTGAGCAAGCGTCTCTGTGGTGGGATGGAGCCCTTGGGACAGGTTGTGTCACTGATGGTTAGCCTTGATTGTTAACTTGATTGGATTGAGAAACCGCGGAGATTAGTGTGAGTAAGAGTGCGTTTCCAGGGAGCATTAACCGAGAGCAGGAGATCTGTCCTGGGCGAACGCGCTACCATCCCACAGACTGGAGTCCCAGTTGAACTGGAAAGGGGAGGAGACAGGCCCAGAACAAGCATGCCTCTCTGCTTCCTGTCAGTCATGGTGTGAGTTGCTTGACCCATCTACCCACTTCCAAAAAGCTTCCAGCCAAAGCAAATCCTCCCTCCCTCCCCTAGGTTGTTTTGACAATGTCTTAACGGCTGACAGTGTTGCTTCTTTCCTTGCTGATTAGATTTCCACATGCTCTTGATGAATCTGTAAGTTTACTTCTTTTTATTGTTTTAGAATATTGTGATACACAATTACATCACAGTTTATTTATTAAAGCATATATATATATATTTTGTGTGTGTGTGTGTGTGTGTGTGTGTGTGTGTGTGTGTGTGTGTATTTGGGAATTATAGGGTAAGTACATAGTAGATACCTCAAGTCCACTTTCCAAAAAGATCTTATTCATAAACCTGCACCAGCAGTCCACAGGAGTTCTTACTTCCCTACAAATTCTCAGCATATGATGTTTTTCAGGATTTTAATTTTGAAGGTAGGAAACTTGCGATAGATCTTGCATCCAACGCCGGAGTTTGAGTTGGGAAGCCGTGTGAGCATGGGAGGTGCTGCATTGGAATGAGGGGACGATCTGAGGTAGGAGGTCAGTTGGGACGCTGTCATGGTAAGTTCATAAGAACAACGTGGCAATCCATGGTAAATTCATAAGAACAACGTGGCAATCCCTGGTAAGTTCATAAGAACAACGTGGCAATCCATGGTAAGTTCATAAGAACAATGTGGCAATCCATGGTAAGTTCATAAGAACAACGTGGCAATCCATGGTAAGTTCATAAGAACAACGTGGCAATCCACTAGCATTAAACAGAGGCACCGGAAATGGTGGAGTTGAGATATTAATTCCATAGCATGTATCTACAAACAGCATGCTTGTCACTGAGCACAGAGTGGAGCTGACGCGGTTATCATGCTTGGACTTGCCAACAGTCACGGGATAAGACCTTAGTTGACCCGAGAAGGTGGAAGGAAGTTCACTGAGATGGTTTTGATTCTGAAAGTCACTCCTTGGCTTATTAAACCACTTATCAGCCTGGTGTTTGAATTTGTGACCCTCTATTTTTTTTTCCAAGACTATTTTCACTGTTGGTGTTGGAAGATGTGGGGTCTGTCTGGAAAGAATGACCTGGGGCAGCGATGGGCAGTGAAACCTCCTCAGTGAATTCAGTCAGAAGAGAAGCCTTGCTGTTATCCAGACCCAACAGTCACCATGTAAGGACTGACTATGTCTAGCACTCCCCTGGTCTGGTTGGTCGGAGAGGCTCAGTGATACAGTTTTGAACATGACTCTGTTCTGGGTGTTTTCTTCTTACACTGACATGAACTGTGGCTTCTCCTGTTTTTGCAGAGCGCTCACTGTTTAGAGAAGTGCAGAGGGGGACACAGATCTGCCCCAGGACCAGCACCCACCTCTTACCCGAATCATATCACAGCACAGGTGTGTTATCGCTCTGGCTGCTTTGCTCGTAGACACTCCTAGAGGAGCCTATGGAATCGTCCTGTGGGCCTTATGTGCATTTCAGTACAGCCTTTTAAGATAGCGGCTGGCTTAATATCTTTAGTGATATTTCATCTGCCACTGTATCTGGAAAAGTATGACTACTCATTAAACTGTTTATATTGCTTCTTCCAATGGGATGGCTTTGACAAATGCTTTATCTTAAATTTGTACTTTCCCGCACTGTGACTATGCTTTCATAGCTCACGGGTGACACTAACAAGAAACAGAATTAATAGTATCTTACATTTCTAGCTACTTTAAAATTTACAAAGCATTTTTTACATCTATTATCCTCCAATGCTTCATGAGTGAGGTGTTATTACTTTGTTTCACAGATCAAGAAATGCAGTCTCAAGGACATACACAGTGTCACAGCTACTGATTTGTGGAGATCAAATCCGATTTCCTAATGTGAGGCTCAGTGCCATTTTGGCAGTGGCTTTGCCCTGATTGCCTTTTGTATCTGGCTGCCGATTTTCCTATTATCCCTCCGCTGTTAATCAGGAATATATTCTTGCCAGGTAAGGATTATTGTGTCTATTGAGTACATAGCATTTGACAACAACAGCAATTCTCAGAACTCACAGGTTAATTTACTAACCGAAAGCAGTCACACGTTCATGAGTTCATCTTCTGGCATAAGCGGCACCCCTTATTGTCTTTCCATTTGCTTTAGTAATCCTTGGACAGTATCAGCACAACTCTCTGGGCAGTTAGGGTTTGGGCAGTAAGGCTGAGCACCTGTCACATCTCCTACATGGCACAGATAAGAGCTGTAACCATAGCCTGGCTGTGTCATTCAGGTGTTGGCTTTCGTCCTAGTCTAACAATGGGGTCAACACATATGTAGCAGTTTTTTAAATCTCTTTTTTTTAACTGAAAATATATTATTCTCTCATACAATACATCCTGACCACAGTTTCCCCTCCCTCCCCTCCCCTCTTCCCAGCCCACCCCTCTCTCCAGGATCCACTCCCTCCCCATCCCCTGTCAGAAGAGAGACAACAATGAAACATGACAAAGTAAAACACAATAAGACAGATGAAAGCCTTCACACCAAAACTTGGCAAGGCAACCCAAGAGGAGGAAAGAGAGCCCCAGGAGCAGGTAAAAGAGTCAGAGGCACACCTGCTCCCACTTGTAACAGTTTTCTTGAGTGAGTTAAAATTAATTCTTTTGATTTTGTTCTATAGATCATGATATTGCTTGAGCGTCACGTGTGGGAATCAAGATTCGCTAGACACAGGTTGAAAGGTTTATTCGGAGTGATTACACTTACACAAGAGGTGGGTGGCTGTCACAGGTTCCAGCTCCAAGGATCCTCCCAGGCTGCTGTCCATGACCGGCCATCAGCCACAGAGAGCTCGGTACCTCCCAGAGCCAGCCAAAATCCTCCCCTCCCATAGGCACCTGTTGTGACCACGCCCAAACGGGCGTGGTCAGTGCCACAGGTGCATAGTTAGGTCTCTCGCTACAGCTTGATTTTTTGAAGACCCTGCCCACTAGTCAATTTACTAAAGATAATAGACGATCATTTAAGGACATAAAATATCATTAAGTGTCAGTAGACATTTACTTAAGAGGAAAGTCTGAGGTGCAAGTGAAAAGAGGTGTGATGTCACCCTCAGGGGGCCTCTGAATAAGAACAATGTCATGGACCGGTGACTCCCTCTTGAGTGCTGCTTGAGGCTCTCCCAGTGACAGGGTGTCTGCAGCTGATACTCAGGTTCAGAGAAAGGCAGTAGGGAGTGAGATGTCCTTCTTCAGGCACTGCCGTGTCCATCTGAAAGAACAGTGACTCGATGAGGAAAGGGTGTACACACACACACACACACACAGAGACAGACAGACAGACAGACACACACACACACACACACACAGACACTCAGGTTCCTCAGGGATGGTATGCGCTTGCAGGTCTCCACTTATTTGGATATTTTGCTAATATTTACTCCTTGGCTAAGTTGGAACCGCTCCAAGTTCAACATTGATTCCTAAATTTATGAATGAAAGTGAACACGTGGACGGTGCGGCGGCTATTCTTTTATGTTTGTTTGCTTGTTTATATTCTGTTTTTCGAGACAGGGTTTCTCTGTGTAACAACCCTGACTGTCCTGGAACTCACTCTGTAGACCAGGCTGACCTCAGACTCACAGAGATCTGCCTACCTCTGCCTCCCAGGCTCGGGTGTGGCTATTCATGGTGGTTAACTTGACTATATCTAGAATGAACTGCAATCCAGGAATGGAGGGCACACCTGTGATCAGTATCTTGAGAGACTGAAAGAGCAGGCTTTTGATCCAGATCTAGAGGTGAAAAGGCACACCTTTAATCTGGGCCACACCTTCTTCCGGAAGCCTGTTTAAGAACAATGGAAGAAGGAAGGTATATTCATTGTTTGTCTGCTTGCCCTCCAACATTAACAAAGTGGAGCAATGGGACGCCAGCAGGACAGTTACAGAAAGGTCATTCCTTTCTTCCTAGACTATGGGCAGCTGGGAGCCTAAGTCTGGATTGACAACGGTAGACATCATATGCATTAGAGGAACTACAGGGAGCTAGGTTGGCTAAGCCAGGAATCAGGCAAGCCATTCCTAAAGATGAACAGTTTGATCACTGTATATCATCTTCTCCTTCGACAGTGCTAGGGAATATGAATCAGAAAAGTCAAACGAGAGTTGGCTTCCTGGGAGGTCCAAACTAGGCAGATAATTACTAATCCTTTCTTAAATAGATTTTACCTAGTGTGCTATCATCTGACACAGTTTAAAATGTCTAATAGCAAAAAAGTCACAAACACATTCAGTTAATTTATCTAGAAAATTCCACACACTATCTGACAGACTTTTAAGTAGCTAAACCAATGATTTGGGGGATTCATTTGGTTAGTAGTCAGAGACTCAGAATAAAGAAACATTTCAAGGTGGCCCTGCTACTCTTGGCATGGGATTCCTCTCAGTCTTCCATAGCGTAGCAGCCAGGTTCTCTGCTGTGTCCTCTTAGGACAGTCCCTCATCCCACTCAGTCACCCTCATTTACAGTTTATTTCTAGCAGCATTGTTTTCTCTGCTGCCTGAAGTTCTGTGTGACAGTTAGTCAAGGTCCTGGCACTCCACCTGCAAGGGGGGGCTGATGAGACCCGTGGTGGATTTGGCACAGTATTTTGGCATTTTCCGCCATAAGAGTCTTTGCCTCTATTTCCTGCTTTCACAACCTTTCAATGAATTGCCCTGGCTTTTCTTACTATCAAACTGGTTCTTAATCAATTCTGTGCCTGTGTATCAACTGGGGAAATGTTCTTTAGGGATGAGGGTTCTCAGACTCACCCTTCTGAAGTATGTAGTTAAGCCAAAGTAGGGCAGGCACATGAAGCTAAGTCACAATGCACTCTAGGTGGTGTAGACACAGTCAGTGTCTGTGCCGAAAACTACAACTCAGATGCTAGAACTCAAATTAAATCAGCACTTAACGTGAAAATTGCCTAAGGTGGAGAGGGTTACACCTAGTGACTCCCAGAGATGTGAATCTCAATCCCTTCCCTCATTCAGCAATCAACCCACAGACATTAGGATATACCCAGGGAACACTGGGGTGATAAAGTCCTCAAGACTGTTTGAGGGGGGCACTGAGGCAGAAGGCTCACATCTGGATTCCTAAGTCTTGAGTATGGCAGAAATTTTCAACAGTCTTCAAAATAAATGGACAAGTATCCATTCTGTGTGTCTCTACATTCCTCCAAAGTTTATAGTTTGAAATTTTTTTCTCATGTTCCTTCCTATTGACTAAAAACAAAAGTAAAAAGTAAAACCAATACTGTCAGCTCTAGCTAGCTGGATTTAGGGCAATAATAATGTTGAGTTAAACTAACCTAGAGGATTTGAAGGAAAACTTTCTTTCTGAGTTTCTCGCACGGCTGAGAGATGCTCACAGATACAGTAGGATGTCTGAGGGGCTGAGTGGGATGTGAGGAGGTTGAGAAGCGTCATGTCGTAAAGTAAAAAAAAAGTTTATGTGAAATTAGGCTCAAACTTCATGCTTTTGGAAGGTTATTTTTTAATACATATGAATGATCTTAAATTTGAAGATTTGTATCCCTTGATTTCTCATTCTAAACTTAAATAATTGTAAAATATACATTCTATGGAGAGTCTTAAGACCTAACACAAAAACTTGATTGTCTCTTGAAAAGAGTCTGTTGAGGTTTAATCGAAATCCAGATTAAAACACTTCCACAGATTCGTCTGTAATAGGCATTGCATATTCTCTCTGCCTAAAAGTCCTTTAGGGATCTTCCCCTTCCTGCTGTAGAAAATGTATGTCCATGAAAAAGAAATTAAAATCCGTGACCATGAGAACGTAGATGCTAACATTTCTTCTGAATTAAAACTTCAGTGTGCTTTAAATAGTACACAATCTAAACCACATAAATACTTTTGGATTCAGAGAAACATAGAAGTTTATTTCTGACACACATCCATTGTTCTGACAGTTGGGCTATTTTTGTTCAATAAACATATGCCTCTGAATATTACTTATTTCTAGAAGGAGACAATGACAACGTCAATCTATTCTACTTCCTTTTTTTTTTTTTTTTGCAGATACAAGATTTGAGAAGATGCATTTCCATAAATAAGTAGCTAGGAGTGGAGCCTTGGTTTCTCAGAGCCACTCAAACAGTTGAACTCCCTCCAAGTTATATGCCCACAATCACATCACTATCTATCATCAAAATTATTTTTAATGATCTACCAGCTGTCAGCTCAATTAGGACTTCTTTCAACTTTATTAAAGACAAAGAATTGAAACAATTTCAGAACCATTATTCAGTTATTAGAGTCGTTTTCCTTCTCAGCACAGTTCCAATATTTTGAGCTGTGCTACCGTTTGCAGCTAGAGATTTTTTTTTCTCCTTGCTGTCGACATCCACTAGGAAAACGGTCAAGTGTTTGACAGACTTTACCTCATCCCCTTTTTTTAAGTGTGACAAAGACTCAGGAGCAGTCAGTGTGTGTGGGAACACCAGACCTTGAGCAGAGACCCACTTCCCCTTCTGCCTGGGAGTAGGCAGCTGTAAGACAATGTTTAGTAAAAACATGTTTGCTAAAAACGATACAATAAGTTCCTGGCCACTTCCCCTTCTGCCTGGGAGTAGGCAAGCTGTAAGACAATGTTTAGTAAAAACATGTTTACTAAAAATGATACAATAAGTTCCTGGGAAAGGCCTTCCCACAGAAACCGCCCTGACCTCGACCTTGTCCAAAGACTAACCGCACCTTCAAAAACCCACACACATCCACCTCTGGTGTCAGAGCAGAACCAGCCAGGGTAGAGGAGAGAGCAGAAGCTTCTCTGGTGGGAGCCTTTCTTAGGAAGTTTTTCTTGAACCTTTTTGGAGCCTGTTTAAAGTTCTCTTTATATCATTGAACGAGTCTCTGTGTTTTCAATACCCGACACCCTCCGCACGTTCTCGGACACAGGCCGCGCAGCAGACGTGACAAGTGTGAGTATTCTCAGGAATATGTTTTAAGCTCAGGATGTAGGGTTACTATTTAAAATCACTTATCCTTAGAAGGTAGTTATTACTCATATGAGAAAGCAGAGACACCTGGGAGCCTGTACATGTTCCTGGAGAGTCAAGATCCCCTTTTCCAGGCTCCCTGTGTTTCTGTGCTTTGGACTTGGGTGTAGACTTTGAGGAGGAAGTGATGCTGTGTGAGTGTCTCATGACGCTCGGCCGTTAAAGGAAAGCTCTGTCTAGTCTTGGAGACTTGCTGCGCGAAAGCCAGGCTGCAAGGAACAGAGGCCAACAGGTCCTTTGAGTAAGTCTCATTCGAGATGTGACACAGTGGGGCCTCAGCAACTTGTCGTGGATCTCCACAGGCCTCTGAGGCCTCAGAACTGAAAAAAAAGTGTAGTCATAAAATGATTGCATTGTAAGACAGTGCATTTTAGGATACTGCACCATTCGATAATAACAAAGACTAGACTTAACAGAATAAACAGTAACCAAAATAACTCAGTGTCAGCTACATCAAAACTCATAAAAAGGTTTTATCTGTTTTTAACAAAAAGCTTTATCAGTTTTTCCAATTGCTAAGGACAGTGAATATTTTGTTAGATATTTATTAGCTTTTTTTGGGGGGGAGGAGAGCACTCTATTTAGATCTCAGGACTATTTTTTTTAAATGTGTAAATTTTTTAAAACTTTTTTTTGAGTTCTTTATATAGTCTGGATATTAATCTTCTGTAAGATGATATATAGCCTGACAAAAATTGTCTCCCACCCTGTGGGTTTCTTCTTCACCCTGTTGGTTATTACTCCAGCTGTGTTTTAGTTTTATGAAGTCCCATTTGTCCATTTTTGGCCTTAATTCCTGCGCGAATGAAGTTCTATTCAGAAGGTACACCTATTTCTTGTAGGGTATTACCTGTGTTTCCTTCTTGAAGTCTCAGGTTTCACATTAGGTCTCTGATCACCTTGGAGTTAGTTTTGGTGCAAAGTGGTAGATACTAGTCAAATTTAACTGATTCTGTTTTACACAACGTAATTAAAAGGCTGCCGGGGATATAGAGTTTTACATTAGAAATAAAGCCTTGTCTCTTAGCTTTGTCATCTTTATAGACCTATATACCTATATACAGGCTAGGAAGGCTTAGGTCAAGGAACTGTGGGTGCGTCTAAGGGGCAGTGTCTTGATTGTTAACTGGTTTAGGTGGACCCAGCCCACTCTGGGTGGCAACACTCCTTCTGCAGGTGGTCCTGGGCTGTAGAAGAAAGCTGGCTGTACATGAGGCTTTGAGTAGCATTCCTTCATGGCTCCTGCTGGAGTGCCTACCCTGACTGCCCTGGATGAACTATGACCTGGAAGCGTAAGCCAAGTGAGCCCTCCCCTCCTGAAAGCTGCATTCGTTCTGCGGTGTCTTCACAGCAACAGAATGAAGCCAGGACGCCCGGCTTTGCTGGCTTCTGTTCGTCTCTTTCTGTGGGGCAGTCGTTCAGTCTGATGCTAACCTGGATGTCTGATGGTTGGTCTCCATTTATGGAACTGTTTTTTTTTTTTTTAATGTGTGTGTCTTATCCTTTGTGTTTTGAAATTTTACAAGGAGCTCTGATGCTGGTCTTTTAATCACGTGCTGTGTCCAACCTCAGTGGCGAACTTTCAGTATGAAAAGTTATATTCACCATTCCTGAAGACATTTGTGTTATTTTTTGTTAAGTTTGGTGTTGGGGACTGCTAGAACCTTGAACAAAATGGAGTCTGTCAACCGTTTCTTGGCCTTCTGCCTACGTGACTGCGAGCACACATGCCCTTGAGTCAAAGGAAAAGGCTAACCATAAAAGTTAAATTTACACAGGGCAGCCCACCCGCCTAGCCAGGGGGAAATACCCTTACAGAGCAATTGTCTTTGTTAACAAGATTATAGTGTTCTGCTGTACACTCCCTACCCCTCCCTAATTCCTGCACCTGACTTACGCTGACAAGCATTTGTGGAATGCAACTAATGACTGATGGAAAACTACAGCTTTGTCTTTACCATATTTGGTGTATATTTGAATTGAGACTTGATTGACATGCTTGTACCACCCCCTGAGGTCCTTCCTCTATAAGTTCCAGCGTGCCCCAAAAAATAAAGGCTCTTGATCAGCAAACGTTGTCTTGAGCCTGATTCCATTAACCTCTTGAAGTTCACTTTCCAGATCGGATCTGCTCGTGAAGGCCCACTAAATTAGTAGCGACCCTCATCACCTCACCCCCGCGGGTCGGGGGTCCCTTCCCGGGGGTCGCAGTTTGGTGACTAACTTTTTTCCTTTCTAATAGACTTCTAGTTGGATGCTGGGCCTCCAGCAATAATTATCAATTTGCCTGATTTAATATATATATATATATATATATATATATATATATATATATATATATATGTTTTCCTAATTATCATCCCTGTGCCTTTATATGTTAGTTTCTCACCCATCTTTTTATTGAGTATTTTCAACTATTTAAAAATTCCCATAGCTATTTCTTTTATGCAAGTCTTTTCCTCCTCCACCTTATCTACTGTAAAATAAAAAATCATTCTGACACCAAGGATACAGTCATCCCTTGTCTCCTCCTAGAGATATTTAACACTTAGAGAGAATTTCTGATTATCTTGTTTTCTTTGATTTCTCTTTTCCTTCTTCTTCTTCTTCTTCTTCTTCTTCTTCTTCTTCTTCTTCTTCTTCTTCTTCTTCTCCTCCTCCTCCTCCTCCTCCTCCTCCTCCTCCTCCTCCTCCTCCTCCTCCTCCTCCTCCTCCTCCTCCTCCTCCTCCTCCTCCTCCTCCTCCTCCTCCTCCTCCTCCTCCTCCTCCTCCTCCTCCTCCTCCTCCTCCTCCTCCTCCTCCTTCTCCTTCTCCTTCTACGTTGACTTCCGTATTTATTTCCAGAAACTTCTTCCCCGGTATCTCTTCACGCTTTGGCATTTAAACCTGTTTGAGGTAGAAAGATCTGAATAAAAATTTCTGGTTCTCTGAGCGCCGGGAGCTTGTGGGCGACTGCAGCAGAGCCATCTGCTTTGGGTGGCTCTGAAATGTCAGCTCTGTGGATATTTTCTCTTAGGCCCCCTAAGATTCCCCGTTGGAGAGTCTTCCTCATTCCCGGAGGAGGGCAGAACCCAGCTGGGCGGCTCATTCAGACAGATCGGTTTGTTGTCCACTGGAGGGGGGCGGGGGTGGGTATGCCAGTGTTTAGCATGAAACGTGCAGTTTATTTCCGCCCCCGAAACAGGTTTTGCTCTTAGAGCCGATTTGGCCCATTGTTCTGGGGTGTGGAGATTCAGGCTTCCTCTCTGACAAACGACACCGACCACGTGGCACACGAAGCAAGGCAGAAAGGCCGGTCTCCTGAGGCATACATGTCATCGTGGCAGATTTTCAGTCCCGCGGTTCTGCCCGCACAGCCGCCTGTTTCTGGAACTTCCTGAGATGGTTTGGGAGTTCTGCACTGTAATCTTTGACATCAGATGCCAATGCCTGGGTGCGGCTTTCCATGGTGTTAGTGTCTTGTCGATGGTCTCTGCTGCCTCATTCCCTCTCCTTTTCTTTTCTTTTTGTACACTCCTCATTCCTTATGCTTATGCTAACAGCATTTCAGGATTAAATGCGTTGAATCACGTTTAGCTCATACTCTGAAACTTTTCAGTGTGTGCCTTTCCATTAATTATATCTCTGTGGGTTACTTTTTAAATCGTTAGATTTTTGAAGTGGTCAGTGGCCAGTGGGCACTTGCTTCACTATGTGAAAATTTAACAGAGACATGCATCTTTCTTCTTGTGTCTTGATTCATTAGGCTTAAGAATGGTTGGAGGGGCCTGGAGAAATGGCTCAGAGGTTAAGAGCACTGGCTTCTCTTCCAGAGGTCCTGAGTTCAGTTCCCAGCAACCACATGGTGGCTCACAATAGCCATCTGTAATGAGATCTGGCACCTTCTTCTGGCCTGCAGGCATACATGCAGGCAGAAGACTGCATATATAACAAATAAAAACATCTTTAATAAAAAAGCTTCTGGTGCCCTGCACGGAGCCTCCTGAAGCCTGGGGACTGAACATAGGGGAGCCCGTCCTGAATGAACAAACCATCCAGAGTCTGCCAACATTGCAGTGCTAGTCCCACCTCTACCCACAGGAAGAGGAGAGTCATCTTTGGACCAGGTTGCACCCACCAGAAGAAAACCTTGGACCTGTACCCACCAGGAGAGGAAGAGACCCCACTGCCACCCACTAGAAGCAGGGATGGGAAGACGACAGTATAAGAACACAGTCAACAACAGAAACATCAATATGACACCACCAGTCTAGGGACTCCACACCAGCAAGACCTGAGCATCCCAACACAGATGAAGCAGAAGAAATTGACCTTAAAAACAACTTCATGAAAATGGCTCTCAAAGTGGATATGAGAAAATTCCTTAAAGAAATGGAAGAAAAATCAAACAAAAAATTCAAGAAATGGAGGAAAAGACAAAGCAATAATTGCAAGAAAAAATTCAAATAGTGCAAGGGTTGAAAGCTGAAATAGGGACAACTGAAAAAAACACAATTGAGGGAATGCTGGAAATAGAAAAGCTGGATAAACAGTCAGGTACTACAGAACAAGCATAACCAACAGAATACAAGAGATGGAAGAATCTCAGGCGTTGAAGACACACTAGGAGAAACAGAATCATCGACCAAAGAAAATCTTAAGTCCAACAAATCCCTAACACAAAATATTCAGGAAATATGGGACACCATGAAAAGACCAAACCTAAGAATAATAGGTATAGAAGAAGGTGAAGAAAACCACCTCAAAGGGGCAGAAAACATATTCAACAAAATCATAGAAGAAAACTTCCCCAACCTAAAGAAAGACATGCCAATGACAGTACAAGAAGCTTATAGAACAGTAAATAGAGTAGACCACAAAAAATATTCCCTTGCCACATAATAATCAAAAACCTCAAACATAACAGAATAAAGAAAGAATATTAAGAGCAGCTAAGGAAAAAGGCCAAGTAACATATAAAGGCAAATGTATCAGAATTATACTTGACTTTCAATGGAAACTCTGAAAGCCAGAAGGTCCTGGATAGATATTCCACCAAGACGAAGAGACCATGGATGTCAGCTCAGACTACTATACCCAGCAAAGCTTTCAAACACTATAGATGGAGAAAACAAGATATTCCATGACAAAACTCCAACTCAAGGAAGTAAACTGTAATCACAAAAACATAGGCAATAGATAATCATACTTTATCAACAGCCAAAAAAAGGGGAGGGGATATACACACAATACTATCACCACCAAATCCAAAACAAACAAGAATTAACAATCAATGGCCATTGATATCCTTCAATATTAATGGTCTTTACTCACATACAAAAAGACACAGGCTAACAGAATGGATTCAAAGACAGAATTCATCCTTTTGCTGCATACAAGAAAGACACCTCAACTTCAAAAACAGACATTATCTCAGAGTTAAGGGTTGGGCGCACGCCTTTAATCCCAGCCCTGGGGAGGCAGAGGCAGGCAGATCTCTGTGAGTTCGAGGCCGGGCTGGACTGACAGCCTCCAAAATAATACAGAAAAACCCTGTCTCGTAAAACAAAAAACAAAAACAAAAACAAAAAAAGTTTTTCCAATCAAATCGACCCAAGAAACAAGCTGGTGTATCAATCCTAATATCTAACAAACTAGACTTTAAATTAAAATCAATCAAAAGAGATATAGAAGGTCATTTCATTTTCATCACAGGGAAAAAATCCATCAAGATGAGGTATGAATTCTGAACAACTATGCCTCAAATACAAAAGCATCTACATTTGTAAACGAAACATTACTAAAACTCAAATAACACATAAGACCTCGCACTCTTACAGTTTTTGTCCCATTTATTAATTGTTGATCAGACCACCATACTTTAAAATTAGAATTCAACAACACAAATTACAGAAATCCTACAAGCTCACGGAAGTTGAACAATGTACAGTTGCACCATTCTTGGGGTCAAGGAAGAAATAAAAAAAAGAAATTAAAGACTTCCTAGAATTCAATGAGAATGAAGACACAGCATACCCAAACTTATGGACACTTTGAAAGCAGTGCTAAGAGGAAAGTTCATAGCACTAAGGGCCCACATGAAGAAACTGGATAATAGTCACACTAGAGAGTTAACAGCACAACTGAAAGCTCTAGAACAAAAAGAAGCAAACTCACCCAGGATGAGTATATGCCAGGAAATAATCAAATTGAGGGCTAAAATAAAAAAGTAGAAACAAAGGAAACAATACAAAGAATCAATGTAACAAAGAGTTGGTTTTTGAGAAAATCAACAAGCTAGACAAACCTTTATCCAAACTTACCAAACAGTAGAGTATGAGCATGCAAATTAACAAAATCAGAAATGAAAGGGGGACAAAGCAACAGACACTGAGGAAATCCAGAGAATCTTCAGGCCATATTTTGAAAACCTATATTCCACAAAATTTGAAAATGTAAAGTAAATGGACAGTTTTCTGGATAGATATCACTTACCAAAATTAAATCAAGAACAGATAAGAAATTCAAATAGACCTATAAGCCCTAATGAAATAGAAGTAGTCATCAAAAATCTCTCAACCAAAAAAAAAAGCTCAGGGCCAGATGACCCCAGGGCAGAATTCTACCAGAAATTCAAAGAACAGCTAATACCAATACTCCTCAAAGTGTTCCACACCATAGAATCACAAGGGTCATTGCCAAACTCTTTTTATGAGGCTACAATTACCTTGGTACCCAAGACACACAAAAGACACAACTAAGAAAGAGAACTACCATTATCCCTCATGAACATTGATGCAAAATTACTCAGTAAAATACTGGTAAATTGAATCCAAGAACACATCAGAAAAATCATTCACCATGATCAAGTAGCCTTCATTCCAGGGATGCAGGGATGGTTCAACACATGAAAATCCATCAATGTAATCTACCATATAAACAAACTGAAAAAAGAAAAATCACATTATCATCTCAATAGATGCTGAAAAAGTCTTTGACAAAATCCAACACTCTTTCACGATAAAGGTCTTGGAGAGATCAGGGATAACAGGAACATACCTAAACCCTATCCAATAAAGGAACTTTTGGAGGCATCACCATCCCTTACTTCAAATTCTATTATAGAGCTACAGTCCTGAAAACAGCTTGGTATTGGCACAAAAATTGACATGTAGACCAATGGAATCAAATTGAAAACCCTGATATGAACCCACACACCTACAAACACCTGATTTTTGACAATGAAGCTAAAATTATACAATGGAAAAAAAAGAAAGCATCTTCAACAAATGGCTCTGGCATATCTGGATGAGGACATGTAGAAGATCACAGATAGATCCATATCTATCATCACATACAAAACTTAAGTCCAAATGGATCAAAGACCTCAACATAAAACCAGCCATACTGAACCTCTTAGAAGAGAAAGTGGGAGGTACCCTTGAACGAATTGATACAGGAGACCGATTCCTGAACATAACACCAATAGCACAGTCACTGAGGTCAACAATTAATATATGGGACCTCCTGAAACTGAGAAGCTTTTGTAAGGCAAAGGACACAGCCAACAAGACAAAACAGCAGCCCACAGAAAGGGAAAAGATATTCGCCAACTCCACATCTGACAAAGGGCTGATCTCCAAAATATACAAAGAACACAAGAAACTAATCACCAAAACACATAATAATCCAATTAAAAAGTTGTATACAAAACTAAGTAGAGAACTCAATAAAGGAATCTAAAATGGCAGAAAGAGACCTAAGAAAGTGCTCAACATCCTTAGCCATCAGGGAAATGCAAATCAAAACAACTCTGAGATACCATCTTACTCCTGTCAGAATAGCTAAAATCAAAACACCAATGACAGTTTATGCTGAAGAGGATGTGGAGAAAGGGTAACACTCCTGCACTGCTTGTGGGTGTGCAAACTTGTACAGACACTTTGGAATTCAGTATGGGGGTTCAGGAAAATGGGAAAAGTCTACCACAAGATTCATCAATTCCACTCTATGTACCCAAAGGATGCACATTCATACAACAAGGACATATGTTCAACTATGTTCATAGCAGCATTATTTGAAATAGCCAGAACCTAGAAGCAACCTAGATGCCCCTCAACTGAATAGTGATAGGGAAAATGTGGTACATTTACACAATGGATTACTACTCAGCAACAAATAACAATGGAATCTTGAAATTCGAAGGCAAATGGATGGCATTGGAAGAAACCATCCTGAGTGAGGTAACCCAGTCACAAAAAGACAAACATAGTATGTATTCACTCATGTATTGATATTAGACATATAGCAAAGGATAACCAGCCTACAATCCATACCTCCAGAGAATCTAGGAAACAAGGAGGACCCTAAGAGAGACATACATGGTCCCCTGGAGAAGGGGAATGCGACAAGATCTCCTGAGCAAATTGGGAGCATGGGGGAGGGGAGAGGGAATTAGGAGAAAGAGAAGGGGAGAAGACAAGGGGGAGGAGGATATGAGGGATCAGGAGGAATAAGTTGGAGGAAGAATAGAGGAGAGCAAGAAAAGAGATACCTTAATAGAGGGAGCCACTATAGGTTTAAAGAGAAATCTGGCAGTAGGGAAATGTCCAGAGATCTGCAAGGATGATCCCAACTAACAATCTAAGCAATAGTGGAAAGGCTACCTTAAATGCCCTTCCCCTATAATGAGACTGATGACTACCTTATATGCCATCCTAGAGCCTTCTTCCAGAAGCAGACACCCACACTAAACACTGAGCTGAATTCCTGGAATCCAGTTACAGAGAGGGAGGAGTGATGAGGAGAAACCCACAGGCACAGCTGACCTGAACAAGGGGGAGCTCATGGGTCCCAGACTGATACCTGGGAAACCAGTATAGGACCAAACCAGACCCCCTGAACGTGGGTGTCATTTAGGAGGCCTGGGTAATCTATGGGCCCTCTGGTAGTGGATCAGTATTTATCCCTAGTATACAAATGGACTTTGGGAGCCCATTCCGCATGGAGAGATGCTCTCTGCCTAGATACAGGGGAGAGCGGTGGCTAGGCCCTGCCCCAAATGATATGACAGAATTTTAAGATCCCCCATGGAAGGCCTCACCGTACCTGGGGAGCAGAAAGGGGATGGGATGGGGAGTTGGTGGGAGGCAGGGGAAGAGGGGAGGGAGAGGGACCTGGGATTGACATGTAAAACAAGATTGTTTCTAATTTAAATAAAATTTTAATTAAAAAAAGGATGTTTGGAAAGATGCTTAATATTCAATTATGCTTTCTGCTTTTGCAGGGACCCTGCATTCAGTTCCCAGCACCCACATTGGGTGGCTGACACACACACACACACACACACACACACACACACACACACACACACACATGCTGCGCACACACATGCACACAGAAACAAACAGAAGCTCTTTAGAGTAAATAAAGTGATGGCATATTAGCAAGAGTCTTTTCAGGAAAATGGGAAACCATTTAAGGAACTGTAATTACAGCAGTAGAACTGAAGAGGCAAAAGGATGTGAACTTCTTCAGTCACCACCAGTCCAGCTGGGTCACTCAGGACTGCGTCTCTGATCTGAGAGGCCACTGAGATCCTGCCCACCCTGCGTGTCTCCCGTCCCGGGCAGGCAACCGGATGCCCACAGTCACGCAGCAGAAGCACCGGTGTCTCCTCTGCTGGAGTCAGAGCTCAGAGCTTCAGTGCGGCTTGGCAGCAGGAGGCACCAGGTACCTCTCATCGTGAAACCAGCTGCCTGAGAAGGAACCGCTGCCCTCCCTTGCCCCGAACCTCGATGGTGATTCTGTGCAGCTTCCTGAGCAGAGCACACGTGCGCATGCGTGTACACACACACACTCTTACGCACTCACACACCAGTATACGTGAATATACGCTCCTGTACTCACGTATACAAAACTCATGCACGGTCACGCTCATACATTACATTCACACACACAACTCTTCCATATACACACACGTACTCACGCACTCAAACACACTTTCACACACATTTACACACTCACACACATGAAATACACACTCCCGCCCGCACTCACCTTATACAGAGCCCATGCACATTCACACTCACACACCTGCACACAGCACTTCTTTATACACACTCACGCACTCAAACACACTTTCACACACACATTTACACACTCACACACATGAAATACACACTCCCGCCCGCACTCACCTTATACAGAGCCCATGCACATTCACACTCACACACCTGCACACAGCACTTCTTTATACACACTCACGCACTCAAACACACTTTCACATACTTGCACGTCCTCACACACACACACACACACATCTCACTGTGCACACACTTCACACTCACAAGAATGGAAGCCACGCTGTGTGAGAGGGGACCTGTGGGCTGCATTCTTCACCGTCTCTCACACCACTCGGAAGACACCCGCGTGCGCGCGCGCGCGCGCGCGCACACACACACACACACACACACACTGCCACATCCACACCCACAAGTACACACTCGTACCCACTTATAGCCACACTTCCGTACGTACACCCCCCCCCCTCGTGGCAGAGCCTCATGGGGAAGCAGCCAGCAAGGAAGCCTGTCAGATACAGCACTCAGGCTCCTAGCCATGCTGTGATACAGAGGAAATTCCAAAGGCTGAGAGAGAGAATGCTTCAGGGAGCCAAGCGACACCCAGCCAAGGCAGAAATTTCAAAGCAAAAGGCAGCCGCTGACGGTGAATCTTACTTCCCACCGAGGCACATCTCTGGCGTTTCCTCCTAGTGAGACACATTTCTAAACACATTGTGTTTTTGTTTTTGTTTTTTTTTAAAGTCAGGGAGACTTTGAGAATAAAGTCTGAGTTGCTTGTGGCACATAGGTTTTGGTACTTTCCCAGTCGTGGAGAAAACGTTCCTGGTGATGATGATATTTCATTAATTATTTTAGCATTTCCAACACTTTTCTCACACAGGTTTTTATTGACATTTTCGAGACTTGGAGCTAGCAAATCAACTTAATGGGCTGTTAAACGGGGCTTTCCCGTTGCCTCAGATCTTAGGCAGGGATTAAAAACAGTGTAAGAGTTGCTGAATTCGAACAGGGCAGTGGTTTCCAACGCCCTAGGCAGAGGCGGGTGATCCTCTGTGAGTTCGAGACCAGCCTACTCTAGAAAGCGATTTCCAGGAGAGCCAGGGCTACACAGAGAAACTCTGTCTAAAAACAAACAAACAAACAAACAAAAACAACAACAAAAAACAAAATAAGAAAAAGAAAGCCAAACAGAGTTGTTAAATCCTTCACTTTCTAAGATCACTGGAAAGGCAGTCAAAATTGGCTTCAGAAATGGGTGGGGTCCAGAGGGCTAGGATTGGGGCCTAGGTTGCCAGGATACCCTGTATGCCCCTCCTTCCCCAGAGTATCCTCCCCTGGCCCTGAGCACACAGATGGGTGGGTGGAAGGTTGAGCCCGGTTTCCCCTTGGGTTTTGTTTGTGTAAGGCAGGGTCTCTGTGTAGGTCAGGCTGGTGTTGATTTGGATTTTTCTGAGTTCTGGGATTGTGAGTACACATGAGTCCATGTTTTCCCTTCTTAAACTTGTTTGTGAAGGTAAATATGTTGGTTTTTTTTTCAGATGAAATTTGTATATCTTTTATCACTAAACAGATGGAAATCCCGTTTGACCAGCATGTCTAAGAGACCCTGTTGTCTGCCAACGGACATAACATTATTATTCAAAATTTGTGGGCAGATAACCAAGGCTCAGAGGATTTAGGGGGTCTATCCACCGCCCCCCCCCATGCCAGTCAAAGCAGAGGTATGATGTAAACACATTTGCACTTGACTCTCTGGCTCATGTCCCTGATCACCACTCTCCATTGTCCTCTGGAGGTTGAGAAATGGTCTTGGCAAGGAGAAAGTGTGTTTTAAAGAGGAAGCATGACCATTGTTTCAGACAAGTTTTGGGAAATCTTAGTCTATGGTTTGCAAGCAGGGCTCACAGCTCTTGGAAGTCTGCTTAGCATTCTGTACTCCTTTGTAGAGACTTATAATCCCCCAAGACACTCCAGGCTGTGTTGGATCTGATGTTCATTTCCTCTTCTATCTATCTATCTATCTATCTATCTATCTATCTATCTATCTATCTATCATCTATCTATCTATCTATCATCTATCTATCTATCTACTATCTATCTATCTATCTTCTATCATCCAGCTATCTACCTATCTATCTATACATGAGATCTATAACTGGCTTATTGTTGGAAACATTTTTAAAATGTGTAATAAAGCTGGGCATAGTGGTGCACGTCTTTAATCCCAGCACCCAGGGGGCAGAGGAAGGCAGATCTCTATCAGTTCCAGGACATCACATTCTACAAAATGAGTTTCAGGATAGCCAATCCTGTTACACAGAGAAACCCTGTCTCAAAAACCACACACCACAAACACAAACACACACACACACACACACACACACACACACACACACCACATGTTGTAATAAATAGAGACAGGATATTTTGAAGCGAGGACGAAAACCCCTGATCAGGTGCAATTCTCCTATTTTTTTAACCACATATGTGTTATTTCATCCGGATTTTGTTTTGTTTTGTTTTGCTTTGGAATAACGAATAGAGTTATTTTAACTGAGTGCTAATGTGGTGAGTGCCAGGTGAAAAATCCAACTGAAACGCTGTCACAAGACTCTTTTGTTTTACTGACAGTGGGTGTCATGTTCCCTCAATTCCTGATGTATGGAGTGTGAACTGATAAGTAGTTTGGAGATGAGGCTGTCAGTCACCATTATTACACTCAAAGCAATTATCTTTTCTGATGGCTGGCAATGCTAGGCGTGAAATCTAGGTTCTGAGTTGGGGAAGCAAAGAAAAAGTAAATAATAATGGTGGTGATGATACAGACACGACCAGAAGCTGAAAACTGGAGGTAGGAGAATCAGGGGCTGCAAAATAGGCAGAAGGACTTTCTGGTATTTTTTTTTCTTTGAACTCTTAATGGCAACAAAGCAAGAAAGAGGTGGATCAGGCTCCTCCCCTGATGGAAACCACAGGAGAGCCTGTAGGGAGACCGACGGCGATGAATCTGGGCACATTATTTACTGCCACGAGCAACATCTCCCGGATTTTCCACTTTGGCTTCTCTCCCACTCCATTCCTCTTGCAATTTTTTGGTCCCGTGGGAACTCCGTGCTTGGTTTTGAGGTGTAGCTAAGGATGTGCGAGTGGAGAATGCATCTTATTTGAGTTCAGTGGGGGTACGTCTGTGCATTTCTCCATCCCTGCCGTATATTTAAGTTACTGCTTCCTCACTGTGGCTCGGCGGCGCTCCCATGCACATCTATATGGCCAACTTGATGAGTGCAATTACTCACTGGAGTGTGGCCAAAGTGATAGGAGTATGTGACATGAGCACATCTTCAGGCTCTGAGCGAGCACTGAAGGCAACGGGTGTAAGCAACAGAAACAAGGTTTGAAATGAGCAGAGCTAGGAGCTAGACAATCTTCCTTATACACACACACACACACACACACACACACACACACACACATGATTGGATTCCTCAACTCCTATCAGTCAGTACCCTCTCTTGTCAGGTATACAGTTAGTAATACGTCAGTAAAGTTTATTATACTCCTGCCTTTTGGAGGGGACGCAGATTTATATGAAACAGAATCTGCCGGAATGGCTGCAAGACACCTTGACTCCAACCCGAGGCTGAAGACACCACTTGGAACAGGAGTGGCAGAGCTTTGGAGGGCACACAGCTGGGGCCTGGTGGAAGGCTGTCTGCACTTGAACTTGGGATGGGCCAATGATGGAATATCATCAGCATGAGGGCAGGAGGTGAATTTCTAGTTCTCAGAACAAAGAGGGAGCGTGCACACACACAAGCAAAACCTTCACCAGGAAGCCAGGACTGGGGGCAACAGCTTGGTGGGATGCAGAAATGGGAGACCATAGAAGGGAGCAGGAAGGGTAGTTCATATTTCCACATACATCTGCCCATATTTACATATCTCACCAGAGACAGAGAAGCCTTCCCAGCTTATCTGACACCCCATTAGCAAATCCTGACCTAGTGTTAGGAGGGATTCTCTCATGCTCACAGGCTAGCTATGGGTTGGTCCCCATGGATGCAAGGCCCAGCATGCAGCACTTTGAAGCCTATACCTTAGACGTTAGGCTATTCTATGCAGATTTAGGCTCCATGTTTACACCAAAGCCACACCAACCCTCATTGACCCAGGCTAGGTCCTCCCTAGGCCATGAAAGTCCTTGTGGCTGGTTCACCCTTGCAAACCTGGTAACCAAGTCCACAGTAGACCCACAATGGGAGACATAGTCCCAGGCTATAGCCAGTTGGTCTTTGTGGCCCCAAACTCCAACGGAGTGTGCCAGGACATCTCCTCCAGGTTTAGGCTTCAGAATTACCCATAAACCGTCTCCCTGCAGACCCCCACCAGCAGCCCACATAGACTCCCAGGATGAAGTTCTGGGGCAGACAATTCTATGCTTGACCAATGACACTATAAAACTAATAGGACAAACCAACTTAAAAACGCACACCTATATACTTCACCTGACAAAACCTATGGAATCGCCTTTTAAAAGGCTGCTCTGGACAGAAAGTCACAATGCGTGGGTTGAAACTATGCAAAAAAAAAAAAAAAAGACATTCGTTGCCTACTTTGTTGAGCAGGAGCATCAATGAGACGCATCGCTTGAATTTGCCAGCCAGGCAAGGACAGAAGGAGAGAAAGAATGAAAAAAGTAAAGAGATCCCACAGAATGCAAGTGAGTATGGAATGGATACAGTCTTCACTGTGCCCAAACTCAGACGTGAGGACGGGGAGCTTCAAAAGCCAAAGGAGAAAGCCATCATGCGTGAGGGAGTGGTCAGCAAAAACCTTCCACCCACAGGCAGAGAGGGAAAAGGTTGCCTAAGAGAAAAAGGTTGCCAGGGAGGACCGCTGACAAAATTGTTCATTGAAGACCGTATTGTAACGCGACTGAGCTGTTTCTGTCACTTGCTTGCACTTCCTGCTTACTTGGGGAATATTATTTTCCTTCTCAGGTCTTTGATGGGGGCTAAAGACACAGTGACAGCTATAATCCTCTCATATCTTAGCTAGGACATGTTGGAATAATCTCTGTGATTTGCCAGTTACCTATGGCCTGGTCATTTAGGATGTGTTTCTTGCTTGATGTTTTTCTTGTTGGTTGTAGTTTCATTTTTTCCCTTTTCTTCTTTCTTTCTTCCTTTCTTTCTTTCTCTCTCTCTTTCTTTGTTTCCTTCCTTCCTTCCTTCCTTCCTTCTTTCTTTCTGGTATTTTTTTTTTTGAGGCAGGGTTTCTCTGTGTAACAGCTCTGGTTGTCCTGGAGCTAGCTCTGTAGACCAGGCTGGTCTTGAACTCACAGAGATCCACCTGCCTCTGACTCCTGAGTGTTGGGATTAAAGGCATGTGCCACCACTGCCTGGCTCATATTTGTTTAGGTTATTGTCTCTTCTTTCTTCTGCACAATACTTTTCTGCAAAATAATTGAGAGTTGTTCTTATTGTAAGTGGTTTCTTATTTAGGAAAAAAAGGGGAAGTGTTGTGGGGATTTCGATCCATTTAGCCAATGACTTTTGGGGCAGCAAAACCTAGGGCATAGTTTTGCCTGCTTCATGACAACTGATAAGCTGAGGGGGAAGGATCTCTTGCTCTCTTGCTGGCAGGCTCTCTTGGGCTGTCAGAGCGGACCAGGCAGCTTGCTCTTCACCCTTGGACAGAATGACAGACATGCTCCGGGGGGCCCATGTGCTAGTGGGGAAAATGCGTTGTAGTAGTTCTGAAGTGAACTGCTCCTTTTGCAGCAGAGAAATAAAGACATGCATACAATTATAAGGGATGCTATTAGCTCTACAGACTATGCCGTCATGTGTGCTTCCTGCTTAGAAGTGTGCCTTGAATGATTGAGAGGAGTTCAAGGAGAGTCAATGCCTGGAGTTCATGCACAACAAACTCTCAAACTGTAAATGGAGGCTGAATTATTTAGGACCTTGCCAATCCATTTAGTCAGGAAAATTAGATCTCTTCCTGTCACATTTAAAAGAAAGATCCTTACTGAAGGCATGATGTCCTCCCTTTTTTTCCTTTTAGTTGCCTGAGGAATTAGAAGAAAATTTAATTCAGGATGCTTTTCTGTCTTAGGAAAAAATCAAACCCTCAGTGTGTTGGGACGCATCATTGAAAAGGGATCTCTATCCTCATAGCAATTTTATTGAAAATATCAAATATTGAGATTTTATGTATTTAATTTGCATTCTACCCACTCTGTAAGAATAACATTACGATATATGTTAAACCCAGTGATTTGTTTTTCTCCTAGAGATGGATAAATTATCACTGGGCAGTTACCTGATGGAGAGAAGCTGCCTCAACTTTGTACCAAAACTACAATTTAGGACAAGTGTTCATTTTAAATTTTATCTTTAAGGCTGATGAGGTTGAACGCTGTGAGGAAATGGCATTATTTCCAAAAATACTCAGAACACAGATCAGCTTCTCATTTTGTTTTCAATTATTGGAGTGGCGTACTAACTGATGTCCCAAGGCTTTCCTGTTCACGTTCCCTCGAGATCCACAGCATGCATTGAAACTGACAAAGGCACAGTTGCTTTCCTGGGTGTGGTTGGGAGGACATGGAGGACCAGCATGCTGACCAATGCAAGTTATCATGAGAAAATTCGTGTTCTCAGACGTCCTCTCCACTCGACAGCATTGAGATTCTTTCTCATTTCACAGACTCTCCTGATGGGGGAAGTCCTTCTGTTTATGGTTGTCTGATTGGTATAAATAAAGCACTGTTGGCCAATAGGGAAGCAAGATAGGTGGGACTAGGAGTCTCAGTGGATTCTGAGAAATATAGTGAAGAGAGTCGCCGTAATGTGATCCCAGGAGGAGAGAACACAAGTCTGGCGTTCTCAGTAACATAAGACCTTATAAAAATAGATATTAGTAATTATGGGTTAATAATTAAGTCAGAACTAGCCAATAAGAAACCATAGCAAACAGCCAACAGCTTCATAATTATATTAATTATGTGTCTTGTGCGTTATTTGCGGGCTAAAATGGCAACAGGACCTAAGCAGCTGGCCAGAAGAATACCCGTTACACCCTCCCACTTAGCTGTCCACTGGATGAGACTTTGTTTTCATTTTAATTTTATTAACTTCTTTTTTCCTTTTTCATCTGAAATGCAAGGCAGTATTTTTGTTGATACATTTCTTAGTTGGCTCTTTTTATTGACCCACCCCACTCTTTACAAAGCAGAGAATTCCCTTAAAACCTTTCTCTTCTTGTGTGACAAGATGGGATTCCTCCTGCTTTGCGGTTTACTTTGAAAGGTGGCTGAACCAAGTTGAGCATGTCTGTCTTCCTTTCCAGCTACTGATCTTCAGACAGAAGCTTCTACTGTAGCACCCTTTGCCTCCAGCCCCGTAATGAAACTACAGTCAGTGGTGAGGTGGTCACACACTCTGTCTTCTCACTACTCTCCCCCAAATGGTTCATCCAGTCACACAAAGGGCTCACACCTCTGCATTGTTCCTCCAGTTTCACCTTAACTCATCCTGTTCTCCATACATCATCAGCTCATTCCGCTCTAAATTAGGCGATGTTTTTACAGAAAACACAAGCTATAAAATAAAATGGATGAGTTTCATTTACAAATCATGAATAAAATTGCTCCTTGAGAGACATCACCCATAAGATGAAAAGGTAACCTATTTGACAAAGGACTTGAAGCTAGGACGTATTAACAAAGGTCTTTCAACTCAATAAGAGAAACACAATCTGACCAGCAAAGTAGACAGAATATTTGATTATGCACTTGACCAGAAAGATCTAAGAGTGACATCGCTAACCACAAAGATAATGAAGATTAAGATCATGACGCGTCATTAGTGTGATCGAGCAGGCTTATGTCATTATAAAAATGAAGATCATCAAAAGCCCCGAGTGTTCGGCCGGTGGAGTGACTGGAATGCTCAGATAGTGTTGGTGGGAGCACATACTGCTTTAGTCCAGGGTTTGGAAAGCAGCTTGGCATGCGCACCATCCCATTGTACTGAGAAGTCCCACTCCTGGTTTTCCCCCTAAAGGGAAGAAACCCGCATCCCAAAGTTCTTACCATTGTTGATGATAACAGACAAAGAAAAGAAGAGGGTTGGAGAAGAGGAAGTAGAGGGAGATGGAAAAGGAAGGCGACTGAAGAAAACGGTCCAAACGAACGTCCATTCGCGCTGAATAAAAGCGCCGTGATACCTCCGGTCCTACTGGGAAACAGCAAGGGAGGACAGTGGCCCATCTTAGAATATCCTGCTGGCTCCAAGAAGCCAGACAGGAATCTCTGCTGCGCAGTCTCATTAACAACACCTTTTAGAGAAGGTAAAACTGTAACGATGGGAAGGAAGCAGATTCAGGAGCAGGGGAACTGTGGAGCCCAAGAGCACTAGGGAGCTCTGGGGAGATGGAATATTCTACAGTCTCACTCACTTTATACCCTTGCCAGAATCTATTAAACTATATCTGTAGAGTGTGGTTTTTTCCTTGCCAGCTGCTTTGGTCCCCCCCCCCTCACAGCCACCTGGGCTCTGCCATAGTTGCAGTCCCCAAATAACACATAGGACACTGTATTAATTATGAAGCTGTTGGCCGTTTGCTTGTTTCTTACTGGCTAGCTCTGACTTAAGTATTTAACCCATAATTGTTAACCTAAGTATTTCTCTTACCAGCGAAAAGGGTCCAGACCTCTTACCCCTATGGCAGCTACATTGTGGCTGACTCTGCTTCTCTTTCCCAGAATCCTCCTTGACTCCTAGCCCCACCTATCTTGCTTCCCTATTGGCCAACAGTGCTTTATTCAACAACCAATAAGAGACAAATTTACAGAATTACATCTCCCATCATATATTTCTAAAACCAGTAATTTTTTTTTCTGTGTAAGTTGCTCCTCCCTGAAACTGTTTTGATAAAAGGGATACTTATGGACAGTTTGGGGAATGGGGCAATACAATGTATAAAAGAGAACTTCACTTTTCTGATGTTTTTAAAAATAGAATTCCACAAGAAGTAAAAAAAAAAAAAAACCAACCAGTGGCTGCCCACACACCTGTGAATCGGTGACTCAGATGGAGGACCCGAACCCTAACTTATCACTGTCCTCCCAGATACCCCTGTGATGTAAACAACACAACTTAGCCTGTGGCTTCTCAATTTTCACTCTTATCTGTGGAATCACACGGAAGTTTCATTGAGCCCCATAACACCAGACGGGATTTGTTCATTCACTGTCTGAGAACACCCTTGTGTAGTGTTCACAGTGTTGGCTGCTCCTCATTCCTGCCCCCTGGGATCAGTACCATGGTCTTGCTCTCATCTCCGTGGCTTGCTCTGTCTTTCTCTTTCCCCGGCTTACTGTTGTGACAAGGTGGTTGTCGATTTTGCTGACTTTTAAAGCTGCGTTTTGGGTGGTTGATTTGCTTTTGCCATTGATCGATCTCTGGTTTATAAGCCCTGTTTTCATTTTCATTAACTACGTATTTAAATTTTTCTTGAGATTCATCATTTGAGTCTCCAAGTCAGGCCATGCCCTAGCAAAGGCATTTCGCTGTGGAAAAACTCTCAGTGTATGATCGAAGTTTTGCCAAGGTGTTTGGAATTTGAACCTATATTGCTTGAGTCTCCCAGGACTATGTTACAGGAGCTTTCTACTCTTGCTAGGCTGCATTTAATGGAGTTAACAAAGTCATTTCTACCAGTGGACCAGTATGGATCCCAAACTTCTGCTCCAGGCAAGGAGCTCTCAGCTGAGATTCCTCCTACCCTCCTCCCCCGACTCTTTAGATCCTAATGGTTTTCCCTTGGAATCATAGTTCATTGATGGAACAACCACAACTAAAAACCATTGGCTTTTAGTTTGGGTAGCTTTTCTCTTATAGTAAGAGTGAGATAAGGATTTTTCAAGCTCAGCCTATCAGAACTGAGCTGGGGCACACATACAGTAATCATGTCTGCTGACCTGTAAAGTTTAGACCATGGCTTGCTCGTTTAGGCTCTAATTTGTATGACTGACTGTAAGTTTGCCATGGATGGTGGTTATGCAGAAACAAATGAACACCCGTGGCTTGTTTCAGCATCTCAAAGGTTTCTGAGTGTGGTTGGAACTCATCGCTGACCCTTGGGGATGAAACTCTACCCACCCATCTCTGATACTGATAACTCTGCATGCCTGCTTGCCTGCCTGCCTGGGTCTCTCCCTCCCTCCCTTCTTGCTTCCTTCCCTTCTTCCCTTTATCTTTGGGAGTTTCACTGTATAGTCCTGACTGTGCTGGAACTCGATTTGTACACCAGGCTAACCTTGAACTCAGGGATTCACAGGCCTCTGCCTCCAGAGTGCTGTGATTAAAGGTGTGTACCACCACACCTGGCTCTCTCTTTCTCTGTTTCTGTAGCATTTGCCCCTCTTACTATTAAATTTCACTCCTCCTCTTTCACTCTACATAGATCCCTAGAGGGTAACTTCAGATTGTCATGCTGTGACTACTGAGACTCTGAGCCCATGCAGCTAAACGCCAAGACGCAGACCTGAGAATGGCCATCTCAACCTGACTGAACTATTATTCTGGTAAATATCTTATCTGGAACATACGGCTTATAAATAAACATCAGTGTTTTCTCTAGGAAATTACTGATTGGTTCATGGAAAATTGTTACCTCACACGGCCAAAATGCTTGCTATCTAAAAGGAGATTTTTTCCCTTGTTGTTTGGTTGGTATTTTGGGACAGTCGTTCTATGTAGCCCTAGTTGGCCCTTGAAATTGCAGTGATTCTCCTCTTTCAGCCTCTGACATGTGGGGATTGCAGGAACATTTTGCCATGCTAGGCTCCCAACAAGAGTTTTCATTTTATTTTCGTGATGTATATGTGCATGGGTCTGCTTGTGGGTATGTGCACATAAGTTCAGATATCATCAGAGGCCACAGGTGTCATATCCTTTGGAGCTGGAGTTACAGAAAGTTGTGAACTGCCTGATATGGTGTTGGGAATGGAACTCTGGTCCTCTGGAAGAGCAGAAAGCATGTTTAACTGTAGAATCATCTCCTCATCTCCTTTAAAATTTTTTGAAGGCTCCTTTTAAGAGCCTTGCCTTATTGTTTAATTTCTCAACAACTTGACTTGCCATTAATTAATTTGACAAATCCTAATCAGCCCCCTACCTGGAGAGACTGACTGAGGCCAGACCTCAGATTTCTGTGTGTAGTATCTTACCTATCATCCATTCTGAGAGTCACTGATTTTGTTCAGGTGATTTTTGTGCCTCGTGATGCAGGGTTAATAGACTTAGCTGTGCTTGATGTATTAGTATGATTAGTATGACTTCTAATACTATCAGAACTTCTATAGCAAATATATTGATTATATTCCACTGTAATCTGGAAAAAAACCTCAATTCTCCTGAAAAAAGAAATTAAATCAAATAGAACAGATGGGTGGGATTCTTGTTGTATTTCACTGCCTGCCTGTACCTGGCTCACATCCATATTCCAACGAGTTCCATCATTAACACATCACTAATTCTGACACTTCTTATGAAAGGAGAACGTTCTTATCTCAACCCTACAGATAGGGAGCTAGGGGCAGAGGCTGGCTGCCTTGGTCAAGGTCAATAAGTGAACTAAAAGCCTGCTTGGCTGGGATATAGCCCAGGTCTCCTGGTCAAGGGGCCTCTGCCATCAGCAAGTTACTGACCCCACAGCTGGCAGAAGGCTCCTGGGCTGGTGCCATTTCTGTGGCTTTTCTGTGAATTGTGTTGCCATCCGGCCAGCTGTGCCACAGCAATATTTCCAGACTATGGAAAAAATCTTCTGTAAAATGCTGTAAAAGACAACACATTTGGGATAAGAGAATTCATAAAACATATCAGGCTTTACAAGGTGCAGCTTCACAATGACAAAATAACTCAAACGTGCTTCAGAACTGAGCCGAACACATCTAAGATGTACATACCCTACCACCCATCATAGATTTTTTTTTGTGAGGCCAAACCAACGCTTCTTTGGGGCACGCCAATTGTACGTTCTACCATAAACATTATGTGCTCATTATAAACTCATTTGGTTTATTGGAAAACATATGCCTCTCCAGTGTTTGGCAGCTTGTTTATAGCTGGTGGTGTCTGGGAGGTGGGTAGCACCTGGCTGATGAGGGGCGTGGCTGGTAGGAGGTGAGCCACAGGGTGGGCATCGGAGGGATGTGTGAGGCTCCACTCCTGGTCTGAGCCAGCGGCTGAGATGGGAGGGGCCTCGATGGACAGCTTCTTCTCAAGCTCCGACTCGGAACGGTCTGATAGTCCCTCCATTGCTTCTGTTTGTCCCTGGAATTATAGAGTCTGCCCATCTCCACCTGGGCAGTGTCTGCAAAAGTGCCACGAGCAGCCGTTGTGTATTGTAGACTCTGCTCTCTTCTGCTTTGACTTTTCACTTGTGGTAACTTCTCACCACGGTGCCACAACTTACCACAGTGCCAAGCCCGACTTGACTTCTCTTTCATGGTAACTTACTAACCACAGTGCCAAGCCTGACTAAGCAGACTGCTATTCGGATCTACTGAGTGTCTGACTGCCCCCCATTCACCGCAAAGACGAGACTAAAGGGCCATTTCGAGGGAATTCCTGAAGCTTCACAGAGGGGGATGAGAAAGAGCTTTTAGTGAGCCACCAGCGAGGCCATTAACCTTAAACAGATCTCCCGAGGGTCCAGACCCAAATGGGAGGTCTAAGGACTGAGAACTTGTTAACAAAATTTCTGGACTGTCAGAGGTTTGGGTTACAATATTCCCTAATGGAAGAAACGGATTTTTTCCTGCATCTTTTCACTCAGTGAGAAGGTTTTCCATCCCCTCCCCTTGCTTGTTTTTTTGTTTATTTACTTATTTATTTGTCTATTTATTTAGCATGTGTGTGAGTCAACACTTGTGTGCATGTCAGGTGGTGAGCACTTTACCTAATGAGCCATCTTGCTGTCTAAGAAAGCTTTTCATTTGCAATGTCTTCGTCGTTTATTAAGGGAAGATGGGTACCATCTTTATACAATACCCCTAACGCGGAAATATTAAGCTACACAAAATAGGGATGTTCTATGATATTTTATTGAGGTAGAAGTCACTTACACGAGAAGCCAAGAAAGCCGAGAACCGAAAGCCCACACGCTGCTCTCCTGGCTGCAATTGGAACCCAAAGAGAGAGCGTCTCCTCCCCCTAGCTCTTTTATTCCCCACCCCCTACGTTCTACGTACCTGTGACCACACCCAAACTGGCTTGGTCAGGGCTACAGGTCTGTAGATCTCTCCCTACATAACCCCCCATGAATCAAACAGTCACTGGATGAAAGAGCTATAAGAAAACGGCCCCGGGGATGGAGAACAGGAAAGAATTGGCCCTGGAAATGAATTCACAGGACGGCAACAGTATCCTGATCCAAGGGGGAAAACGAGAATGAAGTGTCAGAGTAAACTAGGCACACTGGTCGGACGCTCTCAGAACCAATAGATTGACTGGACCTGACACTCCACGGCAGAGGCTGAGCAGTACCAGGAACTGCCGTCTGCCAGTGATGTCATCAGTCTGGGGACCACCACCTGGAAGCCCAAGTGCTGGCAACGTCACCCGGTTCAAAGACGGGAAAGCAGGCAGGGTGAGATGCCACATCTCAGGCTTGAGGGATAGGAGAAGGTGGAGGGGGTCAAATTTCCCACTTCCCCTTTTGATTCCACTCAGGCTGTCAGTGACCCGAGGAGTGGGTGCTGCTTTGGAGGGGGTGATGCTTTGATTCTTTGATGTGGTGAAGTCTTCCACCCTGCTCTGGTGCTATTGGAGTGCTGGAAGCTTAAAGAGGTGGGACCTAGTGAGAAAGATTTGGGTCATTAGGAACCTGCTCCTGAAGAATTCTGTATCTTCTTCATTCTGTGTTCTTGGGCTTCCTGGGCACGAAGTAAGTCGATGTTTACTGCATGTTTCTGCCTTGAGAGGCTGCCTTTCGGAGACTGGAAAGCAATAGGACCCATCAGTCATGGACTGGAGCTTCTAACAGTCTGAGTCAAAATAAACCGCTCTTTGTAAGTTACAGTACCTCAGACATTTTGTTACAGTAACAGAAAATAAACTAACAGAAGCCAACCTCTGAGGACCCACCAGTTTGAAAGCTTCTCTCACCCAAGTATCCTCAAAGATGCACACACAGAGACCATGTTAGATCCACAGTCCACTCAAGTGGTCATGAGAGCTCACGAGCTCACCCTTTGTTAGTCTGGTGTAACACGAATAAATAAAAGATCCAGAGACAGCTTGGGGTTCAAGCTGAAGCTCAGGGAAGCAAAGCAACTGGTCACTGCCTCTCACCTCTAGCTCAGGCTGAAAGGGCTGATCCATGCAGGAGCTCTTCACCAAGTATCAAACTGCGGCCTCTCCTCAGTCAGTCTAGAAAATCAATGCTCCTGTCTTCAGTCTGTCTGGAGAATGAATTCCTGTCTTCAGTGTGGCTGGAGAATGAAAAAACCCTGACCGAGTCCTTGCTTCTGTCTTCTATACTTCCCTAATGTTGGTATTAAAGGTGGGAACTATAGTTCTCTTTTAGACTGATTCAGTCTTGTGTAGAGATGGGTAGGATGGGTAGGTAGTCTTGAACTCACAGGGATCCATCTACCTCTTAATCCTGAGTCCTAGGATTAGAGGTGATTATCTCCACCTCCTAGCTTCTGGCTGCTGGGATTAAAAGCGTGTGCCTGCCTTCTATAGCTTGTGGCTGACTTTGTATTTTTTGAATCCTAAGGCAAGCTTTAATAAATCATGAACAATATATCACCACAGTCTGGTGTGTGCACATGCCTGTGTGGGCACAAGTACACACATCTCCTTTAACCACACATAGCCTCCAGTTTAATACTGTAAACTTCACCCAGATGATACAACCGTGCTGTGTGAGTTAAACATGTGGGAGCCTTCTCCCAGAAGCAAAGGCAGCGCCTTTACGTGGTGGTCACTTCTCTACCTGATGGCTATAAGGTAAGTTACTGCAATACTTAAATGCTATGGGCATAAGACTTTACACATGCATGTTACATGGTGACAGGCCCATGAGAAGACAGAGAGTAAAGACACAGGGATGCAGACACCAGCCAGGCTTGATCATGGGCAACTGACCGACAGAATACTTCTCTTGCTTCAGGTTGCCGCAAGAGGAACTTACATGCTTGTGTTTGTAAGTGTAAGATGATGTGTGTAGAGAGGTTGGCTGGCCTGCTCTCTCCAGAGATCTCTCTCCTTGGCTTGCAGGTAGCCACCTCTCTGCTGTGTCTGTCCTTAGCTTTCCCTCCGTGCACCCCCCCCCCCCCCGTCCCGCTTCTCTCCAATTTCCGATGTGCTTGTCGGGTTGGGTTAGGGCCAATCGCCTCTCCGAAGGGCCTGTCTCTTGTAACAGCCATGTTTGGGGTACAGGGGTTATGTCTTCAATCTTTGTATTTGAGAGGAGCATGATTTCCTCTGTGACAGTGTGACAGATTTCTATAAGACACAGGCTTTCCCCCCCACCGTGGGACTTATTTCCTCCTTAATTGAGAAGCAGTGATGCACAGCAGCTAAGGCTGGGCCTCTGAGGCCAGCAACATGGTTGACGTTGGCCACAGTGTTCACTGGGTTTGCATCCAAAACAAGTATCTCAGCTTCCATGTGCAGGAATTAGAGGTGTGCCGGCCACAATTGTTTCCACGGGTTGCTGAGAGGTCTAAGCGGGTAAATATGCGTGATGTGGTCGTGGAAAGCAAACAGTGCATTATCAGTAAGAGGGAGGTTTTAAAAAAATAGCAGCAGTGGATTGTAAAATCTCTGCAGTCTGATACTCATGCATGGTAGTGTTCGTAAACAAAGATTTGTATTCTGCAGAGCTGTCTCCATCTTTCATCAAATGTCATAATCAGAAAGAAAGATGTATAGTTCAAGATGAACACCACAGCTACTGTTTGTGTCACTCGCTGCTCACACACTCCCACGTGGCGTACATCTGCCTGACCATCTGTGTTTCTAAAATAAGCCCAGTGGCATTTCAGACACCTAATATTGTTAATAATGAGAGCCCTCTCTTTTGCTTCTATGGCGATAACTCTACGCTTTCAGCCTGATGTTCCAAATCCACCCTCCACCCTTGGTTGGCTTGTCCAACCCCCTTACTAACATACAGTGTTAACTGCGTGGTTGGATGACCTCTAGGCACTTTCCGCGTCTTAAGTCATTCAGTTCTTACAAAGTGTCCCTGACATAGGTGCTATTCTCCCCAAGCCGAGGCTTAAGTTACCTGCTCTTCACGTAGTTTGTCAACAGTGGGGTCATCAACAGACCTATGTAATCCTGGTCACATTTTAATTCCGGGTACTCTATTTGCACTTGCTATGTAGACTGCTATAGCCACATACAGCCCTAAGGACATTTTGGTCAACAACAGATCACATGTTCAACAGTGGTCCCTTAAGATCACAATGGGCTCTGAAAGTCTCCATCAGCTGATGACATTGAAGCTGTGTAATAGCCTAGCACTTGGTGTCACTCGGGTAGCTAAGTCCATTGTGTGGCCGGGTGTCGAAGTACAGCATGTGACAGTGATGGTGAACACCTGTGCTTCCGTTTAGGAGCGATTACCACATCTTTATGATTTACTTATAAGACCTTGCAGTACAAGAGCAAGCCGTTTTATGTGGGCTGCAGCCACCCACACCTGTTCACCATAATCATCAGGTACGCCAACGTTATACTGAGTGAGTAGCCTGTAACACCCAGGATATATTGTTGTATTAGTTTGGGTTTCTATCACAGGAACTCTTTTTTTTTCTTAATTAATTTTTATTTAAGTTAAAAACAATCTTGTTTTACATACTGACCCCAGTTCCCTCTCCCTCCCGACCTCATACTCCCCCCACCATTCCCCCATCCCACCTTCCATCCACTCCACAGGGAGGGCGAGGCCTCCCATGGGGGATCCTCAAAGTCTGTCACATCATTTGGGGCAGGACCTAGGCCCTTCCCCTGTGTGTCTAGGCCGAGAGAGTATCTTTCTATAAGGAATGGCTCCCAAAGCCCATTTGTGCACTAGGGGTAAATACTGGTTCCACTGCCAAGAGGCCCCATAGACTGCCAAAGTCCCCCAACTGACACCCATAGTCAGGGGGCCCGATTCAGTCTTATGCTGGTTTCCCAGCTGTGTGTCTAGAGTCTGTGAGCTCCCACTTGCTCAGGTCAGCTGTTTCTGTGGGTTTCCCTGGCCTGGTCTCTACCCCTTTGCTCATCACTCCTCCCTCTCTACAACTGGATTCTAGGAGTTTGGCTCAGTGCTTGGCTGTGGATGTCTGCCTCTGCTTCCATCAGCTACTGGATGAAGGCTCTAGGATGGCATATAAACTAGTCATCAGTTTCATTGTAGGGGAAGATCATTTAAGGTACCCTCTTAGGTTCTTAGTTGGGGGTCATCCTTGTGGATATGTGGACCTTTCCTTAGTGCCAGGTTTCTCGTCAACAGGAGCTCTTATAAAGGAAACAATTTAATTGGGGCTGGCTTACGGTTCAGAGGTTTAGTCCATTATCCTCATGGTAGGACACATGGCAGCATACAGGCTGGAGGAGGAGCTGAGGGTTATACATCTTGATCTGCAGGCAGCAGAAGGAGACTGTGTGCCACACCCAGTGTAGCTTGAACAGACAAGACCTTCAAGCCTGCCTTCACAGTGACACACTTCCCCAGTATAAGGCCACACTGACTCCAACAAGGCCACACCTCCTAACAGTGCCACTCCCTACAGGCCAAGCGCTCAAACACATGAGTCTATGGGGGCCACACCTATTCAAACCACTAATGTTGCACATGCTATGATGCTCCTACAGTGTAGAGATGACTCAAGATGCTGCTAGCAGAGTGAAGCATCCCTGTTGCTAAGTGACAGGTAGTAGTCCCCATCCCTCCCTTCTGATCTCTCTTTAACCTGGCTTATTCTCCCTCTTTAGCGGAGACAGCTGTAGAACACCAGAGCAGCCCCGGGCTCTGCTCTTGAGAAACACTTTTTCCTCCTCCAAGCCCTTTCCCACCAATTCTAGGGCGAGGCTGACACCAAGCCCTGGTGGGTCTTACGTCTTCGTCTCCAGAGCTGACCCTTTTCCGGAAATGAATGTGGATTTAACTATCTGCTCAGGCACCCCTTTGACGCTCAGCAGGCACAAAGACGAACTTACTGGCCAGCCTGTCCTCCATCCGCCCTTCCCTCTCCTCCACTTCTAAGCTTTCAGGTGGACGCCGTGTTTTTCTTTCGTGTGCAATGTCTGACAGCAAGCCCTAGTGATTCTATCAGCAAGTGGCTCCCAGGACTGTGGTTAGCTTGTCTCTCATCACCAAAGCTTTAGCTGAGCCTGTCTATAGCCAGAGACTTGTAGGTTTTCCGTTACCTTACACATTAGTGATTTATTTATTTATTTATTTTTACTTGCTAAGTGCCGTCGCTGGGATCAGTTCAGGTTCGGGAGCATCCCCGGCAGCTTGAGGTACTCAGTCATTCCTGTTGCTTCTCCAGTGCCGAAGAGGTTCGGTTCCCATCTCCATCTCAGTGACGTTTCGGGCGAGGTGCGGTTCGTCAAGGATCAAGGCTTTTCGAGTTTTAACAATAGGTGCACGTGTCCGTTCCTCTCCCGGCCATCGCCGATGCACAAAGAGGGTGGACTTACAGGGAGGACTAACAACCTTTTCTCTGGACTGGCTCCCTCATCCGTGAAGTCTCTCCTGAAAGCGTGTTAATCACATTGTGTCCTCCCGCGGCAACTCCTGCAGCAGCCCCTAGTCTGTTTCCACTCTTAGCTCACCCTCAAAGCCTCGCCACCCTCCTACAGATGGGGATAAAGGTCGGCTGCCTCCAGACCAATCAGACGTCTGCAGACGCAGGCAGGCAGTTTGACAGGTCATCAAACAACGATCTCGCAGACTCCATCTCCTTCCTAGCCGTGGCCCCTAACCTCGAGTCTCGCAGCACACACCTCCACGCCTGTGTTTTTTTTTTTGTTTTTTGTTTTTTGTTTTTTGTTTTTTTGTTTTTCCCGAGACAGGGTTTCTCTGTATTGCTTTGGAGGCTGTCCTGGAACTTGCTCTTGTAGACCAGGCTGGCCTCGAACTCACAGAGATCCGCCTGCCTCTACCTCCCGAGTGCTGGGATTAAAGGCGTGTGCCACCAACGCCCGGCCATGTTTTTTCTCGTTCCCTGGTGACTTTTGTTTTTTTCTTCTATGTCTGAAAACCCACAGATACCCTGAATTCCTGACCCCGACATGCCTTGGGGATAAAACCCAACTTAACGACATTGACCTGTGACCAATTTGTGTTGGTCTGGAACAACTCTGTCCGCCTGGCCAGAACCTGGATGACCCTCACAGCAGATGGGAACCACCCCCACCCCCAGCCTCAGCCTGGCTCCTTGTACACACGTTTTAACTAACATTTCCAACTCTCCAACTTTAGATTCTACGGCCTGACTCTCTTTTGCTGGTTTTCTGCATGGAGTTTTAGTTCTGAGTGTGTCTTCAGGGCTGTGGGGGAAATAACTGCGTAGGACAGAGTTTTGATTCTAAGCTCAGTCTGCTGTGTGTCAATCCAAAGGCCACTCAAAGGAGGGTGTGGAGTAGCAGAGCCACGGGCCACTGCTTCCTTAAGGAATCCCTGGGGCATCCTCCATTCATGCCTTCACTGTGATGACTCTTGGTGTTTACAGCCCCTGAATGCCCCCGGGGCACGGAGCTGGAGTGAAGAACACGGTTTGGCTTTTCTGAACCCCACTTCTGCTGGGACAAAGTGAACGTTTTTTCTTGGTGCTTCCCGCGCTGTTGCCCATCTGAGTGCACCGTGTTTCCCCCAGCCTGCCTGCACCTGGTGTTGTCTTCAGAGGACGCCACCAGAAGGCTGGAATACTACGCCCAGAAGCCCAGAGAGCTAGAAATGCCTGGGAGTGGCTTTCAGCCAATGGCTGACCATCAGTGAGCACCCCCAGGCATTGGACACTGAGGTATATATAGTTTGATATTTTATATTTTTTTTTTGTGGCATGTCACTGGAGGTTTCCTTGTCTCTCTTCCATGTCCTGCTTCCCTTCCTCGGATGTATCCTCTCAGAACCTTCCTAATAATTTCATTGTATTGGAAACCTTGGCTCAGACTGCTCTTTGGAGATACTGCTTAATCTCTGTTTCAAGCATGTATGTTCAATCACAGGAAGATTAAGTGAATTCTGAGTACATTTAGTTGGTTCAAACGACATAGCAGCCAGTCCTGAGTTTTTCCTCCTGTAAGTCTCTCGCCAAATCCCTACGGTAGTCGTGATGTTGGTGATGTTCTCTCATGTGTTGAGGGGTGTGCCTTGGTGACCCCAGCTTCCAGATGTGTCCTAATGGCTGGCCGTCCTGTTATCTATTTTCATGTTTGCTCTCATCATTATGAACGGTTTGCAATGCCTAGGTCCCCCTTTCCTCTTCCTCAGTTTCCTTCTCCTTCTTTTCCTCCCAGGTCCATCATCCTCGATTATTTCAGCACAAGCACTAAGAAAGGGATAATAACCGATGGTTCAAAGAAGTAACAATATAGCACGGCTGTGAACCAGCACCTAGTGTCGTAGGCTCACAGACAGTGGACCACTAAGGCAGAGGATATACCTGGTTTAAGATAGCAGGACAGAAACACGCGTCTCCAACTCCTTGTGAAATTTTCCCATATCACCCATCCTCATCATCCTGGACGTCATGGTTGCGTCGTTGTGACTGGTATTCAGGAACTTCATGACTTGTGGAGATCCAAACCATGAAACCAATCACAGGTCTCCTCTTGTATACCCCCTTTAGACAAGAGAGGAGTCATTCACAGCCTTCGTTGCTGCTGGAAAAGAAAACAAGCACCCTCCTCCCTTCACAGAGCAACTTGCCGTGCTGAAGACTGAACAGCAGGTCTTCCTAAGAGATGACCACACACCAGGTCGCACATCATTTTTATTTGTTGGCGAGTAATCTGCTGGGAGAGAGTGTTTCTGACACAGTGGAAGGGATAATTGAGTCCTTAAGGAAAGGTGTGTGCTTGTAGCTTGAATCTGCAAAAGCCGGAGGGTTTATCACACAACGGCAATGGAGAGATATATTCCATGAAGATCTGTGATATGGGGCAGTACTCCTAAATTATTGATAGCACAACGATCAAAGGTCTCAGCCGAGTACCTGTTCACTCTTAGGAGTTCAAGGCCTTAGAACAGCATTGTCTTGAAGCATTTAAAAGGGCGTCTTAGACATCTTAGAGGAGTGGATGGAAGCATGACCTCATGCCCCTGCATGTATGCAGACCCTGGACCTTGTGTGAGTACAGGGGCCATATGAAGGGCCAGCTCAGATGCTCTGCCTGGCAGGAGGGGAGAGCGGTGATTGGAATGGCAGCATGGCTTAGGTAATACACTGCGCTGTCTCTCAGACACATCGGGGCGGCAGGTCTTTTGTTACCTTGCTTATTTCCCTTGACAAGGGCAGTGTGGGTAGGAAACAGCAGGGCTGTTTAGGAGAACACTTACCATTTTTAGAACTTTTAGCTTGAATTGATGTCATGAAGAGTGTATTTGTCTTAACCTATTGACTCTTAGCACTTAAACACCGCTGGCACTGCATGCACAGAACCTGGAATCATTTGCAGTCTGTTAATGTGTCTCCTTGTAGCACTTGGAGTGCCATTGTCAGTTAAATACCCCTGTATCAGCTTATATTCCGTTTTGAGATCTTAAAGTTGACAATTGCTTTTTTTGCAAATAAATTTCATTAAAAAAATCTGGCCAAGTGCAGAGTGCTTCTCTCCCTCGCGCACCAAATGCTTCTCCACCACTCACATCAGTGTTGTTTTACTTAACGTGCCAAACAGTAACCCGGGGCAGTCCTCCCGTCATAAATATATGTCAGGGAGGAAGAGATGCCCATGTGAGGAGATACTTCAAAAGGTACCTAGTAGCTGTCGCTTTTAGGACAGCATCCAAATAAAACTTCAGGCTTAAAGACAGTCGGTCCCAGCCGACTTACGTGGTGTTTCTGCAGTGTCACTGTCCTCAGCACGGCCTTTTGCCTTGTCTCACAGCAGCGTGGGCCTCCCGTGCGACAAGAAGAGTCATGCCACCTCCTCCTTTGATTGGCTGACGACTCCTACCTGTTGGAGCCTGTGCAGGAGGAAGCTGGGAGCACCATGCAGAGTGAGATCCGGCCCATTGCAGTTCAGCACCCCACTCAGGATAGCATCAGTCAAAGCACTTCAGCGGTCTTTGACAAAGTGTTGCTTGATCTCACATCGAAGGAAAGTTTATCGTCTCATTACTGTGTCCCTGGCTTGCTTTTATTTTATTTTTTAAAACCACGGAGTAATTGCACAAGTTTGGTTCACATGCCGAAGGCGGAGAGTGCTACCGGTCCGAAGGCCGGTGGACTTTCCGTGCCTGATAGCAGACTAGAGCTACATGTGCACACACTTGTGTGTGCATGTGCGTTCACTTATGCACAAGTGAGTGTGTGCATTTGTACGTGTGTATACATGCGGCGGTCAGAGGACGGCCCCTGGGGTTGGTCCTCAGGGGCCTCCACTTCCCATCTTGCCATCTCAGGATTACAAGTGTTCACCATTACACCCAAGGTTGAGTGTGAGCCGTGGGGATCAGAACTGAGGTCCTCACAGTTGGGAGGCAAGTGCTTTTTACCAGATGAGCCACAACCCAGCCTGAAGTTTAGCTTTTGTTATTGAGAAATGGCCTCAGGGAGTCCTGATTCATGGATAATCTTAATTCAATCAGCTAATTTAGAAAAGAGCCTACTGTGTGATTTGAACTACTCATGGCATTTAGGAGGTAACAGTAAGCAAAGCAGACTAAGTTCAAGCTTACACAGTTCATGCTCTGATGGGGCTGGGGACCAGGTTCAAACTCAAATACAGTCACGGTACTGGTGGAGTAGGGAACCAAGTTCAAACTGTCATATAGTCAGTCATGTGCTGATGCGTTTGGGGACTAAGCACAAACCTTTGTGAGCAAACAAAGGGACTACTAAGTTAAGGTTTCAAACAGAGGCTTTGAGTGTGGTTGGAGTTGACATTGGTAGCCAGCCTGACAGATCTGGAATCACTTAGGGGTCATGTCTCTGGGTACATCTGCGGTGGAGATTCTAGATTGGGTTAAAGTAAGCTGAGCACCAGCATCCATCTCTCCTGCTTCCTGACGACAGATGTGAGATACCCACGGCCTCACACTCTGCCTCCAGGTCTTCCCTGCCATGGTGGATGCTGCCCTCAAACTGTGAGCCGGAACAAACTCTTCCCCCTTAAGTTGCTTCTGTCAGATTTTGTCATAGCGACGAGAGTCATTGCGACACCCACTGACCGGGGTGGTTGAGCATCTCGTGGCAGCCACTGCGTGCACGAGCTCTGCTTCCCACCGAGCCTCCGCCAACACTAGAGATGCAGCAGTTGTGATGGGAGCCTTTGCTAAGAGATTGTGGGAGAACAGCTGCATGGATATGAGTGCAGTCTTTAAACACCCTCACTCCCCTCTTTCCTCATGGCAAGTCTTTAGCACTCACAGTACAGCTGTCCTCAGCTGTTAAGATCGTCACCGTCTCTGCTTCACACAGGCTCCTTAGATTTTATTAGGGCAAATCAGCTCCATTATAAAAACCATTTCTGTGGTTTGATTTTTCCCATCTCCTGTCAATGCTACTATAAAAGCTATTTTCACAAAGCTCATCACTTAAATCCTCACTTCTGAAGCTCATTCACCCACTGTATCCTTAGGTGGCTCATCAAAAGATGTCATGAATTGACCTGTAAAATGATTAGTGGTTCATCAGACTGTTGCCTCACATTTAGAAATCAAAGCCATTTAGAGTCAATTAGTTATGATGCATATAAATACTGAAGTAATCATACATTATGCAGAACCTTCCTCAACCTCAGGAAAAAAATTTAATTGTATGGGCCTTTTACTTTCAAGTTTATTTAAATAAGAAACAATAACAACAAAAAAGCATATTTCAGAAGGTAATTTATTGCACGTGGCTGTAACAGTCAACCCCACAGATAGACAGTCGAGGAAGCTCTTGGGGCTTACATAGATTCAGGAAAGACAATATTTTGTATTTCGTGCTAAAGATGGCCAAGGGTCGAGGAACATGTTGAATACTAAGAAGGGAGTGTGGTCCAGGGATCACAGGGTGAGAAGAGTCCAGGAGAGCAAGGCCTCCTACCTTGTCTCTAAAGAAAAGCATTGGATTCCAAAGCCAAGACGGGAAGAAAACACGGAGGGCAGGTCAACCTTAAACAGTTCTCTAGGTTTATGGACTTGAGATATTTTAAAATGGAAATTTTCCTAGTGAATTGATCTCATAGGATGTCCTTTGGTTTAATTTGTGTGTGTGTGTGTACTATCTACATGTGTACTTGTTCCTGTGTGCACATGTATGTGGGCACATGTACACGTGTGTGTGTGTGTGTGTGTGTGTGTGTGTGAGAGTGAGTGAGAGAGAGAGAGAAACAGACAGAGAAAGAGAGAGAGAGACAGAGAGAGAGACAGAGAGAAAGAGAGACAGGGAGAGAGAGAGAGGTGGGTGTCAGTTGTCTTCTTTGTTTCTGTTTTCTTAATCTTTTTCAAACTCAGGTTTCTCACTGAACCTGGAGCTCACCAATTCCACAAGATGGAACTCGAATCCTCATGCCTGCTTGACACTTCACTGACTGCACCATCTCCCCAGCCCCAGGAATTCCTTTAAAATGTGGAGAATCTTACCAATATGCACTCCTGTTCTTACAGCTATAGCCCAAAGATAACAGTATTAGAACCATAAGGAGAAAGACCCCCCCCTTCTGTCCTCCTGTCATCGAAATCACTTGGGGAGAACCTAACCAATGCTGTAGATGAGTGAAGAGGGAGGTGATGTCGCAACGATAAACGGCACACTTACTGAAAGTAAAAGTAAGTATTTATTGTAGAAATTACTCACAAGAGACAAACAAGTAACCTAGATGAGCCGAGTAGTTTTCCGCCGCCGAACTGGAAGCCGGAATGCCGGGAAACGCTGTTCAGTCTTTTATACCTTCCTCCATACCGACCCTAGCCATGCCCAAAAGTGGGCCTGGCTAGTGACGTAGTTCACCGCCTACGACCGTATACGTCTTTAGTCATGCCTAAAGTGGGTGTGGTTAGCAGTGCGGTAAACCACCCTTTTATTACCTCATCTGTATGCGCCTCTAATAAGTCACATGGCTAATGGCAGAACACTGTTTCCGCCTACAGGGAGGGTTCTGTAAGCTTCGCAGCCTGGCACTTAAAAATCAAGGGATGGGCAACCACGTCATAAAAGAGGGAAGCACGGGAACTTCCGTGGAGCCACAATCTATGATCAGAAATTTCGATAGGAGGAGACATGGTGAAAACTCAGAGAGTCAAGAGCGGTGCTGGTGAGGCTTCTGTGGTGCTGGAGCAGCAACGTGGGGTGAGCAAGGAAAGCAGGGTGAGGTCCAGGGAGAGGCAGAAGGAAGTGGCATGTAAGCCCAGGAATGATTGTGAGGGCTCACACGTCCGGACGTGGTGCTGCAGAAAGGCTGTCTCCAATGAGGTCCAAGCCCAGGAATGATTGTGAGGGGTCACACGTCCGGAAGTGGTGCTGCAGAGCGGCTGTCTCCGATGACGTCCATATCCTGAATGTTCCCTGTGGTTTCCCTTGTTCTTCCAGAACCCAAGGGGATGACGCTGTCACTGTGGAGAAGGCCAAGGGGCCAGAAAGCGAGGGAGGCAGACGTAAACTACACCATTTCTGGTTGTATCTTCTTCCAGGAAGTAAATGATGACTTCACTTTCATTCTGTTGACCAAAGGACGTCACAGGGCTGCGCTGAGGGCAGCAAGTGCAGCCCCTGATGCCTGGGGACAGTAATTTTCACAGGCGTGTTTGAGAACCCATTCACTGTCTAGCGTCAATTGGTTATTCCTGAAAACTTACATACAAGTCATATTACGAGGACTGGGCAGGTTATATTTATGAATAAACACGTATACGCCAATACAGTTACACATGCCGTAACAACTGGTGAAAGAAGAGACTATGGACTTGAAGGAGAGTTTGGAGGGAGGAAAAGGAAGGGAGAAATGTTGCAATTATGTTATAGTCTCAATTATTGAAAATTAAAAAAATAGTACCAGGTTAACGGTGTGGATGACTGAAGAAGGATTTATCTCAGAACCTGGATGCGTTTGGAATAGGATTTTAAAAGAAACACCGTGATGCCAAGTACCTCACATAAACGTGTGGTTTCCAGGGGCAGCCATGACTGCTTAGAATGTTTCCCGGGATGTATGAAACAGCAGAAGGGAAGTAGCCACTCTCGGCAGCTTCTGATGCAGTGTTTCTGCCCTCACATTATTGCTATTCTGCACAGGAAGTGTGCTGACTAATTCTGCAGTGTGGCTTCCTACATACCCAGGGACATGCACTCTAAAGGATGAGGCTGTATGAGCAAATTGAAAGGCTGCCTGGGGCCTTGCTTGGATCTGGATGTTCAGAGAAGAAGGTATGATGGTTCTAATGAGAAGGGTCACCACAAGCTAAAATGCTTAGTCATCAAGGATGCGGAACTCTTTGGGAGGGATTAGGAGGTGTGGCCTTGCTGGAGGAGGTGTGTTGCTGGGAGTGGGCTTTGAGGTTTTAAGAGCTTATTCCAGGCCCACTCTCTTGCCTGAAGATCAGGCTCCATACCTGCCTGCCTTTCACCACAGGTTTTGCCATGATGATAATGGACTAAACTTGTGAACCTGTAAAGAGACTCCAGTTAGATGCTTTCTTTTATTAAGAGTTGCCTTGGTCAACTTATTGAGAGGACAGTGACTAAGACATAGGTTTTATTGTGCATCCAGGAACAACTGGTCAGTTCCCAAGAATGGTTCTCAACATCATCGGTGCACATCACAGCTGTTTGAATTTGAAAAAAGCATATAGGCACTTAGGCTGTACACCAATATATTCTAGTGCACCCTATCAGAATTGCAGTGGGTGTGGCATGTGCTCAGAGGTTGGGAGGTTGGTGGGGCATGTTGTAATAGGCTTACAGTTTGACAGACACTGGTCTGCAGCATGGCTTAAGGAAGACAGAAAGACCAGATCACCCCAAGGGGACCTGTGTTCAAATCTTCTACTCCAATTCCAAGGAAGTAGGTATTGGCATATCGGCAGTAGAGAGTTCACCTCAGTATGAGTTAATAGAGAAAGAACTTAGAGGTGCTTGGAGTTTCAACGCACGCTCTGGGTAAAAGCTTAAAATCAAAGAACTGTGTTTGGCATTACTATCTTGATGACAAAGATACGATTCATGTTTCTTTGTGCGATAAGTTATTCTGGTTAGTCCAGAGAACAGTGAGTGAGTGGTTAGGTGAGTGAGACAAAAAGTGAATTTGTTCTCTTTGAGTATAGGCTCCAAAATTGGTACATTTTAGGCAACATTTTGAAGGACAATGGAGACTTTTATATGTAAGCGTTGGTGAGGAAATGTTAAAGGAAGCTGTGTAGAAACAGGAAGTGATGCTGTACAGTGTCGGTTTTTAAACGGCTTGCTTTTCTGAGGACCTGTGTAAACCCCAGTGTTGCTTCTAGCCTGGTGTAGATTGCAGCTCACCTCTGAAGCAATCTTCTCTTCCACTGCCATGAGCCACAGAGAATTCCTGACCCTGCAAAAATGCTGTGAGTTTACTTTAAAGGATGAAATAAGTCAGGGGTGTGAGCAGGATTCCCCTGGGGCTGAGAGGGCATATGCCAGTGCCTCAGGTGACCGAGAGAGCACCAGGTGCTTGCACGTGAAAGGGCAAAGCAGCATGGAATGATCTAGAATGCTCAGCTTTGGATTTGCCAGGGGCTTTATATGCGGCATCCCACTTAATCTTTGTAATTACCCTACTGGGCCAGTGTTATTAACCCCATTCTTCCAAAAAAAAATCAAAGCAGAGAGATGAAATAAGTGTCACTGTCCTGGTAGCTCTAATTGTCAGCTTGACACAGCCTGGGGCCATGTGGGAGGAAAACTTCAGTTGAGGAATTGCCTAGGTCAGATTGGCCTGTGGGCACGTCTGTGTGTGTGTGGGGGTGGGGGGCTATCTTGATTATAAAAGAATGCAAGAGGGCCAAAGCCATAGTGGACATGTGGTCTTGATTATAAAAGGAACAGGAGGGCAGAGCCCATAGTGGACAGCACCAGGCATGTGGTCTTGGCTACATGAGAAAGTTAGCAAAGCATGAACCTAGCCAGCAAGAAGTGTCCTTCCTGGCTCTTGCCTTCACGTTCCTGACTGTAGTTCTTGTCTTGACTTTCTTCAATGGCAGACTGTCACACGTAGCCTGGATGTGTAAGCCAAATAAACTCTTTCTCCCACGGGTCTCTTTTGGTCAGAGAGTTTTTCATCACAGCAACAGGAGACCTTGAACCCTGGCCTGAAAGTCTCAGAAGCCATGCGTCTGCTGCCGTAACACATTGCTTGGGAGAGAAAAAGAGTGAGCACACAGAATTTGACACCATGGTGCTGTGGTCACTAGGATTTGCCCGACACTGTATGTATGCTTTTATTGGATTGCATGAGCAGCATCAATGTCAGTTAGGGCACTTCCAGATTCAGAATTATGAAGGGCCTCTGGAAGAGAATGCACATTTTTTTTTACTACTCCAGTAAGAAAATACTGTAAATTCTCAGGACAGTTTTTTTTTTTAATTTTTTATCTCCAGGCTAAAATGGATGTGCACAAGGGTGAGTGAACTCTGGAGTGGTTACACAGGGAGAGTGTGAGGACAACCAGGGAACATAGGTAGGAGGTCAATCTGACAGTTAAAGAAGGTGGCAGAAAATATCCCTGCGTGGTTGGTGAGTGGGCATGGCTACAGGCACACCAGCAGCCAGAATGTCCCTTTCCCCAGGTTTCCATGAGGTTAGAGTCTTCTCACTAGACTTCTCTTGAAGATACTTCAGAATCTTTCATCCTCAGATGTAATATATCACAGCCATCATCACTCAAGTCCAGCAGAGACACCCTCACAGTTTAAGTTGCCCTCTGCATTAATCAGCTTTCTGACACCTGACATACTTAACTTTCAAGGGGGAAAGGCATTTCATGGCTTTAGACATTTTTGTTCACAGTCACTCACCCCCCATCAGTTTGGGCTTATGGTGCTACAGTCGTCTTCATGGGTGTGTCAATGGGAGGAGGTTTATCTACTTCATGGTTTCCAGGAAGCAAGAGAGAATGGGGGAAGATGTAGGCTCCCAAGTATCCTCTTCAAGGGCATGTCCTAAGCACAGGACCTAAATATATACCTCAAACACAGGTCAGCGACTACGCCTACCTCCTATGGGTTCCACCACCTCTCGTTGGCATCATGAGCTGGTACCCGAGCCTTCAATGTGTGGGTCCATCACGAACGGTCCAGATCTAACCTGTATCATCTCCCTTAAAACTTTTAGCTATCCTTCCCCTGACCTGGAGACCATGGGTGGCAGTGTCATTTAGGTAGGGTGCGACATGACTGGATGGGTCACAGTACCACTTTTTTTACCTTTGAGGTAGTCTTAGATACTCCTCTCTGACCCATTCACTTGATAACTAGATGCTCTGAGGAGCTCTGGAAGCTATGCCAGTGGGACCATCTTAGAGTTGTGCACCGTATACAAGACCAGAACGGAGGTATGGAAAGAATGCTCCCACTGGCCAATATACTGGTTTTCTTTGTTGTTGTTGTTCTATAGGATCACATGGCTCTTGTAAGTGCAATGGGATAAGTCTAAGCTATGGCTGCAGACAGACTTGGGTCCAACTCAACTCACAGTGGTGCTGCATGTCCAAGTTTGCGCATCAGATCTTACGTGACTGACTGTGGTTCAATGTCTCTGGCCTTCAGCACTAGAAGGCGATGGGGATGGGGTAGGCATCTCTAACACTGTGTACACAGTACCCTCCCCTGACAACCAGGGCACTCACCCTAATGTATATGGGTGTTCTGCGTTGGGTAACAGGCAGTCTTCCCAAGGCCACCCACCCTTGCCTTTTCTGAGGGTTCTGTAATCAATGTCTGGTTCTGGTCAGTGACATCACTGTGTTCTCCCTAGATAATCTTAGACTGTGCTTTCTCAGTGATGGGCCGCTCCTTTTGATGAATGCGGTCATTCTTTTCACCTTGCCCGTAGGCTCCTCAAGCGTTCTCCCTGTTGGTGGTATGCTGAAAGCAAAAGTGGCCAAGCATCCAAAGAGATCACACTGGAAATACAGAAAATTGCTGTAAGTTCAACAGGAGGCATGGTTGAAGAATTGTTTCCCTCCATTTATATTATAAAAAATTTGAACAATGAATTTAATTATCAGACAATGAACTATGATACATGCCTCTCTCAGAATTCTGGGCTGAAGCCTCATCTGTGACCATCATCACTGAAACATGCTTTGAGTGAGTCACCGGAAGCCAATATTCACAGGTGGCGCGATGAACGATGGCATTATTACATGACTAATGATGTGACCAACATTGAATAAATGGTACTGGGGAGCTGTAGAGGCAAGAAGATCTATCATGTTTCACCTCAAAAGGCACCAAAGTCCCCAGCACCGTGAGAAATAACAGCATGGTACATTTTTTTCTCCTACCTGGGAGATGTGAAATTAACTTGCATCAGAGCAATCGAAATAAGAAATACAGGAAGTGAATTTTTGGACGTGACTAAGAAGACCCTATCCTGGACACTGTAAAGAATCTTCTTATCCAGATCCCCTTGAATGTGGGTGTCAGAGAGGAGGCCGGCAATCTATGGGGCCTTGGGTAGTAGATCAGTACTTATCCCTGGCATACAAATGGACTTTGGGTGCCCATCCCACAATGAGAGATGCTCTTTCAGCCTGGACTCTTGGGAGAGTGCCTAGGCCCTGCCCTAAACAAAATTACAGACTCTTGATATTCCCATGGAGGGCCTCACCCTCCTTGGGGAATGGAGTGGGGATTGGGTGGGGGGCTGGAGAGGCCAAGTGGAGGAGTAGGGGAGGAGGGGAGTGAGAGGGAGCTAGGATTGACATGTGAAGCAAGCTTGTTTCTAAAAAAAAAAATCTTCCCATAGAGAGGGTCCCACCCCTCGCCACAGGTGAGGATGAATCTACCTTGAGAGAATGCATGTAGGGGAGCTGACTCAGCCCCTGCATCCGAGGTAGGTGGCCCCAGTGGCTCCATCTGAACTTACTGGCTAACACCCAGGCCCACAAACAGGCCTTGGGTTGACCCACCCTAGCATCTACCCCATTTAGGCCCTGCTGGAGCCGTTGAAGGGACTGGTTCTGTAGAACGATAACCTGCAAGCTCGCCAAGACACAGGATACCCCAGAAGGGCTCTGGTGAGGATCCAGAGAGAATGGTGTACCAAAATCCAGGGGCCTTGAACCAACCATTGACGCATTGCGATGAACATTTGTCAGTCTATCTAATGGGACAAAGGGACACCCCAAGGCCTCCAGTGCCACCTGGACAGATGGTAGAGGTGATGGGGAGGCAGGAGAGAAGGAGAAGCAGAGGTTTTTTTCCTGTTCCTGGTGTGCTTTTTGTTTTGTTTTGGTTTATGGTTTTTGTTTTGCTGTTGTTGTTCTTGCTTTTGTATGCTTGCTTGCTTACTTTGTTTTGTTTTGTTTCATGGGGAGGGGCAAGACAAGGATGAGGGGGGGATGTGGGAGGCCGTGGAGGTGGACAGAATTGGTGTGTACAATGTGAAACTCGCAAACATTTAATAAAGAAGTTAACAAAAGAATTCTCCTCATGAAAAGCAACAGGATTGGCTTCCATAAAATAATTACACCCACAATAGATTTTTCAAAAGTCCTATAGATCAGTAAGAAAAACATAAAAGTAGACAATTTTATATTAGCTCCAAGTGTAGAAAATGAAGGCTGTGGTGGCTAGGAAAAGAAATCTTCCCATTCTCCCACGAGACACAAGGAAATATGTTTCTTCCCTCTCTGATGATCTGAAGATAAGTAACAGGGGCTTGTGGGTTCCTAAACACATTTGAAAGTTAGACTGTTTTATTGTGTATGAAGAATATTTCACAATGGCAACACACAACTCAGGTCCTCCTGGAGGTGACCAAATAGTTCCCGATGCAGCTGGAGGCGTCACAGGAAATAGTAACACGGCATTAGCAAAACACGCTGTGATGAACAGTACTTTGCGTGGGTAAAGGAGCCTAAATAACTCATCCATCCTGTCATAAAAGCAAACGCCATCGGAGAGAATCAGTGATGCCTAAATCGGCAAGCTGGTGTGAATTCAGTATGAAAAAAGCGCTGCCAATCACAGATTAGTGAAATCAAACGGAAGCAGGACTCTCAGTGCTGGGAATTAAAGCACAGCACCACTGTTAGCACTCGGTATCCACAAGTGCCCGGCTGCTGCAGCAGCAGGAAAGAGGAGACAAGGCCCAGAAACAAATAACCCAGACCCTGCCTACCTCCCCTAATGAGAGCGAACCACAGTGCAGTGGGGGGGGGGGGAGGGCTGACAATGTGAGATAATTCACAGTGTCACATTAGCTTTATGCTTCAATCTCTTTCACAACTGATCTTCATAAACCTGCTAATGAGTAGCAAATTAGACTGACAAGTTTTACTCCAATCTGCTTCTTGTGCTAATCTTTAGGGGAAGGGTCTAGGCTGTGGATGTCACTGGCAGCATGTCAGGGCAAGACTCAGGGGGTCTGGGCTGTGCAGTTCATCATCTATGGGGTCCCAGGCAAGGAGAGCAGAGGGGTTTGCTGTTCACAGACATCTGCATTCATTCACTCTGGGTCCAGGTGGGACAGGCTGACAAGGTAAGGCCTGGGACCTTCCAGACACGGGCGAGTGAAGAGCTACCTGGAAGGTGTTCTGAGAAAGTCGTTGCAAAGTCGGAAACAAGAGGACTTCGGGGGAGGGGGGTGGGGGGAGTTCAGGATGTGGAGTGATTATCCCCCAGTGAGAACATGGACAAGGTTATACGCCCTTATGGCTGTCCTCAGTGAACAGTACAAGCCACGAGTCAATTTCCATGTTTTTTAAGGTAGCACACTGAAAACAGAGGAAAGCCACAGATGAGATGAGCCTCAGCGTGTCTTATTGAACCTCACAGGCAGTGGATACAAATTGTATTTCAATGTCTAATGGATACCAAGTTCTTAGTTGATGAGACAGCTTGAAGTCATTTTTCCCCCCCATTTATAGCACATCTCAGCTTGGAGTAACCACAAGTACTATCAGTAGCATCATGTGCAGAGAGCCCCTTGGAAAACAATGGGTTTACTCATCTTTCCCAAAGGCCTCCAAGTGCAGGTGCACATGCGTGTGCGTGTTCAGTAAGGACTCCAGGGTTAATATGGGAGGCATACAGAGAAGTCCTGGAGACTTTGGTAGTACTGGTTCCAACTCATGCCTTCACGGACTCATACTAGACAGACCCCAAGATCCTGGGGGAACCTATCTTATGTAAAAGAAATCTGATCATTCCAGGCATATCCGAACTGGGAATTACCAGTCATCAGTTGATCAGTTGTGCTTCAGGCTTCTCTCAGGAGGGTCTCACATTGTTGTGTCCTGTTGCCGTCTGTGCAGCCTGAAGAACACCTTTTACAGCCTGAAGAACAACACCTTTTACAGATTCTTCCCAGATCTACTAACCAGAAACTCATTGAGAGGGGCCCAGACACCCTAGGAAGCACCGTGTGTGGACAGACATTTGGAAGTCAATCCTCTGCAGACTCCTGGTGCTGTGTCTGGGGGCTGCTGCTTTCACTGACAGATTTTTGTGGTGGTTTACCACCAAGTGCTGTGTGATTAATGTTCTTCTGCAGTCCTGAATTTGATATGTGGGGCTGTGTCTTACCAAGTATGTGGACTTGTTACTTACCATGCCTGAGCCTCTGTTTCCTCGTCAGAAAAACAGAGAATTCAACATGTTATCTCTATCCGCAGTGTCCCTGGAGCTCATCTTTGGTTCTCTCTCAGGGTCACCACTGTGCATGAGCTCAGCTAATCCGTGGCTCTAAAAAACCTCTACGGGGAAAATTACTCAAAATTAAGTCTCCAGTTTTCCCTGCTTGCCTAACTTGGCTGCTTGTGCTGGTCTTTCTACATAGCATCTCACTGGCACCCGAAAGGGGCTCACCTGCCATGCATGACTAACTCTACCCCAGTTTCTAAAGCCAGTTTACAATTCACTACAGAAAACAGAGACTTAGCGCACAAGCGTCTGGACATTCAGATGCTTGCTCTTGTCTTCAGGAGTGAGTCTGACAGCGCTCCTTGTAGGCGGCTCCAGCAGCTCATTTCTCTCAAATTTCACATTCCCCTTCTGCTCATTTCTTGCTTACGTTGTTTCTATAGCTAATTCCTCCCTCCCTTGCTCTCTTCCTCCTTCCCAACACTGTCTGTTCTCAAAAGAGTAGCTTCAGCAGTGCTTCAGTATCGCTGCTCTGCTCTGCTTCAGATGCCCCACCTCCCCAGAGTAAAATCAAGTGCTTGCTACACCATCCTTTCTCTCTGGAACTTTGTATCCTTTTCACAGGGAGTCTGATACTGTGTCCACTTTGCCAAATAGTAGTAGTTATGTTCACCCCTATGCTCGGTGATTCCCCTACTCCCCAAAACATGGGTTCTAGCCAGATTTTCTGTGCCAGACGTACGTCCTTTCCTTGCATTGGGCCTTAATTCAATCATAAAGCACATTAGTGCCAATACTGCACCTTTGGATACATCTCGTCATTCCCATCGTTATTGCAGCTCACAGGTTCGCATGCGACTAAGACTTCTGATGGCTTCTCTTCCTCAGCAACCTACATAGTACCTCTCAGTCCTAGGAAAGCTAGCCAGTAGGGAGAAACCTTTTTGGTTAGTACCAACTTGATTTCTTCATATTCTGTGGCCAAAGTGTGTGGTGTCTTTGGTAATGGGGTCTAGCCACCAAGCCCAGATAGGCAACCAAGAGCAGTGGCAACAGCCTGTACTATTTGGGAGAGTGGATGTCTCTGGGATACCACAGACTAACATTTTGAGGGAAGTTGTGCCACAAAAATAAGCAGATATTTTAAGAGATTATTTACCTGGCATGTTGAATTCTTGCTATTATGGGGCTAGTGCTAACTCAACTTTATACTTAAAATCCCATTTTTTCCAATTCTTTCTCATAGTGGACGTTTGTTGAACTTACAATTAGTCTCCCATCTCTGGGTATTTTCTCCCTCATGACTCACATGGTTGTAGAAGAAGCTATTGTTTTAGTAAAGTGTGATCTTAACCCTGTAAATGTGTTGGGGTTCGGGATGAATGTCTTCATCACAACCACTGTTCTCCTGTAGAGTTTTGACTTGTAGCTAAGAGAGCTGAGTCAGATATATGTAGGAACTTCTTGAGGATATACAGGGACTGAATTTTGTCTTTTGAAATCCCTAACCTCTGTTACCTACGAATGTGGCCTAAATGGAAGCTTCTCAAGGATATTGAAATTAAACGGGGACGTCTACAGAATAGAGGAAACTCAACACAAGGAAATGATAACTTCCAGGACAAGAGGAAGCAGGGAAGATTTGGCGGCAGCCAAGTTTTTCTTCTTTTAGCCAATACTCACTTTCCTTGTTCCAACTTTTTCAAAAGTCCCAAAGTAAGCTTACAGTAAGTCTCCAAATTAATGTCAGTTGGATTTTGTTACTTGCAATCAAAAGGATCTCAATCAATGTATCCCTGGCTCATGGAGATTTCATTTGTAGAGATGAACTTTTCCTTGAGCAATTTTCCATATTTAAAAATATAGTCCTCTTGTACTGTCTGTATTAGCAATATTTAAGCCAAATAGCAATGTTTTACATCCCAGGACACAAAACAAACCATTTTGTGAAACTTTAATGGATTTCACTTAGTAATACCTCTTCAGGGAGAGGTTGTACCATAAACTTTTTTTTAAAGGTGGTCATCACTAGAACTTCTCTAAGTAGCTCAGCTTCTTTAGAGGAGTTTGCACAGGAGCAGCTTCTGGCTGTTTCTATAACTGACTTCTTAGAATTCTCCATAGACTGGAGGAACACAAATTCTCCATAGACTGGAGGAACACAAACATAGATAAGACACCATAGCTTCCTCAGAGATTTGGTGAGATACCCAAACAACACATTAAAAATCAGTATGATACAGTCGTGGGGCAGACATCCATAACCCACATACTTAGGAGGCTTAACAGGAGGTTTGTAGAGTTTGAAGAAAGACGTGGTCCCAAAACAGCAAAAGCAAAACAAAACCATCTGCAGCAAGAAAATAAAACAAGAGAGCAGGACTAAGTGTGTGGACAGCACTCCCTCTAGCAGCTCGGTGGATGAGATTACAGAGAGACAAGAGCACTCACTTTTATTAGAGGGAGACAGCTGGTCTACCTAAGTGCAGCAAGCCTAGGTGAGGCTTCCCTGTTGAGTGCTCACCTGGCTTCCTTCTCTTCTCTCCTCTGGACTGTGGGGTCTGTGAGAACAATAATCACTTTGAAGCCTCAGAGCTTGACATCCGTTGTCACCGAGAAGCAGTCGGTAAATGTGTTCTGCATGAATGGATACACACAGTCACATGAACATGCCACACACAGGGTGGAGCAGGAGGGCCATTCTGTTCTTGATGTTAGGCCATCGATAGCGAGCACTCTTGCAGTTTTACTCTTACATTAATGTAACTAGCTGGTCTCATGTTTCTTCCTGTCTGCTTTAGCTAGCAAAGTCTATTTCTTGCTTCATCCCAACAAAGAAACAAACAAAAAAGAGTTTGGTTAATTGGCTCATCTTTCCCCATTGGGACACACAGGTCATTGAGTAGGTGTGGGTGTCAAGCATGCGGAGCTACATGAGGGTTCTGGAGTCTAAACAGCATGATCCATATTGAAATAGTTTTACACAGAAGAGAGTGACAATGAATAATCTTCCTAGATCATTCGTTGGCACAATAACCTGTATATAAACAAAACAAAGTCATACTATCTCATTAACTGGGGTCCAGTAGAGTTTAGTGGAGAATTCTCAGTGAATCAGCAGATAAGTTAGCTAACCTCTATAGAAATACCGCTTGAGAGATCAATTTGTTCAACATAAAACCTGGCTTTAGACCCAGCCCACTATTTCTCACACACATAAGATATTCTTTTTGTTTAACCCATCTTCCATATTTTCTACTTACAATTTTCTGAGAAAAGAATTTTTTTCCTTTGAAAATGAACATTTTTTTCCTAGATAAAAATGTTCTCATCATTTTGCATTATAAGAACATCAATGACATTCAGAACTCTTAAGTTAGTGTATGCTCAGTCTTTTCCATTCCTGGCTGTGTTTTGCCTTATCCTTTGACATAAGCACACAAAGTTCACACTCTCTTGTTAATATGGTTCTGGATAGAAGGGAGTCCACACCTTCAGGCAAGTGACTGGAAGTCTCCTTCCAAAACTACCACTGTGACGAGGGGTTCCAAGTGGCCACCAACTGTGTGCAAATACCTATGGATTTTAGAGATGCTTATAGGACGCTGTGATGAGGTGAAGAGGAAGCTGGGTTGCTGATTGACACTCTGAGGAACACTTGAAGTCCATAGGACATGCTATTTCTGTCTAATAGTTCTTGAGTAATTTTTCTTTCTTTCCTTCCTTCCTTCCTCCCTTCCTTCTTTCTTTGTTTCTTTCTTCCTTTCTAGGTCTCATATATCCTAAGCTGGCTTCAGACATGCTAGTGGACAATGACAACCTTGAACTTTTGATCCTCCAGTCTTACCTCTTGAGTTCTGGGATTACAGGTGTGCACCATAACACCCAGTTTATATGATGCTAGAGACTGAACACGTGCTAGGTAATCACTTGGACAATTGAGCATCCTCTGTCCCCTTGAGTGATTTTTAAATCACCTTTTAGGTCTACTGCCAATAAGGAAGCAAAACCAATTTCCTTAACCCTGGCCCGAGGCAGCTTGGTCTGGAGTTGCAGTGTTTGTTTGGCTGACATTTCACAATTCTGTTTGAGTATGTCTGGAGACTGGCTGCTTCCCAATTCTTGCTATGTATACAGACCCAGGGTGAGGCAATAATCCTCTGTCACTTCTGCTCATGTAGACCATGACCACAAAGAAAAATCTGAGATGTAAAAGGGACAGAGTTAGGATTCTTCCCACTCCTAATGTAACGTGGGACAGCGGCACTTGACAGGCTTAGGTTAAGCTTTTATCAGGATAATTTGCACCCCACTGACTGTGCTCTATAACTATAAATGCCCCACTGGAACAGTGCTGTGGAATATATAGTTAATTTCGTTTTGATTTGTTTTCTTCTATTTGATTTTGAAAGATTTACAAATGAAGACATCAATGCATTTCTCTTCCCTGAGTTCCCCATCTCCCTTTGTCTCCATCATCTGCACTAAACATAAGCCGGGCAGCACACTGGGTGTTTCTCACAGGTAGATATCTGAAGCATTTACCTTCAAAACAGATAGGGCAGAGGAGGTTTTCTATGAAAACAAGGTCTCAGGAGATTTGTAAAAATCAGTCCCATTTTTATCCTCACGGGAGATTTCTGGTGTAATAATGTTGGCTTTATTTTTGTACTAAATAAATTGAGAAGGAAGTATAAGAACTGCTTATTGACATATACATACATACATACATACATACGTACACACACACACCACACACACACACACACACATATATATATATATAGAGAGAGTATACATGTCATAAAAATACAGTCTGATGCATTTTCACAGATGGAGTAATCTACATAAGCAGTCCTACTTTAAACACAAAACATGACTATGATAATCAGATATAGTTTGATGTTTTCTGTCTTGCCCAGTTCCATTGGGCCAGTTTCTCTCCTGCCTGCTGGGTCCTGCTGCCATTTATGAAATAATTACTCAGAGGCTAATATTAAAATTATAATTGTTTGGGCAAAGGTTCAGGCTTCTTACTGGCTAGCTCTACCTACAAATTAATCCATTTCTAACATTCTATATTTTACCATGAGGCTCATGGTTTGTTACCTCACATTTTGCTTCCTCCGGTGGCTAAATGGCATCTCTCTGACCCTGTTTTCCTTCTCTCTGTCTTTTTGTTTGGATCTCCTGCCTACCTATATGTTTTCCTGGCCATTGGCTGAAACAGCCTTATTCATTAACCAATAAAAGCAATGCATATTTGCAGCACACAGAAGGACACCCCCACACCAGTGGTCTCTGCTCTCCTCTCCAGGACCACCAACTCATACTACAGAGTCATTCCTGACTGTTGTTCTTTCTCTATTGAACCTTAGAGCATATACTGTTTGCGTCACGGTTCTTTGTCCAGTATTTTTGGTACTTCATCCGTATTATTTCACTTGGTTTAAAACTGATCGGTTTTTGTTGTTCTACAGTGTTTCATGGAATGACCGTATCACAATTTCTTATCTAATTCACCTCACCTCACCTTCTTTAAAAATGTGGTTTAAATGTCTGGACAAAGGGTTTTAGTTTTGAAAGAACAAAATTCTAATGGCAGAAAAATGAGTGTGGTTAATATACTGGGAAAGAGTTTCTTACTTTATTCTTGCATTTTCATTCCCCATACACAAGTAGGTCAGAGGCATGAAGGTTTGTTTGGAGTGTTTGAAGGGGTTCCGTGTAATGTCAACATTTATTTCTTGATGGGCATTGAGACTCAGGGGCATCATCATGAGCCACTGAGAGTCCTGTGCTGGTGTCACGCTGACTCTGACCTCTTCTGGCTGTCCTCAGCAGGAACTGTGTTGATCTCAAACAGTGACAGTATGATGACCATAGGCACGAGTAATTGAGAAGAGACTGACAGCTCGCAACGGTGTCTCTCCTCTGCTCACTCACAAGAATGTGTGTGCCGCTCTTGTAGCCTGGCCCGTTCAGCTTTCAACCCAGTCCTAATGTGTCAGCCAGATATTAGCAACACCAGTTACACTGAGAGGTAAGACCTGAAATTTGTTGTTTTCTTGGTCTGTTTGGCTGTGTGAGAACATGTGGGATTAGGCGTTTAGGACCTTTGAACAATTTCACATTTTTATATGGGGAGAGATAAGTTTGAGTGTGGGTATGAAAAAACTAAGTTCTGGGCAAATATGGAACTTCAATAAAAGTGATCTCCTCCACAAAGTATTGATATATCCATATCCAGACCTTTCTGAAGAGATGCAGTGCAAGGTGAGGTGTTCATCCTACAGCTCATTGATTTCAAAGCTGCATTACATTCTTGCCGGACTGTGCAGAGAGACGCTTCATTTGCTGATTAAAATCTAAGTAATCATCTCCATGTTTAAGAGACAAAGCCTTCCCTTCCATAAATACTGCATTTTGCTTGAAATCTCGTCTTTGTGGTTTTTTTCCTCCCTGGTGCTTGACTGGTTCCAGCCTCATAATTTCAATTTTAAAACCCATGAAGAAGACCAGGAAAAACCCTTGTAACATGGCGATGCTTCTGCTGCTCAGGAAGTGGAAAATGAGGTCTTCTAATTCTTAGAGGGATGGGATGGATGGAAGAAGGGAGGCAAAGGTCAGCTGTCACTGATTTCTCTCTGTGTTCCCCAACTGCCTGATTCAGGCCATTCTCGAAAGAGGGGATGGATAAATAAGTATAGAATATAGAGTCCGTGGATGTGTTGACCCAAGTGGAGCTGTGGGCAACTCGACCCCGCACCAACCTTGGTGTGCAAATGCTATGCCACATTATCTCTTGGGAGATGTGAAGGCCTGTTTTCTCTGCTTGTGTAAGGACATCACAAGTCTAACTTGGTACCGATGAATTTGTTTGGGTTGCTTACAGGAATGTGGGTGAGGGGCGTGCTGGGTCCTTTTTATGTCAGCTTGACACAGGCTGGAGTTATCAGTTGAAAAAACTCCCCCACTGTTTTTGTCCATATGGAAGGCTTTGGAACATTTTCTTAACCGATGGTTGAAGGAGGAGGACCCAGCCCATCATGGGTGGTGTTAACCTTGGACTGGTGGTCTGGGTTGTAAAAGAAAGCAGGCTGAGAATGCTCGGGGTAACAAGCCAGAAAGCAGCATCCCTCTATGCCTTTTCCTTTGACTCCTGTCCCAAGTTCCCACCCTGGCTCCCTCAGTAGCGAACTTATAAGCTATAAAATGAAATAAATCCTCTCATCCCCTGGTTTACTTTGGTCATTATGTTTTATCACACAGCAATGGAAAACTCTAAGACAAGGGGTTTCTTTTTTTTTTTTTTTTTTTTTTTTTTTTTTTTGGTTTTACGAGACAGGGTTTCTCTGTATTGTTTTGGAGACTATCGGTCCAGCCTGGCCTCGAACTCACAGAGATCCGCCTGCCTCTGCCTCCCGAGTGCTGGGATTAAAGGCGTGAGCCACCACCGCCCGGCGACAAGGGGTTTCTTTCAGGAGCAGCAATGACTCAAAGAAAGATGCAACAACAAAATCCCACCCCGGCATGGATGACTGGTTATGAATGCTGGAACTACTGAGCTCAATGTAATCTTTCAGGCAGCTCAACAGGCTGGAGAATGCCTGCTCCAGTCACTTCTATTGCGTGGGAATCAAGATTCACTAGACTCTGTGCAGGTGAAATGAAGTTTATTCGGGGAGAAGGCGCTTACACAGGAAACAGATGACTGCCGTGGGTTTCCACTCCAAGGATTCTGACCCTGCCACCCGGATGCTCTCAGCAACCAGAGCAGTAAGCAAGAAAGAGCTCGGAGCCCCAAACTTAATCGTTATCACCAGTCAAGTCCGCACCTGTGACCATGCCCAAAAAGGTGGGCGTAGTCAGTGCTACTACACGTGTGTGGGGGAGTGAATATCTCACTACACACTTCAGCTGGTCTCTGTCTCTTCCTGGGACCTTGACTGGTCTACCAATGTCTCTGAGGAACTCTTTCTGCTAGTACAAGCAACGAGAGGGAGAGGTCTAATATATCTTTTTTTTTTTTTTCCGAAACAGGGTTTCTCTGTGGCTTTGGAGGCTGTCCTGGAACTAGCTCTTGTAGACCAGGCTGGCCTCGAACTCACAGAGATCCACCTGCCTCTGCCTCCCAAGTGCTGGGATTAAAGGCGTGCGCCACCAACGCCCGGCTGGTCTAATATATCTTGACAGTTTCAGGGACTTCCTAGAGATTTTGTATTGTTTGCTACATGAATTTTAAGGAGTTTCCCAGAAAGATGGAGTATTTCTCCCCCCCCTTTAGAAGAATACCCCGGGTCTTAACAAGCTTCGCTCTAAGATAAATATTTTTTAACTAGGAATAGATTACTGTACAGTAGGAAGTGAATACTAGCTGAGAGAATGATGGAGCAGTGTGCCTGTGTTGGGAGAAGTTGGAGAGGGGGCAGCAGTCTTGTTCCCAAATGGCATAAAAAGGGGCAAACTGTCTGAAAGAATTCAGAAGAGAAGCAGTCAGAGATAGAGTGTGTGTCTTTGGAGAGAAACTTCTAGGAGAATGTGGCATGAGTGGGAACTGGGTTATGGAGTGGAGTTAAGCAGGAGGATTCCCAGCCATTTGGAGATACAGCCCGAGTTTCATAAGCCATGAATGTAGGCAGCTGGTTCCAGTGAGATTTACACAACCAGAAGCATGGCACATTGTCAGGTAGCCCTATGTGGCTCAAGAAGAGAGGATACACAATAACTCATTCCTCCAACCATGGTGATACACATGGATATTTAATTATGCTGGTTTGGAGACTGGATCAGAAAGCATCTTGACAGACAACAGCAGAGACAATGGGAATCTCACCATTTAAAGGGACCACGTCTGAGTCACCTGTTGCTAAATTCACAAGTTACCTTGCTATCTAGTGATACGGGGGCTTCAGAACAAGCAGACACATAAAAAAAAAGGTCAGAAGTAGAAGGCGAACCTATAGGTCCATAGTTTTCCACTGCCATTCAATTCTGAATGGGTGCCTGCGTCCTTTGTCCATAAAATTTATTTTTATAGTTTTGTCCAGTATGAACTTTGGAAGCTTATCCAGAAGATTTGTTTGTGCAGACACAGGGCATCTGTGCTTACTGGCAGGAAACATCCTTAAATAGTTTATACTGTAGGCATATCTCACACTCCTTCATCCATTCCTCAGATGAGGACACTTACGTAGTTTTCATATCTTGACCGCTGTAACCAATACTGCAATGTACACAGGAATACACACACACACACACACACACACACACACACACACACTCAAGATCCTGATTTCAGGGCTAGAGAGATGACTCACTGAACAAAGGCACTTGCTGCTGAGTTTAGTCCCTGCAATCCATATGGTAGAAGGAGAAAAACCAATTCCACAAAGCCATTCTCCAACCTCCAACTGTTCCATGTGAACCCCCAACACACAGGTAAATGAAAAAGGTGCTCAAATATGATTTATGGATTATGTGCGTGTCTTGAAAGTAGGTTTTTCACCCAATATCTGATTACAGTTTCCCTTCTCTCGATTCCTCCCAGATCTTACCTACCCACCCAAGTCCACACCCATTCTTCCCCTCTTTCATTAGACTACAAACAGGCTTCAGAAAAATAAATAAAACAAGATCAAAGAAAACAAAAAAATCAGAATAGTACAAAACAAACAAGAAGAGAAAGAAGAGCAGAAGAAAAGGCACAAGAAACACAGGCAGATGCTGGGGCCCACACATACAATGACTTGTCTGGGAACATTTTTTATTTTATTTTATTAAACTTGCAGATATTTTGCTTACATATATTATGGTTTTTGATTTCATGTAATTTTAAGGTATTGTGGAGTTTGAAACCATTTTCCTGGTGGATGCACCATTTATACCCACATCACCAGTGTAGAGATGTCTTCTTTGGCTCTTGTCCTCACCAACTCTCTCGCTTTGATGATGGCCACCCTAACAGGTATGGTGTGGCGTCTTTCCGTGGCTTTGGTTTCCATTCCTTTAATTAACCATCGGTGCTGAGCATCTGCCCCTGTACCTAACAGCCATTTGCACATTGCCTTCAGAGACAATTCAAGCCCCTGGCTCATGTTTTCATTGGGGCTTTGCTATTATTTTGCTTTTGAGTTGTAGGCATTCCACACATGGCTTAGCTACCGATCCCTGACCATGTATGTGGTTTTCAATGTTTCCACCCTTTCTGTGGTGCCCTTCTACGCCTTGATGTTTCCTTCACTGTGCTGAGGCCTTTGGATTTAAAGTCAGGCTGCCCACACCTCCTCATCTGTGTTTGTCAGCTCCTATAATGTGTAGTTTTCCTCTGCCAGCCACTTTGGTCATCTCCCCCCCCCCCCAGCCAGCCGCTTGGGCTCTGACACAGTTGCAGTCCCCAAATAACACACAGGACGCTGTATTAATTATGAAGCTGTTGGCAGTTTGCTTGATTTTGTACTGGCTATCTCTGACTTAATTATTTATTCCATAATTGTTAATCTAAGTATTTCTCTTACTGGAGAAAGGGTCCGGACTTCTTACCCCTATGGTGGCTACATGGTGACTCTCTGTGTTTCTCCTTCCCAGAGTTTTCCTGGACTCCTAGTCCCACCTATCTTACTTCCCTATTGACCAACAGTGCTTTATTGACATATTTCTCTGGCATTTCACAATTTCCACTCATGTATCTAGAATTTTAATATGTTGCTGTGTGTGTGGCATAAACATCGTGTTAAATTTCAGCCTTTTGTATGTACATATTTAATCTTCCCGGGGCAAACAGTTACAAAAAAAGGAAACAAGGTAATCCTGCCATACTCAATGTGGTGGATGAATCTGGAAGACATTATGGTAAGTGAAACAAGCCAACCCCCCAGAAGGATGAATACAGCAACATTTCCTGCATATGAAGTATCAGAAAAGCCAAACCAAGAAGCAAGAAGTAGAAAGAGACAGCTGGGCTGGCAGTGGAAAGCGTGGGGTGGGAGGAGGTTCAGTTGGTGAGGTGAGTAATTTGTGCAGATCTGCTGGGCAGTGAGGTTTTCCTTCTCAGCCACGAGCCACGGACTCAAAACTTTAGGAGCTTCACTCGCAAGTGGATAGCAGACATAAAGCAAAAGATACCCAGCCTACAATCCACAACCACGATGAAGCTAGATCCCTCCTCCAGAAACAGATGGGAGCAGATGCAGAAATCCACAACTCACCAATGGACCAGGCTCCTGGAGCACAATCGAAGCGAGGGAGGAGCAATGATATGAACACAGGGGTCAAAGACCATGATGGGGAAACCCACAGAATCAGCTGACCCAAGGAGGTCACTGACTCAGGTCTGACAAATGGGGAACCTGCATGAGATAGAGCTAGACTCCCTTAATATGGGTGACTGTGGTGTGACTGGGACAATATATGAGGCCATTGGTAGCGGGTCCAAGATCTAACACAAGTGCACAAACTGACTTAGTGGAGCCCATTCTCTATGGGGAGATGCCTTGCCTAGTCTAGATATGGGGGTGTGGGGGATGGAGAGGTGCCTCGATCCCGCCTCAACTAGATGATGGGACAGACTTAGTAGACTTCCTAGGGGAGGTCTTACCCTCTCTGTGGAGGAAGGGAGGAGTGGGGTGAGTGAGAGGAAAGGAGGGGGGTGGAATTGGGATTGGAATGTAAAAAATAAATTAAAAAAACTTTAGGAGTTGGGTCTCATTGTAACTGAGCTCCCACAAAACACGTATGTTGAATGAAGTAATTAATAAATTAATTATACTACACTTAGAGATATGCATGAGGATCTGGGCCATAATCCAAACCCAAATATTATTGTTCTTACCATAACTTATCCCATCTGCCTTTGCAAACTAAAACTATGACTCACAGTAGATCCGTAGAGCCCAAGAAAAACATCAAAGAGACCTTAATGGGTGAGGGAACATTTATAACAGAGCCGAGTGTCCAAAGATCAGAAGAGGAGTTATCTGTGCAGAGTTGGATTTGTGGCCCAGAGATGATGACACATCATCAGTCAACATCATTTCTGAGCTCAGCCTGTTGAGAACGTCACGGTTTCTCTCTCTCTCCTCTTAGGTCTCTGAGTCCCACAGTGCATACCCTGTGGACTTACAGACAAAGTGGTGGATTTACAGACAAAGAGGGGTAAAGCATGTTAAGTAAAGCAAAGTTCAGTTTTACTTTGTGCTTCCTAAATATTTACGGTTTAGAGCGTAGGGGGTAGAGTCTGAGGCATACAACTATGTGTCCAGCAGATGTCAGCATTGGGCTGCTGCTTCTCATTCAGTTGACTCCACAAGTCTCTCCAAAGGACCATCAATATTCAGCATGGAACATACTGAGACGTGAAACAGCAGGTGCAGAGAATCTGTGGTGGGGATGCATTTAATGGGCGAAGGATTCAATATTCCATCCGCTAAGCAAACAACTGTATATAAAACCCCATCTGTAGCTTCTTTTAAACCATGTCCATTGAAAAAAATCAATTTATTTCGAAATACCAGTATCCTATTTTGTAGAAGATAGCTTTATACAATTAGGTGACAAAATGGATTAAAGTCATTGACAGAAATATAAATATTTGAGTAATTTTAGGTTGCATCTGCTTACATTAGCACAGAAGGGTTTTTAAAAATTTTCTTAGGATATAACTTCAATCAAAGTTTTCAGCAAAATGGACTCTTAAAAGTCACTCTGGATACTAAGAATCTTGATCATTTGGAGCAAATTAAAATCACTTCTGGCCATGAAGCCAAATGGATGGTTAACTAACCACAGGTGAAATGTTACTTGTATAACTGTGTTTTACAGGTGGTCAGCACATAGGACACAGCTGTCCTGGAACACATCTCTGTTCATGGCTGTGCAAGAAGATCAGGCCTTGCATCTGATGTAAACTGACTAATGTATTTCTTAACTGGAGAGTCTGATGGGCCCAGCCTTCAGGGAGTCACTGTATAAAAACCTATAGTGTCCACACAGCACCCTCGTATGGATGTAGAGTCATTGTATATAAACCTATAGTGTTCATACAGCACCCTCATATGGACACCGAGAACCAAAGAGCCAGAGTGGTTGGTGTGAGGCTCTGGAGTGTGTATGGGGGCACCAGCCTGCTTTTCATGGTCCCTTATTTTGTAACAGAAGAGAAGACACGAAGAAATTCTATTGTCGGTCCCAGGAGGAACTAAAAATTGTCCTTGCACCCAAGGACCTTAGATAGAAGGATAACTGGGCAAGTAGAAGCAGCAATAGTACCCCCAAGTGACATTTGCACAACTCCAGCTGCCATGGTATTCTTGGGGTGTAGACCAGAGACATTTTGTTTATCCAACACCTTCATAGCTCTTATACACTGAGTTATTTCTGGTTTGAAAACTCTTCCAGGCATGGTGTGAGCCAAACTCAGAAACAAAGCTTCATGACTGGAAGCATTAGTAAATAGAGTCAAACCAACAGGTATGCATCTACATTGTTTTTTTCTTCTTCTTAAATTAGAGGATAAATCCATCCCAATATTTATCAGGTGCTAGTAGTGTCTGTATCACTGCTGTGATACATGAAGTAGGACTCAGAACGGGGTAGTCTAAAGGAAAGAAAAATCAACAACAAAAACACCAGTTTCAGGGCACAAACACAAAGGGACATCTGGTCTACCCTCCACTATGGTGACTCACCATGAGACCAGTAGCATGACTTTATAATGAATGTGATTTCAGCCCTGAAAGAGAACCACATTAGATAGTTCATATAGAAATCAAAACCACAACCATAATCTCATTTGCAGTCTGTCCCCACACACAAAACCCTTAACCGTGCACAATGGCCCCATTCAAAGTGAGTGAGTGACTTGAGGCATCAGCTATGTATGCGTACAGTCACAGTAATATGTTAAAAATGACACGTAAGCACAATCCACTTCACATTTTGTTAGGTGCATGTCAATGGTCACGCACCACATTGCTTTCTGGAAATCACGGCTTTGTCAACTTTTTCCTTGCTTTTCTCTGAATGATGGGAAAGAAGAGACTTTTTATGGGCACTATGCAATATTTCCAACCATCTTTTTTTCATTTCTTTGGGGCACTGCTGGGAAGCACATTAGGCCATAACTCAGGACTGGAGGAAAATTCTGATGATGAACCTCACGTTTGCAAAGGCCCACTGACATTAATCTGCCACACACGGCAGTCACTGTGTGTGAGATTGAAGACGGTGTTTCCAGGTCTGTGTACCAGAACAAGCCCATCATAGGACTCCCCCTAATTCACAGGAGAGATGATGTCTCTCAAGCAGCAGCAGGAGTGTGGGGAAGGTTCAGGGACAACAACTACCTGCTTTTCCAGTTCATTGTGCCAGGATTGGTGACAAAAAATATTTTATATTTCCTGGGTTTCTGTGGACTGGATTTATCACATCTCTGGGAAGAAGAAAATGCACTTTAAGATCCAAGTATGTTTGCTTTTGATTAACTAGGAAGCGTTCAAAATGATACCTTTGGCACACATCAACACTTCAACATTTGCACACCCAGGAAGAAGAGTGTGGGTGGAAAGACGGGAGATGACTGTGTAGCACTCAGTACCCTTTGTGTGATGGGCTTTAAAAACAAACCAAGTTCACATTTAAATGAACTCAGCTAGATTTGTTTTCTCAGACTTTTTATTTAACACCCAGGTTTTCCATATCTGAGTCTCCTTTTATTCCTTTCCAACATGTGTCAGTGTGTGTGTGTGTGTGTGTGTGTGTGTGTGTATGTGTGTATCTGTGGTGTGTGCATGTGTATTTATGTGTATGTGCATTAACTTTTGTGTGTGTATGTGTTTGTGTGTTGAGGCTGGGGGATTCAGGACATCTTATGTGAAATATATTCATCACAAAAACAAAAGGTACCTGCATACAATTTTTATTAGGTACTAATTTTTAAAAATTTGATTTTCTTTGCAAACCTCTCCTGTCATTACTTTACAGTAATGAGAAAATGTTCTGCTTCCACACAGCTGTATGGGTGACTGTGGTGACTTGGTGTGGGTGTGCCTTTATAATCCTGAAGACTCTACTTAGGATTATAAAGAAAACGAATAGATTTTAAACATCATTCTTGCCATATTCTTCGAATGTTGTTTCGAAAATGACAAATGGTAAAATATCCACTTTGCTATGGCTGCTCCCGTGTTGTTGGTTCCGACAAGGCACCCTTCCTCAACTTCCTGCTCCTCTCCCTTCTTTCCCTTTGCTCCTCCATTCCCCTCCACTGTCTCTCTGTAGAGCTCATTATGACAGTGGTAAGGAGACCTGGCTCTAAAACACAAGCACCGTAATAAGCACCAAAGGGCTGTTTCAAGCACAGACACGGTCCTGCACGGTGAATGTTGGAGTGGGGGCCTGCTCTGAGTTTTTCCTATGTATATTCTTTTACATTTTATAATGTGTGGAGATTGTTTTCTACACTTGAGCGAGACCAATCACACCTCTACGTATAATGACCACAGATCACTATTTGAATCATTTTAATGCGAACATGAAATAATTATGTACTAAAAAGATGAATCAATGTTACCCAACTGTTATTATTATTTATTTAAAATACAAAGAGCAGGTGAACATACACCTGCATACTTACATGTATATATGTATGTATATATATATATAATTAGCAATTGGGTACTAAGTGGTAAACAGTGATTAGAGGTTTCCATTCAAGCCTAAGGCAATTGTGTGTGGACTGCTTTCAGTCCCAGCCAGGGGATAAAAGCTAGAGGCCCAGATGTCATTGTTGGGAAATGAAATACATTCTAGAGTCGGTCATATGGGGTCCTTAGGCTGCCAAGAGCACTTCATTTCAACTTTCACACATCATGGAGGAGGTGAAGAAAGACCCCCCTACCCCAGTAGCAGGCAGCAATGCTTTTCAAATACAGGAAGCAGAATTCAGACAGCAGTATGGTTTGACTCTGGAAATCCTTAATAACAACAGTGAATAGCCATTGACTCTCCCTCACTTTAAGTCAGGCTTCCTATCTGAGCAGTGTAAAACCCATGGGAAGCTTTGCAAGGAATGACACCTTTAGAGGAGATGCACCCTCAAGTATCACACATCCTTAATCGTTTTATACTTTGCAGTAAAAATATAATCTCTAAACAACAGTCAGCAACATCATGGAACCCCCGTTAAAGAGTTCTGTCTGCCCTGAAACTATAAGGGCCTCCTGTATGTTTCTTACTCATCCCCCCTCAAGCTTTATGCCAGGAAACTCCTCTGCATGCACAGCTTCCTGAGACTGAAGCTTTATGGAGATATAGATTTTTTCACTAAGAAATTAACAGTAATTAATTTTGTTCATTAAGTAGTTTGCTATTCTGTCTATTGTGTTAATCTGAGTGTATGCATCACATTTACAGTTTCTTAGCCCCAAGGGAGGCTCTATGCCTAGACTTAAGTTAGTTCAGGGGTTAATTCACTATTCATATTCTACCCATGAACCAACAAACTTAAAATGTAGATCTTTTTCAATTTTTCTGAATACAGGAGACAGAGTAGACAGCCATGATCCTGTAGAAAGATGTGTCTTTCCATAGTACAGAAAGCTGCCAACTAGCATCCAGATCTTCTCTTCCCAGGAGAATGTGACCCCAGGCATCAAATTAGAACTGATTTCTTTTAGTTAAGCTTACATCTTGCGACACTGCCATGTCTCAAGTTGTTTATAGGTAACAGGCTGGGGTACTTTACAGAGGTCGTGTAAAACTCACATTGCCCCCAGTACCCATTTTCTCCCACACATGTGGTGTACGACCCAGGCACAGGGAACACTGCACACCACGCCCATGTTCATTATAGCATTTTTAGCTTGAGGCTATAGACGGTGATTCTGTGTTCTGCGGCTGGGATTCCTCTAAAAGTAACTTTACCCAGAGCCAAAGACCCAAGGGTAATTTGCTCCTCAGTGGATCCCTGGTAACACTCCATGGAGATGAAAAAGGAATTAGATGAAGCCAGCATATAAAATTCAGCTTCATCAAGTAAGTTACCACTCTTTGCAGTTGGGTAGCTGTGGGGACATGTGAAGCATGCACCCCAGAATTAGCCTGTCATCTGTGGTGTCCTGTAGGTCCTTGTTATAGGCGCCACTGAGGTCATTAATTCCCGTGTACATCTGGCTAGTCCCCACGCATAAGCCTGGGTTAGGGTAACAGATGTTGGCAGGAGTGGACAGTGAATGTAGACCACATATGGGAGGTCACAGACAGCATCTGCTACCCTGGGTCAGAGAGATGAGGTTCAAAGACCTTGGCTCCATTTAGCTTCAGGATAAAAATCATGGTGTACAGCAAGTATAATCTGACTCGCGGCCAGATTATAAGGCAAATGTTACACAGAGCAGAATAACCTTTGGAAATACATAAGGAAAATGTATTTTTAGATACAGACACACAGCTTTTCAACAGATCCAGCTTCGGGGTTCATGTCCAGGATGGGCACACAGTACTGTTTTCTGCCCCCGAGTTTTGCTGAGGGACTTGCCTTCCATATGGGAGCAATGTTATGAGAAGAAAATGCTATATTTGAATATTAAGATCACACTCATTTTTTTTGGAGATGCCCATGAGACTTGAGACTGAAGAAACACCATAACTCTTGTTTTCACACTTAATTTAGGATGTGCTCCTTGGGTGTGCAGCGAGTGGAATCGCCCTCACTGCTTAACTTCTTTCTCCAGGGGAATGGAGTTAATTAGATGCAATTTAAATATGCGTATGATGTGACTATTTTATATATAAAGAGCAACTTAATAGAATCATCAATGGTTCACTCTTGGGATGTAATTGGGAAAAGTTGGTTGTGTGCTTGGGAGTGGAATGGGGTTTAATCACCTCTGCTATTAATAGCAATCAATTAAAGCTCCTTTTGACATCATAAGTTTAGGAACTAAACATGTATAAAGGTTAGTTACTAAAAAGTAAAGTTTAGACTCTGCTCTTCAGGATATAGCAGAAAGATTAGGAATTCAAACAGTGCTCATTTCCAGTGAGGTGTGGAAACACCTGCAGATTTTAAGGCAAATCTTATTTCCACGAGTGGACATTAGAGCAAAGCTAAGCAGACTGGAGTATGAGTAACAGAGAAAATGAAGAGAGATGATCAAAGAGAGAAAACCCTTCAGATGCTCAACACCCCATGAGGGCATCTGTTGGCCAGTTATTCAGAAGTGGAGCCTAAATCATTGTAAGGAGAAAGATCCTCACCCAACTGCCTAGCAGCTTGTTCCGTCCTCAACAGTAGATGTCTACTAGCTAGCTCATTTGTACTCTGGCTGGGTTATTAGTATGGTAGGGTGTGCTGAGATTCAGGGGATGCACATCACACAGAGTTTGAGATGGTCGTTCTGCCCCTGGCAGTGTTCCCAGGTACCAGACCGGCTGCCTAGACTCAGCCATGGATATTTTCTTTCCATTCCGTGGTGTTTTCTTCCTTTTGCAACATGGTCAACTGCCATGTGTTACCTGATCAACGCTAGTGGCCTGTCAAAAAAGAAAATCAAAGGTCAAAGGAAGGTTAACAGTGTAGAGAGGACCGGGTGATGCCCTGACTTTTCGGTCACACTGCAAGTTGGTGATAGAGACAGAGGGAGCCCATGAGCTTAGCTTGCTTTAATAAATAGATAATTAATTTTTAACACTTAGAACCTGTCCTTATTTCGTATCAGGCGTCAGGCTCTGTTATGAGTCATGCTAGTACCAGACGTGGTGGTGACTGAAAGGAGGGCCCAGTCCTTAATTTCACACACACGCCCACTCGTTCTTTACTACATCCTGGCTGTGGCCTCGCCGTGGGAGGGGCTTGCGTCTCTACACTTGATTGTTCTCTTGCCTTGTTTGGTGACTTGCAGGTGGAAAGGCCAGGGTGCTCTCCCTAAACGTCAACCAGAGAGGCTCGAACGCTTCCTTTCCTTGGGGATGCCCACCAGAAACATAGAAGATGCTCTTCAGGAGGAGGGCCATTCCACGAGCCTGCAACCCCTCTGACAGCCGCCTTCAGGAGTATCGGCCACTACAGCTAGAGTCAGGAACACTTCTGCCCTAGGTCAAGGAAGCTACCCTCACTGCTCACGATTGTCACTGAAGCCAGTGCTGCAGTGGCCATGGCTTACAGACGTGCATAGGTCACGCTATGTAATATTTCTAGTTTAAGGATCAGGGGACTTGGAGGGATGGGAGGCTAGGCCACATGCAATTGCATAGTTGGCTCTAGGATTTGAGTTCAAGAGTTCTGTCTCCACGGGTTCTTCACTTGTCAATTAACCAAAGTTATTTCTAAGGCTGAATTTAATTGCTAAGGAATTCTTTTTTGATAGTGGAAACAGAAAGGCACAAAGGCACGTGCTATAGAAGAAGGAAAAAAGAAGTCTGTAGGATTTTAAAGTTATGTGTCCCCAGATTTTGAATCTCAACTCTCACACATTGTGTGGATTTTCTAATGACCATTGACTGCTCAGAAGAATGGCAAGGACATGGACTACATCTTGAGTATTAAACAAGTCTTGGCCATCCAACATCTGATCAGTCAGACGTGGCTGTAGATGCTCACCACGATGACACGATTGACACTCACTAAAACTGCACAACCCAGAGCAAAAGCAGATGGTGTAATGTGTAGTCTTCCCACCAGCTGCCTGGGTCCCATCACCACTTAGCCTCCCCAAATAACACACTAGACACTGTATTAATTATGAAGCTGGTGGCCATTTGCTACGGTTTCCTAATGGCTAGCTTTGACTTAATTATTAACCCATAATTACGAATATATATTTCTATAAGGACTTATCTTTCCAAGGACGGCATCCTGACCCATCTTTTCTTTCCTGGGATCACTACATTTCCCAGACTCCTCCTCGATTCCTAGTCCCACCTACCTTGCTTCCCTATTGGCCAACAATGCTTTATTCATCAACATATACACAGAAGGACTTCCCCCATCAAGATGGGGCTCAGCCAGATGAAGGAACGCAGACTGTAACTGCAGAGTCCTAAGCTACATGTTAGTTGGAACCTTGCAGGCAGCTGTTTGCCTGCTTGCTTGCTGTAGATATTCGACTGATGGAGTTGCAGAGCCTGAGAAGTCTGCACTCAGCAAAACTGGGGGTGTAGAAGAGCTGGTGGTGGCTCAGTTTCCACCAAAACTCCAACATCCCAAGAGCAGTAGGTTCCGTGTCGTGACCGCCAGTCTGCATCCGAGCCCCATGCTCCTCCTTCAGACACTGCAGCAGAACTGCTGCCTTACCCTTCCCTCTCCTGATCATTCTGCATGAAGTCCCACCGCACAGGAGAGAGAAATTTGCACTGGTGAGTCCGCAGTTTAATTGTGAATCTTGGTTCGGGGCTGGTGAGACCGATCGGTCAGTGATGGACTTGGTGTCCAAGCTCGTAGACCCAAGTTAAGCCTTGTGGAATGTCAGTGCACATCGGTAATCCCAGCTCTGGGAAGGCAGAGACAGGGAGATCCCTGGAGTTTTCTGGCTAGTCAGTCTTGCAGAATTGGTGAGCTCTGGGTTTAGTGAGAAACCCTGTCTCAAAAGGTAGTATGGGGAACAGTTGGGGAAGACACTCGATGACCAGCTCTGGCTTCCACACACAAGCACATATACACACACGCTAAAACCAGAACCAAAGATCAAATATGAAAGTCAACCTTATGCAGAAAGCCACACACAGAACAATGTTTACCCCAAACCCCTGGCCTCCTTGTGGCCCATGCAGACAGAAATGCAGAGTGACCCATCACTCTCTGATTTGGGAAGTAACCAGGGGAGGCTTTCCAGAGGGAGCTGAGAACATGGATGGAATATTGGGGTGACAAGTGTTGAGTACCTAGTAAAGACTGCTTTCTCTCCTAGCTCACAGGTCATGAGAATAAATACCTGACCAGCAAGAACTTTCTGGGGGGCACAGAGCATGGGCGATTTCCCCTGCCTTCTATGTCAAAGGGAAGAATTTCTGGCCCCCGGGGTGGAGGGGAGTGTGTGTGTGTGTGGCTTCTGCAGGTTTGCTTTTAATTACTCAGCATAATTCCACCCCACGCAATGCTTTCTGGTGCTTTGAAAATCTCCAGTCGCGTTTTTACTTATGAAGAAAATTTACAGTGAGCTATGCCGTACGACAGTCTAACCAGATGAGACACACCACACTGGACATTCCCAGACACATCTTTGCTCCCTGGAGGGGAAGCTGTGAGGATAGACTGGTAATCGCTGTAACGGGCTCAGCATGGGGGAGATTGATCACACCTAGGAAAGTGACCTCTTGGAGGGACTTTGCAAAAGGCAAATCCTGTTGATTGATTACACATCGGGGTGACCAGCCCTGGCTGAGAGGCTCAGTGTGTTGCTCACCTTCTGCTGGCACATAGACTTTTTTTTTTTTGGTGGTGGTGTTCATGCAAGATTGATGTGGAGCAGCTGTAGTTGGAAGGGCTCAGCAACTCATACCATGAAAACGCAGCTAGCTTTGAAAGGAGAAGGGGAAAGAGATTTATTATCCACAAACACAATTACAGTAAGCTCGGTTTAAAAATGATGATTAAATTTTAATAAACCTACAGAGAAAGGGTGGCCCTGTCGCCGAGAAAGGTAGCAAGATGCATTCATGGTGGAAAGCCCACTTCTCTTCTACACCCCGAGGACACAGCTTCACGTCTACGTTAATGGCCAGTGTTAACGCTCCAATTCTCATTCCAGATCACAGCTCCCGTTTGCCTACAGAAAGTCCGTCTGCTAAAGCTGCCTTCGCCTTCCACTCCTCATCACCAGGGTGAGCATCTAACCAGCCAGCTGCTTCCTCTCTCATCCTCTCTGGAAGCTGGGCATCCTCTCCACAGCCTCACTCACACACCCTCTACTTCTGAGTAAGGACTTGCACACAGGACTGTGTGTCCAGGTGGCCTGGGCACCTGGTCTCCTCAGTGCAGGAATCCTTACCTCATTGGCCAACCCCCCTCGAGAGGTCATGTCTCCCTTCATCACCTCACGCTGCGTAGCTCTAAATGTTAACTTTGACCACATGTTCCCTTCCATTCGTCTCCTCGTGTCTCCCTCTGTAACGGTCCACAGATCTGGCCCTGAAGTCCTCAGGGCTAATCCCTTTCCTTGCGTTCTTCTCTCTGCCAGCCCCTGCTGTTGTCCTTCCCTGCTCCTAAACACTTGGTTGCTATTCTTTTCCTCAGATTCTCTGTCTTAGGTTCCAACACCTCAGCCATGTGAAAAACTTTTAACTTTAGATTAATCTGATGTCACGTTCTTTCCCTCCTCTCTGCCTAGGAGCTGAGCATTGAAATTAGAAAACAGACAAATGCCAGGTCTGAATTTTGGAAGTTAGCGTGATGTGTCGGTCACCAGTATCAATTAACCCCATGCTTTCCAAACTAACTCCCCACCTATGGATGTTTTCTCACCCATGCTGGATAGTTTTCTATCAACTTGTCACAGGTGGAGCTGTTCTTTTTATTAAATGTTTAAATTTGTTTTACATATCAACCAGTTTCCCCTCCCTCCTTTCCTCCTGTTCCCTCCACCCACAGAGTTATTTGTAAAAAGGAAGCCTTATTTGGGAAAAATGTCTTCATAAGCTCCGGCTGTTAGATCAAGCTCAGGCTGCCATAGCCAAGTACCATACATGGAGTGATTAAACAACAAAGCCTTTGTTCAGTGTGTGAAGTCCAAGGGTGTAGCAGGATGTGTTGGGGGAAGGCTTTCTCCAGACTTGGAGATGGTCGCTGTGTCTGGGTCCCCCCCCCGCCCCCATGGACCTTTTCCTCTTCCAGAGACGTCACCTCTAGGTAAAAGTTTGTCTTTGTGATCTCATTTAATCTAATAACCTCTTAATGATGACACCACCAAAGACAGTGGCCCAGGGGGACCGGAACTCCAACACGTGGATTATGGGGGAGAGAACTCACTCCACAGCAGTCCCTAAAGTTGAACCAAAGACTTGAAATCTAAGTCCCAAATGCAACTAAAGCAAATAATTTACAGAGCAGTATTACTTCTGAAATGAGAGAGAATAAGTTACACGTGAAGGAGGAGACGCCCTGTGTGGTTGGTTCTTCAAGGAAGGCCCAGCTGCTGGGCACTGCCTACAGATGGACTTAGCATCAGTGCCTTTCTGCCCAAAGGCCCTTGTTTAGGGTCATTCAATTCCTAGTGTGGCCAAAGTTCAGAGGCACAAGAGATGGCTCTTTGGAGATGGCGGGCGATGGCTCTGGAGGGTTCCAGGTAGTTTTTTGACCTCACCCCAGCATCTGCCTTCTGAACAATTTAGCCCACAACTGGTTTAGTCTAGTGTCACACGGCTCATTGTTACATAATTGTAAAGGCTGATCAAAAGCCAAAGAATGCAACCATTTTTTCCCATCTTCACAAACACCAGTGTTATAGCCCGATTCACTGGATTTGCTATTGTTTCCAAGAATGTCCACATTTTTTGGTGCAAAAAGTCGCAATCAAAACTGTATAAAATTTGCATGAGTACGTAGCCATTTGCTTACCTGCTTTGATTAATATTGGACTTGTTCCTTACCCTTTAGTGCATAGTTGCGTGGTATGTAGACAGTTTCCCCATTCCTTTTATTTTCCCCACTACTTTTTTAAGCTTTGTGAAGGCTAACCCGACAAACACAAATTCGCGACCATTCAGCGTATCCTACGTGATGCTCTGCTGTAGGTATATGTGTGTCAGGATGACCATTTAGGTTTAGGTCCCCCCACCTCTTACAAATAACCTGTTTATTTGTGAGTGACGAGGATATTTAAGATCAACTTTCTCAATGAAATTCAAGCACATAGCCTATTTCTAATAACCCTACATAGCACACTGTCATCGGTCTGCGTTGGTTACCCATCCCACAACTGACAGCCCCGGCCCCTTTGATGACCACTTCTGCCCGGTCCCCTAGTCCCAGTCCCTGTAACCCCTTTCTCTATTGTCTTTACTTTGATTTGACATCTTCAGATCTTACACATAAGTGAGACCACACAAGTGTGTACCTTTCTGCTCAAGTTTCCACTCATCATCATGCCTTCTGGACTCATCCACATTGCCACAGATAACAGGCTTTATTTTTATTTTCCTAAGGCTAAAAGATATTCTATTGCACACACACACACACACACACACACACACACACACACACACTGTGATAGTTATTCATGAAATGAAACGTGGGCTCTCTTCATTCCTGTGAACAACATTACAATGAACACAGTGGGGAAGCTACTTCTCTGAGTTGACAGTCTTATACCTTTGGACAGACATACCCAGGACTGAGATTGCAAGGCAATGTGGAGTTTCTGTTTTCCAGTACTTGAGGAATTTCTCAGTTGAATGCAAGCGCTGACACCCGTTGCTCACGTCTTTAGTCTTTGGGGCAGCTTAACGTTGTCCCCTATATCCTTCCCCAGATTCTCTTATCTTTCATGACATTTCCTGTTCTGAAGAGTCTAACGCAAACTGTTTCACGGGATGGACTTCAATTCAGATTTGTGTCTGCTTATTTCTTCACATTTAGCTACTATTAATGGACAGCACTGTGTCTCCTTGGCAGGGTTGATGGTCACTAGGTCTTTGCACAATACAGGCTCCTTTAATAGGAAGCAGGTTTGATCAAGGTTGACAGAGATGGGTGCTCCTTCTCTCCCATCCAAAGAAGGCTTGCCTCTCGGTTTACCAACTCAAGTCACTCTACCACATCTCCTGACATGGCATGGGGACCTTCTCTGAAGATCTTGGGGGCAGTGAACTTATAGATGGGCATCCATACCCCCCATGGAAATGTTTCGTCCTTAAAAGTCACATCAAGTAATCTTACCTACGTATTGTGATCTGATGACATGTAGTCTGACTCAAAATACTCTTCACCCTTGGATTTGAGCATGTCTGATCTCTTGCTTGCGTCTGTACCTGCCCTCCATGAAGACCAGATGGGCATCTACATCGCATAGATCCTCTGTGTCCCTAGAGGTTTGTGAAGCAGACCTTAAGAGACGAGAGGCAGCACAAAGCAGATAGCGCCTATGGCCTGCACCAAAGTCAGGGCTACAAGGATGTTACAGATGGTTGGCACTGATAAGGGAGTTGGAAAGAGGGGGCACGCATGGGTATATGTAGGCTCAAGCTCCTGGCCACCCCATCCCAATGGCAGTAGACTATTTTTAAAATTTTTTATTTGTAGAGGAGCACAGATCACGTCCCGCCAAAAGAGGGAGTGGCCCAGAGCTGAAGACCGGCGCCATTAAGAGATGGCACTGGGAGGAAGCTACTAAGAAAAACAATTGGCTGCCCAAGCTCACACCGGATGAGGTCATCACACTCAGACTGTGCCCAAGAGGGGATAGGACACTAGACACATCGCAGGAAGGCCTTTAAAATTAATGGGTAATACTTTTCCCGCCCTGTGGTTTTTCACTTTAAGAGGGCTCCACTGTAAAAACAGTAAGCGAGATCTTGCTTGATTTGATTCCCTGTTGCACCTGATTGTCTCTGGGTTTCAGGGAGGCTTTGGGAGTGGTGAACAGATCACTCTACTGTCTCTGTCCTGGGAACCAGGGGGCTCCCAGAAGCTCTCCAGCATCTATTAATTAGGTTTTTTCCCATTTATTTTAGATCCAGATCCAAGTTTCCCCTCCCTCTTCTCCTCCCATTCTCTCCCCGTGGCTCCTCTCTTCCCCCATCCACTCGGCTGTTTCTGTTCTGAAAGGGGCAGGCCTCCCATGGATGTTAACAAAGCACAGCATATTAAGTTGAGGTTGGACTAAGCTCCTTCCTTTGAATTAAGGCTGGGTAAAGCAACCCAGTATGATGAATAGGTTCCTAAGAGCCAGTCAAAGCGTTAGACAAAGGCCCTGATCCCACTGCTATGAGTCCCACAGATGACCAAGCTACGCAACTGTCACACATATGTAGAGGACCTAGGCCAGTCCCATGTGGGTTTCCTAGCTGTTGGTCCAGAGTCTGTGAGCTCCTATGAGTCCAGGTTAGTAGCTTCCGTGGGTTCCCTTGTGATGACCTTGACCGCTCTGGCTCATACAATCCTTCTTCCCTCTCTTCAACAGGATTCCAGTGCTTGGCTGTGGATCTCTGCATCTGTGTCCTTCAGTCTCTGGATGTGGATGGAGGCTCTCCGATTGTGATTAGGGTAGTCACCAATCTGATTACCAGAGACAGCCGGTTCAGAAACCCTCTCCGTTATTGCCAGGAGAGACTGAGTCGAATTCAGTTCTGACTCCTTCTCTTCATAATACTGGACACAATGTTTATGAATTCAGAGCCCCCTTTCTCATCCCCTAGACAGGGATAACAGCACCTACATCACACAACTGGAGTAGACACTCCATTCTTTTAACTAGTACTAATTAATGGACCTTTCTATGGTATTTGCAATGCACAGATAGTATTCATGTCACATCATGTTTAAGCCTTGCAAAAACTACAGTGATAAGTGGATTAGTGATATTAGCAGATTGCCAAATCGTGTGTGGACAGAGGATCAGCTCTGACACTCATCCTGCGCATCAAGCCCCCAAGAATTAACTGAGTCATGGCATAGTGTCATCCCCCTGCAGGAAGGACACAGTGTCATTCCCCCTTCAGGAAGTGGTTTACTATCTCCCCCCCAAGCAGATAAGCGATCGCGTACTTGGAGCAAATGCTAGCGTCACTGAAAGGAAACCATCAACTCCAAACCAAAGAAAAACAGAACATTAAGTGGGATTGTGAGAAACGCCATTTCTTAGGTGTAAAATAGTATATCAACGCTGTATCACAGAGGACGTGGTCCCCCAGTGTGCCTGCAGACCAAGCTGCCATTCCTCGGCCTTTTCTGAGAGCTACAGGATAGTATCAGGATCATGAGTACTATCCATCCTAGCTCTGCGTGGCAGTTTTCCATGCTTGTTAGGGAATCAACTGTTCTACTTGGCTCAGTGGGCACTTGTTTGTACAAGGAGGAGTTAGTTAATTATTCGAGCAACCAAACAACCATTTTAATACATATCTGCTGGCCGGCACCTCTGTGAAATCTCTTGTATCTACATGGCTTTTAAATCTATCAAAAGGCAGGCACACACACACACACACACACACACACACACACACACACACACACACACACACTACATCATTTATTCACCAAGTCTTTAACTGTGGAGACAAGGCTTATTCAGTTCATAACTACGTAGAGAGGAAGACTGAGCTGAGAGCACACACCAGTCAGGGTTCCAAACCCTTGCTCTTTCACCCCCCCCAACCCCGCAGAAACCCCACACAGTGCCTCCCAGATGCCACGGTCTCAGGGTTTCCTCCCCGCTTTCTCCCAACCCTCACCTCTCCTTTCCCTATTCTCTTCCTTTCTCCTCTTCTACACTATGTTCTCCACCCCCCCACCAATTCCACATGCGTCCTCTTTTATTTTTTACTGTCCATGTTCCCCATCTCTTTAAAATAGGCACTTATCGAGGTTTGTGTTCGAAACTATTTTCGGAGACAATTGGTGCGGCAAGAGCTTGGGTATCACGCCGCAGCCCCACCTCTCCAGAGTTCTGGAACTGTCTCCCCTGGAGGGAGCAGCTCATCTCCCATCTGTGCATTTGGTCCCCAGATACCAGTGCACTGCCAGGAGAGGGATATTCACCCCTCCTCGCCAACCCCCACCCCCACCCCCGGAGGTTCCGTCCTTCTGAACGCTAAACCTCTGGACGCAGAACCGGAACAAGCGTCTGGATTCTGAGTCCAAGGTTTGTGCACCCTCAGGTCCTGGATGAACAATTGTGTCTCAGAGACAGATTAGCTTCTAAAGTGAAGAGCCTGGACTAAGACATGGTTCTGAGGCACGGAAGGCACCTTCTCTGTCGGCAAAGTTTGCACCTGGGCCTTGGGTAGACGGGAACTGCGTTCCGGCTTTCCTTTCTCTGCCCTCTGAAATAACATTGTGAGCGAACAGATGTTTTCCAGGACCGAGGAATGATAGGCCAAATTGCTGTTTATAACACTGCTCTACCATTCCATCCTGGGCCATTAAGTGTCATTAACCACACCATGCGCCATGTGTTTCGCCCATGTCGTGATGCAACAGCCCAGGCCCTGCTTCCGTCCTCTGACAAAGCTTCCTCAAGCCCATCATTTGAGTCAATGGAAGTGTGAAATTTGTTTCCGGGTCACTCCTGGAGGAGACTGCAAGGTCATTGGCTCTCATCGAGATGCAAGGCAGAGGAAACGGAGACGCCGAGCAGAGAGAGGAGAGGAGGGGACCCCCGCCCTCCCCCCACTGCGCTCAAATTTAAACGGTTCCCCTGTGGTTCTGCGCTCAGTTCTGTTCTGCCTTTAATTTAAACATTCTCTAGCAGGCAACCGAGTGTTGCTCGTCTCCTGGGTGATTTTCACCATCCTCTCTCTCCCCTTGTGTAGGCACTTAGCTCCCATTAGTGGTAATGGGCGCTGTGCATGTATAGTGCCTATTATCCGTAATGGAAGCTCTGCCCATGCATCCAGAGACTGTGTGTGCTCGGTGCTGGAACATCCTCAGGAAGACGACTCCTGCTCTGGCATTTGCTGTCATCAGGTCTTTACCGTGGTGACAGTTTGTGACCGTGGTGCAAGTCACAGCCAGCTTCTCCAGGGGAAACCTGCACAACAGACTAAAGAATGGTGTATGCATGCATACGTGCACCCGTGTGTGTGTGTGTGTGTGTGCGTGTGCGTGTGTGTGTGTGCCCCTGCATGTGTGCTTGTGTGACTAAAGCAACAGTCAAGCAAAACTTGTTAAGAAGCATAAAACAGATCCAAATCCCTCATTTTGGGGCCAAGAAGGGGGGTTGGTTATGTCAAAAACTTGGAGGCTGGGAATTAGGGCAGGTACTATCGTCTCCTTCAGGGTAATAACTAGAACAGATTTGAACAGATGGAGAAAACAATTCATTTTAAAAATAACAGAGTGCTGTTTATGCAGTGGTAATAGCATTTCTGCACGTTCACGTGCCTCAACCCATAGAGACAATGTCTACCACGGCACACTGCTGAAAAATGGTGGGCCGAGGGTGATTTTTTACACAAGGGACGTGAATCACCAGCTCATTGCATTTAGAACGAGCTGTGCAGAAGAAGATGATTCATCACTGTTTGTAGGAGTGTCGGATACACCGACATCAACAACAAGTCTCAGTGGTCTGAGCATTCATCCCAGCTACAGGTGTTTCCAGAGTGTCTGGTCATAGGGATGGCTCAGGCCCCTGGTCCGGTGGACATGGGCCAGGCATTGGGGTTTGGGACTGAGAGACAGAGCTGTAAAGAGCTTTGGAGTGATTGAGAATGCAAGTCTGGGGACACGCCCACGGGAGTCCATGTCAATCCCAGCTCCCTCTCCCTCCCCTCCTCCTGCACTCCCCCATCAGCCCTCCCCCAGCCTCCCACCCTATCCCCTCCCACCCTGTCCCACTCTTCCACATAGGGGACATCCAGAGTCTATCGTTTTGCTCAGGGCAGGGTCCAGGCCTCCACCTTGGGGTACCTTATTCTGCTTCTGAACCCATGTCACCTTGTTTGCCAAGGGAGGATTTTAACTCCCTTCTTGTGGTCGTTGTGAGGATTCAGTGATATTGAAAACTGCACTCACAGGATTCTTATCAGCAATTATTTTATTCAGGGAGATACAGGGCTAGAAGGCGGATCGCACGGACACCGGCCGTTCTAGTCTGTTGCGTGCTTTTAAGCACAGTTTTAGTTTTTAATTGTTGAGTCACAAACGTGCCTGCCATAGTCCCGGTTTCTGTTCTCAGGTAAAGAATCCCCCAACCCTGAGGTCAATGCCTGTCCTCTGCTCCACCCGCTGTGGTGTTTCCAAGCTAGCCAGAGCTTGACAGTTTCGATACATACGTGTCTTGAAGACAGTGAGACCTTATGCCTTCTTCCTCTCTACCCTGTCATTGTGATTCTGAAAATGAAAGAGATCTGCTGTCGGCAGTGAGGTTCTTGAAAATTTGTTCAGTCCTCCTCCAGTCCCTGTGGGGAAAGGGAACCAAGATTTCTCTCCCTGCTCACGATGGTGCTCCCTTTCCGTATACAGAACAAGACACCGGTACACATGCCGTGCCACACTGTCCATCATCTTTGGTTCATCTTTGGTTTATTTATAATCCTGAATACAACATCAGCGTGGTGTGAATAGTTATCAACCTGCATTGTTTGGGGGGGGGAAGACAACAAGAAAATATCTGTACATACTCAGTTCAGAAGGCTCTGCAAAATATATTTTCTGTCTTTTGCTTAGTTGAACACATGGGTGTGGAACTTATGGAAGCAGAGGGAGTTAACACACACACACACATACGTGTATATAGGTATGTATCATACATATGGCACGTATATACGGGTGTGTGTGTGTATTTCACTACTACCTTAGAGATACTGAGCTGTCATTTAAAAATATAGAATGTGCCTGGGCTTGGTGGCACATAGCTTTAATGCAGCACTTGGGAGGTTGAGGCAGGCAGATCTCTTGAGTTTGATGTTAGCCTGATCTACAGAGGGAGTTTCAGGACAGCCAGGGTTACACAGGGAAACTGTATCTTGATAAATTAAAAAAAAACTTGTTGCCATTACAGGTGTGAGACATTGTGCAGAGCTACTCAGACAGCTAACAGTTGGCCACTTAGCATATAATGGTGGGAAGGTGGCTACAGGCATGGCCTTTGGTCTCTGTAAGCCTGAGTCTCTCCACATGTTATATGGGGGCTGTGGTGTGTCAGGGTTCACCTGAGTAAATTCAATTCTAAATAGCACAGTGGTGTCCTCAGCATCCCTGATTCTCTAAAGGAGTTCTTGAGGTCGGAGTGAGCAGACTTGGGAAGGTCCCAACCTCGGCTGCTGAAGAGACCTATCTAATGAGTAAAGGGTTGTGTGTGGGAGGAAGGCTCTAGAAGGGGGCAAAGGGCAAGCACTTTTAGGCCAGCATCAACCAGCTGTAATCAGTGAACCTAAATTGTAGATGATGCCCCCTAAATTTAGAAGGCTGAGGCTCATCTTCAGAAATTCTCTGCTAGGATGGATGGAGAATAACCACTTTATCAACGGCAATGCCTACCCTTAAACTCCTCAGTTTTGGAGAGGGTTGATTCTTTTTTCTACCAAGGAAATTGCATTTATCAGCAATGATTTTTTTTTCCTTTTCTGACATGTCTATTTGTTGGGCAGGAGTTATCAAGTTGATAGAGCCTGTTTTAAGATTTTTGTAAAAGAGAATTTCCTTTTAGGAAATATTCAATTTATACCTTTCTGTTTACTTATCCGTTGAAAACACTGAATGTAGCCTTTGCATCTGTGGGTTCAGGCTTCTGGCTACAGTTCAGAGGTTTCTGTGTGTCTCTGCTGTGTATGATGACCCACTCTCTGGGAGACAGAGTCATCTGGCCCGTCCCCCAACAAGTAATTGCTACTCCATCTCCTTGTCTTACCTTTCGACTTTTCAAAATTAAAAAGATTTTTTTTCCAGACAAGGTCTCACTGTGTAGACCTTGCTGACCTGGAGCATTATGTGTAGATGAGGCTGACCTGAATCACTGACCAGCACACAGTAGGAGATTAGTTTTCTTTGGGCTCGTGTCTACATCGAGACACAAGAAACTAACTCAGCCACCTGGATAGACACAGGTTTGAGACTTGCCTTCTCCATGAGCTATGTAGACACGTCAGTTAAGCCCAGCAACCTCTTTCTGAAACTCCACAGCATTAACTTCCCAGCTGCTCCCTATGCTGCTCATCTCAGTCTGGTGAAGCCTGCATCTATTTATTTATTTATTTGGTTTTTATGAGACAGGGTTTCTCTGTATTGTTTTTGAGGCTGTCGGTCCTGCCTCTGCCTCCCAAGTGCTGGGATTAAAGGTGTGTGCCACCACTGCCTAGTGAAGCCTGCGTTTAATAGCTGCGTTCACCTTGTTGCAGCAGCTTTGCCCAGTTAATGGCTTTGCTCTAGTGAAATTCTCTGGATTCCAGCACTTTCAAGCAGATAGCAAATCCTGCCAGTCACATCTGATCCCACAAGTGTACGCTGATCCTTATTCTGGACCATTTAACTTTCACTTTTAGATCCTTTGGCACCAGAGCAAAGATTTTTTTTTTCAACTTCTCATGACCCAGAGTAAACACTGGAAACCTGATAAGTTCATACATAGTTTTTTATCTTTTGTTTGTTTCAAAGTTCTACATGTTGTTTAAAAAGAAAACTGTTTCACTTCTCTAATTTGTGAGTATTATATTGTTGCAGAATATTATTTTAAATATGCAAAGACGTGCTACATTTGTTCATGCTGGGGAATATTACTTTAACTGTGCAAAGATGTGCTACATTTGTTTACGCTGTGTCTGTTTGGCTACATAAAGATGTGCTGCGTTTGTTTCACCTTGGCTGCCTAAGGCACCCGGTGGGTCTAATAAAAAGCCGAATGGCCAACAACTAGGCGGGAGAAAGGGCAGGCGGGGCTGGTGAGCAGAGAGAATAAATAGGAAGAGAAATGTAGGTTCAAAAAGAACGAGAAGGAAAGAAGGGGAAGAGAATGAGGAAAAAGAGGGGGGTCAGGCCCAGGGCAACAAGCCAGGCAGCCACTAGAAATGAAAAATATACAGGAGGAAAGAAAATAAAAAAACCCCGGAGGTAAAAGGTAGATTAAGAGAAGCAGGTTAACTTGTTAAAAGAGCTAACCAGAAACTAGTCCAAGCTAGGCGAGCATTCATAACTAATAAATCTCCATGTCATTATTGGGGAGCTGTTTGGTGGCCCAAAATAAAAAGCCTGGTACATTGTATTATTATCATTATTATTATCGTTATTATTATTATTTTACATTTATTGATTGTGTGCAGTGTGTGTCATGTGCACCACTACGCCTCTGAGGACAGCATGGGAGAGTCTGCTGTCTCCTTCCATCCTGGAACTCATGTCAGACTTGGCAGCCAGGCTCCACCCCTGACCCCTGAGCTCTTCTCCACGATTTCCAAGAGCAGGTGCACCCTGCTTGGTGGCATGCTGGGAGGGTGTCCCATCTTTCTTTCCTTACCACCATTTAACTCTTTTTCTGATAATTCCCCACATGTTCTGTTCATTTTGTCTTTAACTAACAAGGCCACCTCTTTCCCCAGGAAAACATCCGTAGTTGCAGATATATAACCACACCGTCAGAGACCCGAGAAATAAAACAATCATAAATGGCAAAATTTGTGCTTTTCGCGTATTTCTTCCCAAGGTTGTGTTTCAAATATTTCGTGGAACACATTTAAAGCCACTTTCTTGGGTATTTTCCATGAGGGTCTCCTAATCAATGTTAGTAATTTTAGACATGAGTGGGATGAGGCAAACTTCCACGTAAAGTATCATTTTTATTTACACGAAATTAGATTGCACAGTAGCTGGCAGAAAAGAACCCTACACGAAGAATCAGAAAAGTATCACAAATAGAAAGAGTACCGGTTTTCTACCGACTTGCTTTGGTTCCGTGCACTTCCACTTCTTTTAAAGTTGATCACTGGGGGAGAAAGACACAAGTCGTCCCAGGGCCTTCTGGTATCGTGAAGCCAGACTCATCTCCGGTGGTCAATCCTTAAGTGGGCCACCTTGAACAATTTATTTAAAGTCTCTGCCGCGAGATTCCTCGTGTGTGGGATGGGCTCTCTCACACAGCTGCATCTGCTTTCGTGCGAGATTTCTGTGTTTCTGACGGCGTTTGTGGACAATGGCACCTGGCACAGGATGCACACAGCTGTGGAGAGATCTTTCCAGCCAGCGCAAAGCTGACCCTCTTTGTTTGTTTCATTTCCTTTTGGTTTTTCGAGACAGGGTTTCTCTGTATTGCTTTGGAGGCTGTCCGGGAGCTCACTCTGTAGACCAGGCTGGCCTTGAACTCACAGAGATCCGCCTGCCTCTGCCTCTTGAGTGCTGGGATAAAGGCGTGCACTGCCTGACCCCTCTTTGTTTCTTTGTGCTGACTAATGCCATAGTGGTTGTGGCTCCATCTGAGTAAGGGGCCTGAGATTCATTAACTAAACTGTTTCCTGGGGGTCTGCAGGATCACCCTGTGAACTGGAGGGGGGATATGGGAGGTTTGGGCCATCACCATCAACACAAGGTGATGTAACGTGTTGTCTTCCCGCCAGCTGCTTGGGTCCTGCTGCTGCTTTAGCCCCCAAATAACACACGGAAGCTGTTGGTTGGCAGTTTGCTGTGGTGTCTGGCCCCTTTTGTTAAGTTGGCTACCTCTGACTTAATTATTAACCCATAACTGCTAATCTGAGTATTTCCACATGGTCCTCTCTTACCGGATCAAGGATCCGGACCTCTTACTCCCCTGGTGTCCTGCATCATGACTGTTTCCCAGAATCCTCCTGGACTCCTAGTCCCACCCATCTCGCTTCCCTATTGGCTAACAGTGTTTTATTGACATATACACAGAAGGACTTCCCCCATCATGAGGGGGCCATGAACTTGCGCTATGTAAAGCCTTAGTGTCCAGTGCAGTCTTGGGTGTGTGGCAGCGGGTGGGTCTGTCCTTGGATCACGGTCCAAGACTCCAGCACAATGTGGTAGCCAGATCCCATGGCCACAAGCGGCAGGCGAAAGTTCCAGAAGGAGACAGAAGTCTAACACTCTTTACTTATAGCTTATTTATTCATTTATCTGATGTTTTTGGGGGGACCTTCTGCTGCATTGCGAGTACTATAGATGCCTAGGTATACAACTTAACAAAAGGGGCCAGAATTACCTGCCTTGGGGAAAGAGAGAGCAAGGAGGGCAGGGAGGAGGGTGGAGGAAGCAGAGGAGGAGCAAGATGAGGCCATGCAGAGTCCCTTTAAATGAACGTTATTTAAAATAAGTAGCTGGGAGAGGAGGTGCAGCTGGCTTCTGAAAGAAAGCACCCTTGAAAGTGGAGGCTAGCGTGAGTACACCAGAGACAAGGGCCCTGGAGGCGTGGTAATATTCTGTCACCCTTGGAATGGATATTTAAAAAAAAAATGACCCGCTTGATATTTGTTTCTGTGGGCGGGGGGGGGGGAGATTGACCTTTCTATTAAGAAAAATTATATGCAAAATGCATTCAGTTAGTAATTCGCCTCAGCTGGGTCAAAGCAGGGGCTACTGTGGAGCTACTCAACAAACGTCCCCAGTTTTTTTTCCCATTCTTCAATGCGTATGCATTTCCAGCTAGAGGACTTTTTGGCAGCTACGTTAAAAAAAATGCGCAGTTTGGTAATGAAACAAATTACCGGCCACTGATCAACAACACTGTGCCACAGGTTATTTGGTTTTCGAAATCCAGTCGAATGTCAGCGTTACTCTGGTTTTTTTTTTTTTTTTTGCTGAAATTACGAAGCGAGTTACGCTTTGGGGGGGACTGGTGGGATATTGTGACTGACTTTCATGTGTGCTGGTTCCTTGTCCCAAGGCAACACCAAAGTAGATTTTGCCAGTTAGAAGCAAGCGGAGACTTAAGCTACCACTCCGGCTTGTCTAGACCCTCAAGCTCTTCGAGATGCTGGGTAATGGTGGGAACTGGTAAACGGAGTCTGGCTTCCAAGTGCCTCCTTGGATGATGTGTGTGGCTTTTGCCACTAGAAACGTGAGGCCACTGAAGGATATGAGACAGGACTACCGAATCACGTCCCACGGAAAGATCTTGCTTGCGCCAGAGTGGCCAAATCACTGAAGGGAAGCTAGATTTTTTTAAAGGGAAGTCTCTTGAGAGGAACCTCGCAATTAAGAAGGGAAGGAATCCAGATGTCTTGCCACACAGAGCACGGTCATCAGAAAAGGGCTTCATCGAGTGAAACTGCAGGCTGGTAGGAAAGCGCCAGCTCTCGTAGGGGAGCTCAAAGGAAGACTCGAGTCTGTGTTGTAGGTATGCGTGGTGCTAAGAGTATAAACCTCCAGATCATTCTTACAGGAGCCCTGTGGTGGACAGGCCAAACCAGGTGAAGGCTGGGTGAGATCTTGAATTACCTTGTGTGCCAGGTTTGGAACACTCTGTGTGCCATTAGGTTAATTGAAGCTGGAAGACCCATGCACTGTAGGTGTTGCCTTTATGTGGGTGGGGTCCTGGGCCATAGGAAAAGCAGGAAATGAGCCGAGTTTAGCATTTGTTTGCTTCTGATAACAGATGTGCTGTGGCCACTGGCCTAGGCTGTAGCTGTTGCACTTTCCCTGCAGTGATAGAACCTCACAAGGTGAGCCCAAGTAACCTCACTCCTCCTCAGCTGCTTTGGTCAAGATCCTTTGTCATAGGGACAGAGAAGTAACTAAAACAGCTAGGAGAAAGCTAGGAGGAAAAGAAATGGGTAGGGGAAGTGCTAGGTTCTGGGAGGATGTGGATACTCAGAGGATTCTCTGCCTGAGAGCTTTAGGGATCACATTCTTTTTATTATTATTATTTTTCCCCTCGATATGTGTTTTTATTTAAATTAGAAACATGAATGCTTCACATGTCAATCCCAGCTCCCTCTCCCTCCCTTGTCCCTCCACCAGCCCCCCCTCCTGCCCCCACCCAATCCCCATTATCATCCCCCAGGGAGGGTGAGGCCCTTCTTGGGGGAGATCTCCAGAGTCTGTCATTTCATCCAGGGCAGGACCCAGGCCCTTCCCCATGTGTCCACGCTGAGAGAGAGCATCCCTCCATGTGGAATGGGCTCCCAAAGTTCATTCGTACGCCATGGTAAACACCGATCTACTATCCAAGTCCCCAGAGATTTCTGAGGCCTCCTCACTGATACTACATTCATGGAGTCTGGATCAGTCCCCTGTTGGCCTCTCAGCCATCAGTCTGGGGTTCAAGAGCTCCCCCCTTGTCTGGTCAGCTATTTTTGTGGGTTTCACCAGCACGGTCTTGACCCCATTGCTCATCACTCCTCCATCTCTGTGATTGGGTTCCAGGATTTCAGTTCAGTGTTTAGCTGTGGGTATCTGTCTCTGCTTCCATCAGTCACTGGATGAAGGTTCTAGGATGGCATATAAGGTAGTCATCAACCTTATCATCAAGGAGCGGCTATTAATGTAGTCTCTTCACTATTGCTTAGTTTGCCAATTGGTGTTATTCTTGTAGATCTCTGGAAATCTCACTAGTGTCAGCCCTCTCCTCAAACCTATAATGACTCGATCTATTATGGCATTTCTCATCCTGCTCTCCTCTATTCTTATCTCAATTCAACCTTCCTGCTCCCTCATGCCTTCTTCTCCCCTCCTCTTATCCCCCTCTTTTTTTCCTTGTCCCCCCTCCCCTCCCCCAGTGTTCCCAATCTGCTCAGGAGATCTTGGCTCATTCCACTTCTCTTGGGTATCACGCATCTCTCTTGGGAACCTCCCTGTTTCCCACACTCACTGGCACTGGGATTGTAGGCTGACACTCCCCTGGGGATCACATTCTTGTATCAACAGTTTGAAAGAACCCAAGAGACTGGAGCATTAAGAGCAGACAGTGGTCAAACGTTGTGTGTTCTCATTCTTTGCTTTTTTTTGCCAGAATTGCTCAGTGATGTCTGATTCTTCCCTTCCTCTGATCTAAATGACTGGGGCTCTCTGCTCCATCCATCGGGCTCAGTCTGCTGCACGTTCAATGACACCTTTTACAGTTTGGTGCCACTGTGAAATGTTCTCCGTTTCAAACTGTTCAGATGTATTGCTTTGCATGTGTCAGAGCTCCACTCTACCTTCTAAATGTCAGTCAAAACCTGTCAGTCAAAACCCTGCCTTCTCAGGACATTGTCCACCACACACTCCCACAGCTCTCTCCACTTTCATGTATGACTCTTGGAGCTGTAATTAATCATTTTAGAAATGAGTTCTTCACCTCTGTCTTCAAGAGCAGGCTGTAGACCACTCTCCTGGTCTGTTTTCAGATCCTGTGATAAATACAATGACTGTGGTGGTTTGGCTGAGGATGGCCCCACAGGCTCATCTATTTGCACGCTTACTTGAAGAGCTGTTTGGGAAGGGTTAGGAGGTGTGGCCTTGTTGGAGGAAGTGTGTCACTTCCAGTATGCTTTGAGGTCTCAAAGGCTCACACCAGTCTCGGTTCCTCTCTCTGTCCATTACTGTGGGTCAGGGTGTTAAGTTCTCAGCTACTGCTCCAGCTCAGTGTCTGTCTGCTTCCTGCCATGATGGTCAAGTGCTAATGTTCGGAGCCTGTACTAAATGCTTTCTTTTAACGAATTGCTGTGGTCATAGCGTCTCTTCATGATGGAGCAATACCTAAGACAATGACTGAAAGCAACTCGAGGAGGAAAGGATTTATTGCATCTGGTAATCCACCATGAAGGGAAGTCTGGACAAGAACTAAAGGTGGGAATTGAAGGCATGAACTGAAGCAGAGACCATGGAAGATGCCATGTTCTCCATGGCTCCCTCGGTTTTCTGTCTTTTCTTCTTTTTCTTCTTCTTTTCCTTCTTCTTTTTCTTCTTCTTTTCTTCTTCTTCTTCTTCTTCTTCTTCTTCTTCTTCTTCTTCTTCTTCTTCTTCTTCTTCTTCTTCTTCCTCCCCCTCCTCCTCCTCTTCTTCTTCCTCCTCCTCCTCCTCTTCCTCCTCTTATTCCTCCTCCTTCTCTTCTTCGCCTTCTTCTTCTTCCTCCTCCTCCTCCTCCTCTTCCTCCTCCTCCTCCTCTTCCTCCTCCTCCTCCTCTTCTTCTTCCTCTTCCTCTTCCTCCTCCTCCTCCTCTTCTTCTTCTTCATCCTTCTTCCTCCCCCCTCCTCTTCTATTAAAAATACATGTGTGCATGTTCCATCTGTATATATGTCTGTATGCCACGTGTGTGCCTAGTACCTGGGAAAGTCAGAAGGGGGTGTAGGGTCCTTTGGAACTGAAGTTTCAGGTAATTGTGACATGTCATGTGGCTGCTAGGAGTTGAATCCATATCCTCTGGAAGAGTAGCCAGTGCTTTTAGCTAGCAAGGCACCTCTCCAGTCCCCCAGTTTGCTTTCTTATACACTCCAGGACCATGGGGCCAGGGGTGGGACTACCAACATAGTGTGCTGGGTCCTTCCATATCATTCATTAGTCAAGAAATGCCTATAGGCCAGTAGACAGGGGTCATTTTCTCAGTTGAGGTTTTCTTTGCCCTGATGTCTCTATCTTGTGTCAAGTTGACAGAAAACCAACCAGTGCAGTCCCATGAAGGACTTGTGTTGGCTTACTGTTGGCCTTTCACCTGTGTAGTATAAGGCTTTTGTGTCTGTCTCCAATAAATACTTCTCTAAGGGATGCCTGAATCCTTGGATATTTTCATACACATTGCAGCCATGCTTTTCCCTAAGTATTCCTGTCCCTTGGTAGGTCTTATGGGATCATCACCCAAAGCAAGCATCTCTGGGGTATGGGCTTTTTCCTGCAGACATTATTTTGAATCAGTGCCCAGCTGCCTACTTCACCTGAGAAGAATGTCTGCTTGCTCTCCGTTGCACCAAGAGCAGGCAGATGGATAAGACAGAAACATGCATGCTGAGAAGAGCATGGGAAAGAAGCTATAGTCCTTCCTTTAAAGTAATGAAACCTCCAAAAGCAGATACTCCTTGGCCTGAGAAAGACAGCGGTCAGAGAGTTTGCTAATATGGGTAAATTTTCCTCAGATGTTAATGTTTCTTTTTGAAACTCCATGACTGTGTCCATGAATGCAGCAGATGACAACTTCAGCAGCTCCTTGATTTGGCTTTGGGCAACGATTTCTGGTTTTAGCTTGCCAGAGCTTCCAGCTTGCTCCATATGATAGACTGTGAGTAGAGAGCATTGATGCTCCTGTGTGAAGCCAAGAGAGACAGAAGGCTCCATACAGGGCAAAGTGGGAGCTTCCTTGTGGTCTGGGTTCTGAGAGCAGAGGGGCCTCTTTTATGCCTGCAGCTGACAGTCATTGGTAGTAAAGAGGAGATCCTTGAAGCAGGGGGACTGTGTTCTGCATACCAGCTACTTCTTGTCTTTGCCACAGATGTGTTGAGAGTGAGAATGTTGCTGCACCCAATGAATTTGTCTGTCTCATGTGAAAATGAGAAATGAATGGACCAAAAGTCTGTAATTATTATAAAAGTGATAGTGGAATACTTGGATAAAATTTGGATGTAACATCGCACAGGCAGTTGACCAAAATCCAGTTTCCGGTTGTGTATTTTTAATCATTGCCTCATGGAAAAGGGCATGGTAGACTGTAGCCATTGTTCTGCCTGAACTTTGTGGGTTAGAAAGCATTGTGGGATACTCAAATACATCATGTAACTCTCTAATTGGAAAAATCATACAAGGCAGCAATACTGAGCCAACAAGTTTTTACATAATCCCATCACAATTCATTGCCCATCCAATCAGAGATGAAAGACAAATACTGACACACACTCAGAGAAATGGGAAATAAAAGGTTGGCTTTATAAAAAAAGAAAAAATATCATGCAGACTTCTAATTACACAGAATGCCACATGTTCTAACTCATTAGCAAGGAGGTAGGATTTCATTTGCTCTCCAAACACTTTGTATTCTGGAGGGCTTGTCAAGGGAGCGGCTATGAAGAGAGCTATGTAGGAATCCCAGGTAGAGGGTTCTTGAAGTAAGAAATAAATTGAACTACAATGATATTTATACTTAGAATATGGTTTTGGCCTAAATCTTGCCTAGTTGATTTTGATTCTGATTAGAAATTTGTCCTGAGAATTCTGCATTTCATTGAGTCCTCTCTACTGAAGAGACTCCCAAGAATGCTTCACGTCTTCTGTCTGCCTCAGACCCCATCAAGCTTCAACCATCCATGGGTAGAGCCTGATTAGTGTGAGGACTTACTTAGAAGGACTCTGGCCTCCCAGGGGTAGGGTGTACAGATCCCCCTAGGCATTGCTTCCACTAAAGGCTCTTCCCTTTATTCTGGGTTTCTGGGGCCAAGGTCCACTGGCCATTCAGACCCTACTGTGTCTACAGACTCTGTTTCTGCCTCTTACAGTTTCACCGTCCTGAGATTATTTTTTTGCTGACTTGACAGTTTTCAGCTCTATGTGTTTCCTTTTGCTCAATGATACACCACTTTAAGCACCTTTCTCCATTGAGTCTGGGAAGGAAGATGATTAGATGGAGAGAGCCTGAGGAAATTGATGCCTATAAATTTATTTACAGAATGGAGCAGGTTCCTGACAACATTGGATTGTAATGTTGTCAACGTAATTCACCCACCAGCAATAAATACCATTCCCACAGGTGTAATGTTTCCATGGATGACTCTCTTGGACTAGGCTCAGCTGAGAGAAGGAGGAGGCTGGCAGTGTTCTTTCTACCCACCCTCTACAAATCTCGGGAGGATAACTTTATTTCATTATTTTATTCATTTTTATGTGTAATTTAGATTTCAGTGCTGAATATGCCACTTTTTAATAGGAAAAGAATGGATGCCTGTTCCCTTACAGCTTGACAAATTACAGATAGTGGCTTAGCTGGTCTGAACTTGCTTTGTGTGTATGTGTGGGGGGTAGCAGAGCTGTGAACTAAGTGTGATTTTTTTCAGTTTTAAAGAAATCATACTTAGCCTAGAGAAAAAAGCCTACCGTCTATTACTCTGCAGTTTGCTGACTCTAGCCTTAAAGCAACTGTAGTAGGGATGGGGACTGGGCTCAATGATGACACATTCAAGGCTCTGGGTTCAATCCTCAGGTCCCCAAGCAAATAATCAAAAAACTAATAATATAAAATTTTAACAGTTTTCTGTGCCATATGGGATCTCACATATCTGAACACATATATACTGAAACTTTGTAAAAAAAAAACAATAAAAGAGTTAAAAAGAGCCCCATTTTCAGTATGAGGAAGCCAAGATGGAAGGGGTTTAAATCATGTGTGTCCTGGCTGTCAGAGCCTCGCCACAAATTGCTCTCTTGTCATAAGTTTGCTTTTAGTCAGTGCCAATTAGGACACTGGTCCTCACAGTCAAACTGGATGGTAACAAAGTATTGCTCATGTGTGAGGTGAGTGACACATAGTCCCCTAATCTCGGGAACGACACCATGACTGCCTACAAATGGGCAAAGTGTTGCCGTGAGCACAGCAAGGACATCAGCTGGATGAAGGATCCCCTCTGCATTTCCTCACTCCCGGGAAGTCATCTCACTGGGTGGTGGCTCTTCTGAGTCACTGCCTTTTACTACTCCCCCCGGAGCTTCGTATCTTATGGTCCCTTATGAGTCCCTGCTCTAGGAATTCATGCCAGAATGCCCAAAGTTTGAAATAACAGTGATTGAAACTGCCAATATATACCCCCAGAGCTGTTGGAGGATAGGTGTGGAATTCAGGCTCAGCTGCAGATCTGTGTTTCTTCTGGTAGGTTCTGTCTCGGGGGTACAACTGCTGCAGAACAATCTTCGTACACTGCAAATATGCATCGCTCTCATTGGTTAATAAAAGAGCTGACTGGCCAATAGCCGGACAGGTAAGAGGGTAGGTGGGACTTTTGCCAACAAAAAGAGAGCATGAAGAAGAAGAGAGGAGGAGGCTCAGGAGTCAGAAGGGGATGTGGAGAGAAGCAAAATGACCTTGCTATGTTGAAAGAAAGGTACCGCCGTGTGGCAGAGTGTATATAAGACACATGGGTTCATTTAAATTGTAAGAATTAGCTAGTAAGACGCCGGAACTATCAGCTGAACCTCTATAATTAATAATAAATCTCCATGTGGTTATTTGGGAGCCGGCTTGTGGGACAGAGTTGAATGTAGTCCAGACAGAAAAGCTCCTCTTACTATGTGCCAGGAGACAGGAGAGCCAGGGAGCTGATCTTTTCTGGTAGCTTTTCTTCTAGGTTGTCTGTATTAGTTCTCTTGCTGTGCCTATGATTGAAAACACCCTGATCACAGGGACTTAAGGGGGAAAGTGTCCCTTTTGGCGTATAGCTCCAGGGTACAGTCCATCATGGCTGGGGAGTCCCAAGGCAGCTGGCCACTTTGTACTTGCAGTCATGGAGCAGGAGAAGATGAAAGTGCTCAAGCCATCAAGTCCCCTTCCCCATTCTCAATCCTGGTCCCAGTCCATGAGATGGTGCTGCCCCCAGTTAGGGTAGAGCCTCCCCTCCTCAGTTTATTAAATGCAGAAAACCCCTCTCAGATGTGTGCAGGGGCTATTTTCTCAGTGGTTCTAAAACCAATCAAGTTGACAAGCTTAACCATCACATGGCTAACCTCTGTTTGTCCATTCAGTAAGAAACTGAGGTTTCTCATACAGAATCAGCACCCCTGTTACCATCTTCTCTGATGTCCCCATCATATTTCTTTGTGGGATTGAATGGTTTACCCACTTTTGACTTTTTACTTTTGTAAACCTGTAGCTCATTTTCAAAGCCTTTCTAAATTCACTTTTTTATAGTGCTTTTTCGAGGGATCTTTGGAAAGAAGACAGAAATAAACACATACACTATTATTAATCCCATCGGCAAGAAGAAGACCACTACTGCAGTTTTGTGTCAAATTTGGAACAAGCTTGATTTTTATTGTGGTGCACCCAAGAGAGGGCCAGCGACTGCCTTTTATGTCAGGTTAAAGAGAGCAGTCCTGAATCTATTTCTTGGGCCCCCTTTAAGGAGTAAAATCATGAGTAGTTTACAGAAGAGAAATAATGGGGCAATAAGGAAATACAGAAAAAAATCACACAAAAAAAGCAGAAACTATTATGTGGTCACCATGTGATTAGGGAAGGTTCAGAGAGGGCCAGGGAAGGTCAGGGTACTCTCAAAAACAAGTTAAAGTCATGGATTGGGGAAACTCAGGTTCCAGGAAACAAGAGCAACTCAGCTCTCACAGAAAATAGAAACTTATTTTTTTTAACGATACAATGTAACGGCTTCTAGCCTTCAAAATGGAGTCAGGCAGGTTCCTCACTCCCCTCCTGTCTTACATTTCCCTCTCAAATCTTTGTTAGGGGTAAGCGTTAGTAATACTGTCTGGCAGCAATGATTCTAGAATTGCTTATCCGATGGGTGATCAAGTAAGTGACATATTGGAGGGCACAGGGCCTGATTATGATAATTAGTAAAAATAATAGCAGAGGGACAATGAAGGGAGGGAACCACCTTAGCTAAATTTTTCCAGTCTAAATTTGTTTGTGGGATTTTTGCCTATTTCTTGATGTGGATCATTAACTTGGTTGTCAATAGTATGAGAGAACTCAGAGATGTTAAAATAACACATTCCAGTAAATTGCTGACAACCAAGATTATGTTTAAGTAAAAGGTAGTTTATAGTAGCTCTGTTTTGTAAAACAGTTGTTCTCAAATCTCCTATTTTTTATTCATTTCTAGTAATATTTTTTGCTGTAATATTAGTAGTTTTAAAATTAGACAGGCTACTTTAGAAACCACTCTTTGTAGTCCACTGTTAATGCTACCAGTTGAGAATAAGATCACTACCACAGTTTAATGCCAAATTTTAATTAAGTGTTAATTAAATACTGGCCAGGTGGATGGGCTCTGGTCCAAACCCAGGTTCCTGGAAAATGTCTCTGAGTCACAGTTTGCTGTGGTGTAAGAAGGAACACCCATAATTCATTGCATTTCCCATCCATCCCAATCAGGTTGGTAAGCATACATCTTGACAGACACCCATCCTATATCCAATCAGGGGCAAGCATATATCCCGATGTATTTCCTGCCTGTGAACTCCCTGTCCACAGGTGACCAAGCACATCTGGTACAGATGGGCCAGTCAAACTTGTTTAGGGGAGTGAAAAACATGTGACTTGTTATCTCCCATAAACAATAGCCGCCAGTATTTCAGGAACTATCTTTCCTTGGGTAAGGGGCTTGCAGATCAGAGACATTTTTGTTTCATGGATCTCTAAAGCATGGTAATTAAAACTTGAAATGTAACTTTGGTTCTCACATTCCGACCTTGAGTTGTATCCTGAGTCAAATCATTGACTCTGTGATGGGCACCTGTGATGGGGGAAGTCCTTCTGTGTGTATGGTTTGCCTGGTTGGTTGATTAAATAAAGCACCGTTGACCAATAGGAAAGCAAGATAGGTGGGACTAGGAGCCCAGGAGGAATCTGGGAAAGAGAGACATAGTGAGTCATGATGTAGGTAGGACACTGTAAGAGTAAGAGGTCCACACCCTTTCTCCAGTAAGAGAAGACCATGTGGAAATACTCAGATTAGCAATTATGGGTTGATAATGAAGTCAGAGCCAATTGATAAAAAACCAAGCAAATGGCCCAACAGCTTCATAATTAACATAGTGTCTAGTGTGTCATTTGGGGGCTGAGACAACAACGGGACACAAGTGGCTGGCGGGAAGACTACACGTTACATACCCGTTTATATTGGGATCTAGTGACCATCAGCTTAATGGTACCCAGACAGGAATTACCATTCAGCTAACAAGAGCCAACACCAATTAGCTGAAGTGGAAGGGCCAAAGGCCTTGTGACGGCTGACGGGTCTAGAAGGATCCTAGAAATGAGAATGGGGACCGGTTATTTACTTCATCTTAGGTCACCTTTTTTGTTGGCTTTACGGACGCTGTAACGATACGCGACACACAATTACGGAAAGTGAAGCTAAGTATTTTATGTTGAAAATTACTCACACGATACCAAACCCCGAGAAGCCCAGCAGATCTCAGCTAGCGACTGGACCGGAAGCCGAACTCCAGGAAAAGAGAGCGAGACTTCCTGTGCGCTGTCTTTTATGCCTTCCTCGTAACGCCCTAGCCATGCCCAAAAGTGGGCTTGGCTAGTGACGTAGTTCCGCCTACGTACGTATACGTCTTTACGTCCAGCCGTATACGTCTTTAGTCCTGCCTAAAGTGGGTGTGGTTAGCGGTGTGGTAAACCGCCCTTTTATTACCTCATCTGTATGCGCCTCTAGTAAGTCACATGTTTAATGGCGACATAGACTTCCTCCTACAATTCCCCTTTTAGTCTAAAAAAGGACAACTAACTTGTGTCCATGAACAAAATGTATCAAACATCTATTCTATCTAAACCTAAACTTATCTTAAAGAAACACCCAAATATGAACACCTCCTTCCAATCCCAACTCTAAAATAATTGAAAACTAACACTAACAGGTGTAATCTTATAATATCAATAGTAGGGAGAGGGGGCGTGGAATTCTCAAAACTACTTCCTGCTGAGATGGGACGATGATAATCTCATGGGGACCTGTGAAAAGAAAATGTTAGTATAACAAAATCTGAGTAGATCAGACAGTCTCAGTATGGCAGGAGATGCATGATTGAAGTTCCTGACTGGGGTTCTAGTGTTGATTGAAGCTCTGGTCAGATTGTGGAAGATGTGCTGTTTCAGTTTCTTGGTCCGGAGATGTGTAGAGTGATGTATTTTCAAGCCAGTTTCAGGATAGTGCTTGTCAGGTGGAGTCAATGATGCCTCCAGTCGAATCAGGTGAAGTCAAGGAAGTGGATCCTCATTCTCTTTCGGAAGCAGTTGAAGATTGCTGTCAGGAAATCCCTTGTTCTCTGGAAAACTCAAACATTACTGTTAACAAAGAAATATTTTAACTTTCATATGTATGCATACAGAAGAGGTGACAATAGGGAAGATGGAAAACCTGGAGGAAATTAGACTGTTCAGAAAAAGAAATCCATAGATAACAGTCCCTCATTTTATTTCTTCTGTCTTATATCAATGGCTCTTTGATATAATACAGAAATTCTGAATTGTATTTAAATAATATGCTTGGGTTTAGAGTAGGAGAGCCAATCCAACTCCAAAGCCAGTTTCAGTTAAATGAATGGGAACTGAGGTATGTGAAGAAATAAAGATAAAGGTGTACTATGAAAAAGCAATATAGAGAGATTTAGACTTTGATACCACACAGTGTGTGTTTGATGGTCCTCAGGGTAGCTATTCATTCTTCTACAGGAATCCATGTGTCCAGTATTCTTTGCTGAGTTTACCTGTGAGGACAAAAACAAAGCACTTCTCTTTCCTTTTAGGAGGTCACTTTACCCATTGTGGACTATGAATTTGTAGATGGGCTGTTATCGTCCTCCTCCTGAGATGTTTTCTGTTCTGATCGAATTTTAATTAATTTTGATGGAACCCAAACCTTTTCTTCTCCTGTGGAAACAAAAGCATAACCCCTTCCCCAACGTAACACATATCCTGGTTTCCAGACTGAGGTCATAACATCCTTAAAATACACCGGTTGGTTCAGTTCAGAAGTCTTCTCTGTAGTCCAGTGTCTTTCTGCTGCAGTTTGTCCTTTTTCATCAGCATTAAGAAAATTCAACGTTAGTAAAGCATTGTGTAACCTGTGTCTAGGTGTCTTTGTTTTCCCTGGCTGTTTATGAAGCATCTCCTTTAAGGTTCGGTTAGACCTTTCAATTATTGCTTGTCCTGTGGGATTGTAAGGTATACCAGTTACATGTTTTATATTATAATATTTGAAGAATTGTTCCAATTTACTGGAAACATATGCTGGACCATTGTCAGTTTTTATTGTTTTAGGTATACCCATAACAGCCATTACCTCTAAGAGGTGTGTAATAACAGAGTCAGCTTTTTCAGAGCTGAGGGCAGTAGCCCATTGGAAGCCTGAGTACGTGTCTATAGTATGGTGTACATATTTCAAACTGCCAAATTCTGGGAAGTGAAATACATCCATTTGCAAAAGTTCATTTCTGTGAACACCTTTAGGATTACAACCTGCTGGTAATGGAGTTTGAGTGTACAATGAGCAACTGGGACAATTTCTTACTATTTCTTTGGCTTGTTGCCAGGTGATAGAAAAATCCTTCTTTAAACCTTTGCTGTTAACATGGTGTTTCTTATGAAAATCTGAAGCTTCCAACACATTACCTACTAATAAACGATCAATTTCATCATTGCCTTGTGCCAGAGGACCTGGCAGACCTGTATGGGATCTGATGTGTGTTATATATATAGGATGAGTCCTGTTTCTGATGATTTCCTGCAATTGTAAAAACAATGAGGTTAATTCTGTAGTATCAGGAACAAATTCTGCAGTCTCAATGTGCAGGACAACTCTTTCTGCATACTGAGAATCCGTGACTATATTGAGAGGCTCTGTAAAGTCTTTAAGTACCATGAGAATGGCATATAACTCTGCCTTTTGTACGGAGTTGTAAGGGCTTTGAACTACTTTACTTATATTTCCTGATTTATACCCTGCCTTACCTGATTTGTTTGCATCCGTGTAGAAGGTAAGAACTCCAGAAATAGGTGTTTGCCTCACGATACGTGGAAGAATCCAAATTGTTTTCTTTATGAATTTGATTCTCTCTGTTTTGGGATAGTTATTACTAATACTTCCCAAAAAGTCACTGCAAGCTATTTGCCAATACTCATTATCCTTCCATAAGGAGGAAATTTCCTCATTCGTTAACGGTACAATAATTTCAGCTGGGTCTTTCCCAGTCAGTTGACGAAGCCTTAATTTACCTTTTAATATCAAATCAGATATCTTTTCTATATATGTTTTCAATTTTTTATTTTGTTTATGTGGCAGAAATACCCATTCTAGAATGATGTCGTCCCTCTGCATTAATATTCCTGAGGGGTATTCTCTAGATGGTAAAATAACCAGAATACAGTCCAGATTTGGATCCACACGGTCCACATGTGCTTCTAATATTCTCTTTTCTACCCATTCTAATTCTTTTTCAGCCTCAGCTGATAGTACTCGCGGGCTGTTTAGGTCTTTATCTCCTTTTAAAGCCATTTTCAGGTGTTTTAAATCATGCCCTTCTACACCAATAATCGTCTGTAATTGAGAGATTTCTCCTAATAGTTTTTGAAGATCATTAAGAGTCCGGTAACGATCTCTTCTGATCTGTACTTTCTGTGGTCTAATTTTCTGAGCATCTATTTTATAACCTAAATAGTTAATAGAATCTCCTCTTTGTATTTTTTCTGGAGCAATTTGTAATCCCCAGCGAGGCAAAATTTCCTTTACTGCCTCAAACATCTTTTCCAAAGTATCCTTATTTGAATCAGACAATAATATGTCATCCATATAATGATATATTAACGAATGTGGAAATTTTTTACGAATTATTTCTAGAGGTTTATTCACAAAATATTGACACAAAGTTGGACTGTTTAACATACCTTGAGGTAGTACCTTCCACTGGAATCTCTGTACCGGACGGGAATTATTATAGGTAGGTACTGTGAAGGCAAACTTTTCTCTGTCGTTTTCTTGTAACGGTATGGTGAAGAAACAATCTTTTAAGTCTATAACTATAATTGGCCAATCCTTAGGAATTAGAGAAGGTAACGGCATCCCAGGTTGTAGAGACCCCATAGGCTGAATTACCTTGTTGATGGCTCTAAGATCAGTAACCATTCTCCACTTACCAGACTTCTTCTTGACAACAAAAACAGGCGAATTCCACGCACTAGTTGATTCCTCAATATGTCCAGCATCTAGCTGTTCCTGAACTAACTTCTCCAAAGCCTCTAACTTCTCAGATGTCATAGGCCATTGACCCACCCAGACGGGTTCATCTGTCAGCCATTTTAATGGTAGAGCTTTTGGTTGCTCTGTAGGTTTGGCACTAGCATCTTGCTTCTGCACAGCCTGTACATTTGGCATCTGTTTTCTGTACTGTCTTACTATATTCTTACTACCACTAAGAGCTTGTCTATAATTCCTAGCTGATACAGGAGGAATTTTAATCTGCGTATTCCATTGCTGGAGTAGATCACGACCCCAGAGGTTTATAGCAATATCTGCAACGTATGGCTTTAACCTTCCTCTCTGTCCTTCTGGCCCAATAAAGTCAATCCATCTAACGCTCTGTTTAACTTCAGATAGGGTTCCGATCCCTAAGAATTGAACATTAACCTCTTTTAAAGCCCAGTTTTGTGGCCAGGACTGCTGATTAAGGATAGTGACGTCACTTCCGGTGTCCAGTAATCCGTAAATCACCCTATTATTTACCTTAACCGGAAGTTTGGGTCTATGATATTGTATAGAAGTTTGCCAAAATATATGTTTTGTATCTCCTCCTGATGTAAGTGATTCATCCTCTGGAGCTAATGTATTATCCAGTGCCGTATTATTTACAATGGGCAGTGGATCTTCTAATTGTCCTGGGAGAGGCTGTCCTCCACTGTCACTGGGAATGACCGGATAATCTTCCTCTTCGGGGCTCCATGGAGCCCCGGAAGCCCGTTTCCCTGCTGTAAAGATCTACCTTGTCTGTCTATTGTGGAAAAGCATTCATCAGTCCAATGGCGCCCCTTCCCACACCTCCTGCATAGACCAGGAGGCTTAGGCCTTCTGTTTGATACATTCCTGGTAAAAGCATTATTTCTAGGAATGCGTTGTCTACAGTTCCTACTAAGATGTCCTATTCTACCACAGTTAAAGCATTTTGCATCTTTACGCCTATTTAAATTCTTTGAGATTGCCTTCCCTACCCATGCCTCTATATCATCACAGGTAGGGTATTTGGCATCCTGGTGCCTCCTCAAACCTGTAGAAATAGCTTCACCTACCCAAGCTCCTGTATCCTGACTTTTACATTCCAGGTTCGCTGTATGCAGAACCCATTCCTCCAATGGCGCTGATCTTATTTTTAATGGCCAAATTACCTGCCTGCATTGAGGATTCGCGTTCTCATACGCCAAAGATTCTATAAGGAGACGCCTGGATTCTGGGTTCGCTACCTGTACCTCTACTGCTCTGGATAATCTCTCTAAAAATTCAGTGAACCTTTCCCTTGGGCCCTGTAATACCTTGGTGTAGGGCTGCATTATCTCTCCTGTTTCACAAACCTTATCCAAGGCATTTAAAGCAGCTGTACGGCACAAAGACAACATGTGCTCATCATATGCAGATTGAACCTGCGTGTCAGCGTAAGGACCCTCCCCAAGAATCTTGTCTTGGGGTACTTCATGACCGTTCTGCAATTCCTGAATCTCAATTGCTTTTGCTTCTTGCCTCCACAAAGCTCTCCATTGAATTTGGCAAGAATTTTCGAGCACTGCAGAGGCTAATTGGGCCCAGTCTTTTGGGGTTACTTTATTTACAGTAGCCCATGAGGTTAGGAGCTCTCTGACAAAGGGAGAATGAAGACCATACATGACAATGGCCTCCTTAATATTTTTTAGATCCTTCATCTGTATAGGCTCCCAGTGATAAGCAATGGGACCATTTGATTGTTTTTTCGTTGCTGGTTTTTCTGATACAGATACTGGAAAAACCATAGGGGAACGCATAGCAACCTTAGGGAAATCATTCCGGCATTTGAGAAGCTTTGGGAAACTCCTGTCCTGACCTGTTGCCTGTATTTCTGATTCTGAAGTATCAGATTGAGCGTCTTCTAAATCCTGCAGTCTATTCATCATTGTTTCTCTGAGCTCTTGAAGTTCTTGGGACAAATGATTTTCTAAGGATGTCATGGAATCTTTCATTTTTTTACATTCGTCATTTACATGTGATTCCAAATTTCTAATATTCTCATCCTTAGCAAGTACCTCAATAGCATGTAAACTGCCTTCTACAAATGATATTCTATCAGTTAGTTTATCATTGCTCTTAGACATGGAACAATTCTTTTCTGCTAGCATTTCAATTTTATGTTCCAGTCTTTGTAATTTGCTAGTGAAATCATCAAACATGGAACCGTGTTTGTCGTTAAATGTTTCCACATTATGTTCCAATTTTTCAATTCTATCTATGGAACACATTTTTCCTGAAAATAATTCAATTTTGTGTTCCGTCTCTTTAAACCTGTTCGTCAGACCTACATTATCATTTTTAATATCCTGAATATTTTCTACCAACCCTTTCTTACTCTCCTGCAATGAATTTTGCATTTCCTGAATCCTTTGTATTAAGATTTCAAAACTATCCTGTGATGACTGCATGACCTGTATAAGTTTATTCCTATTTTTGAACCATTTCATTAACAAAATTATATTGATTATGAAGCTAATAATCACCATCATGGGTAGGAAGCACCTTTCAGGTAGGTCCTCAACCCTTTCTAAAATCCCATCCATACAAAAAACAAGAAAATTCTTAACATCCTGCATCATAGTGTTAGCTATTGACATTGTATAAAGCAGTTAAGTTTGTTACCAATGGAGTAACTCAGGCCGAAATCAACAGGCTGCCAGCGAAAGAGCACGTGGCCGGAGTCAGCTGGCCGCCAGTAAAACAGCACGTGGCCGCTTGAGAAACCTTGGAATACCTAACCTTACCGGCAGGTAGAAGGTGCTGGTTCCTGGCGGCAGGAATCGTGCCTTGCCGAGCGAAGTGGTGAGGAACTTAGCGAAAGGAGAGTCCACGTGCGCCTGGTCGGGCCGAGAGAAGCCGTTTTTTTCTGGGTCCCGATTCCAATCCCACTCCGACACCAAACTGTTGGCTTTACGGACGCTGTAACGATACGCGACACACAATTACGGAAAGTGAAGCTAAGTATTTTATGTTGAAAATTACTCACACGATACCAAACCCCGAGAAGCCCAGCAGATCTCAGCTAGCGACTGGACCGGAAGCCGAACTCCAGGAAAAGAGAGCGAGACTTCCTGTGCGCTGTCTTTTATGCCTTCCCCCCGTAACGCCCCTAGCCATGCCCAAAAGTGGGCTTGGCTAGTGACGTAGTTCCGCCTACGTACGTATACGTCTTTACGTCCAGCCGTATACGTCTTTAGTCCTGCCTAAAGTGGGTGTGGTTAGCGGTGTGGTAAACCGCCCTTTTATTACCTCATCTGTATGCGCCTCTAGTAAGTCACATGTTTAATGGCGACATAGACTTCCTCCTACACTTTTTTTTTTTTTTTTTTGCAATGACTTTTGTTTTCTTTTGTACAATCAGATTATTTCTAAGGAGAGGTTTTTGTAGAAGCAACAATTCTCTTTTCTTAAACCAAACAATAAACTCTCTGTTTCACGTATAGAAGGCTGAGTGCTCTATCCTAGCCCTATAGAACTAGTTCAGCTAATGAATCTACCGGTTGATAGATCTGGGTCTATTTGATTCTAACAGGTACCTTTCCTGGGATGTCAATAGGCACTATAGGTAGTTATTTTGTCCCCTATGCCAGGGAGTTTCCTTTTGATCTAACATCCCAGCCTAGTGTTGGACAAGTGGGCAATGTACTCTCTTCTGAAACGACTACCTGCTGAAATTAGGATGTTGTAAGGGTTCTGGAAGGCTGGAATGCTAGTCAAGTGCAGAGAGGGAATTCAGGCAGTGTGGCATCCACATTGGCTGGGCCAGTCCTCATCAACTTTCAGCAAGTCCGGGGGCTCCCAGTTATTTGGAGCAGGTTGAAGTCAGCAGCTGATGCTTGGAGGCATCTGACAGCCAAGTGGAAATATGCTGAGACAGATATACAATAGGGACAGAAGTTAAAATTTAAGAACTGAAATGGAAAATCTTATATTTGGAACGTTCAGTTCCATTCATCTTAGTAGTTGTGGGGAGGAGAGCAGCCCTAAGACCAGGAGAGAGACCCCATCCTCAGGAATAGACAGGTAGGGAAAATTAGGCTGTATTTATCTGTAGTCCTTCTTACCTGTGAGAAGTGGATCCAAGCTTTATGACCCCTTCAATTCTCTGAAGCATACATGATTTTTTTTTTACATTTACAAAAAGACATAGAAGTCTTAGATGTGTCAGCATTATAAATCTGTACTGAAATCCACTGTAGAAAAAGCAGGCAACAGGTGTCTGTAAAACAGCTGGAGTAGACTTGCATCTTTGAGTTCTAGCAAAAGCTATAGATTTAGGTTAAAAAGCAGCATAAACATTATTTTCTCTGTTCGGAGAGCCAAATATAGATTGGACAGAGATGTCTTTAGCCTGATGAGAAGCGCCTTTAAGTCTATATTTATAAGACAACACACACACACACACACACATACAAATCTTAAATTTGTGAATTTGTGTCATTGTATAGAAATCCTTAACCAATGTGAAATGTTTGAGACTATAGTTGTATTTTAATTTAAAATTATGTTCAATAATCTACCCTTTTGTCCTATAATTTTAAAATGTAAATTCAATAATATACTTTTTCCTAATATCCCTCTTCCTTTTTTTTTTTTTAAAGATCCCTGAATCTAACCTCCTTCGTTTAGTTTCCTCCTTGACCATGGTCAATAACCACTTGCAAGCAACCTCCCCAAACAATGACAAACATTCATGGAGTGACAAGAAACCACCTCTCCCATCTCTTGGGAATGTGGTTGTTGTGTTTTCTAGACTGCTTCCTGTTGGCATCTCTAGGGAACCCTCAGAAAATTGGGATAATTGTCGAGTCCTGGGAGAGCCAGCTGTAATGCTTACTGTTTAGTCTCCATGTGATGGGGAAGTGTAGACCTTATCTGAAGTCTTGGCTGGAAGTAGCCTGTGGAGGCTGAGCCACCTCAGCCAGCAGCTTTGTATGTAAATTTTTGAGGGAACCGTAACTGAGGCATTCTGAGAGACTGATTCATTTGGGTTACTTGTCTTGTCTTTGGGCCCAGTCCTTGAGTTCTGTAAACATGCAAGCTTTTAAAGGTAACACACATATCTGAATTAGCATGTTTGGAGTGTGCAGTGTGCACAAACCAGCTAAAGATGGTTTCTTTTATGTTTGAGCAGGTAAAAGACATCTGTCAGCTTTTTAAAGTCCATTTGGACTGTACAACCAAACTGTTATGATGGCTCTGTAAGCCAACAAGATTTAATCATGTCACATACAGAGATGTTCCCATGCAGAGGGATCAGCGTACATGCTACCTGTCCTGTAGTCTTTCCTGGATTTTTCCCTCATGTCTGTAGCCAAGAACCTCAGGAGGTCTCACCTACTCAAATCTGATCTTTATTAGTTTTGAAGGAATCCATAGCTTTTCATTTTTCGTGGAAACAAAAGCACAACCTTTCCCTCAACTCAACATATTTCCTGGCTTCCATTCTAAACCCAAGACATCCCTAAAATATATAGGTTTAATTCAGCAGCTCCTTCCACAATCCAGTGTCTCCCAGCACCTGCTGTTCACTCATTGGCATTTAAAAAAATTCAAACTCCACAAAGCAACATTCAGAATCTAGCCACCTGTTTTTTAAAGAACTTATTATTTTTAAGCTATTTTCTTTTCTCTATGACTGTCTATACCCATTTTCTTTTTTTTTCCTTAAGCTTACACACATTTTAAAACACACTGAAACCTGTTTAGAGGTTTTTTTTCCATCTAGACTTGTATTTTCTGCATGTCTGTAGCCTTTCTGACTGTGTGACCTAAAGCTTAAACTGTTAGGTGGCAGCTAGGCCCTCTGCCATGTGGCTCTGTCCCCCTAAGTCCCCCGAGAGTCTAGCCTCATGCTGGTGGGTATGGGCAGACACCTCATTTATCACCCAAGATGGGAAATTTTTGAACCCCCTTTCCCATTTCAGGAACGATCTGTCCTTGGGCAAGAGGCTTGCAGTTCAGGGACACTTTTGTTTCATGGATCTCTTAGGCATAGTAATTAAAACTTAGAATGTTACTTTGGCTCCCACTTTAGCCTGCAGTAGTAGAAACTATAGTGGGATCTAATGGACGTAAGAGATCATCACAATTTTCAGGAAGAGTTCTTGTAGATTCTAAGTTGTAAAGATTTGCTGAGTCATATAGGTGTAACGTGTCCTATCCTACATAAACCCTGATGTCCTGCTGGGAGCTCAGAATAAGTACTATTTTTACAGAAAAAGCCCATTCAGGGGGCAATTCTTTACTGAAGGGGAGGGTGTGATAAGAATTAAAATAAGAGGAGACCTTTGTACAGTGAAAGCCTAGACAGTGGAGGAAAAAAGATGTTATCAACCGGAACGTAAGTCACAGCTTTGAAAACGTTAGTGTTCCATTTTGTCCCTTGGTGTCCTTGTGCAGTTTTCATGAGAAACCCCTATTTCATACCAAAAATGTTTAGGATCCCAGGAATAGAGGGATCCCACTGACACAGAAGGGGTTTTCTCATTGGCTTTTAATTACAGACGGGGCTACTTTTGGGTATGTTAAATTCAGTTGAAGTGATTAATGAATCTCCCTTCCCCTTCCTATTTTAGCACACCAATAATTTCCATTATCAGAACCCTGTAAAGAGTATTCGATCATGCTGAAGTCTGTGTTATTACATTGGGATTGGTCAGTTAGAGTATTCCATCCCAAGTATTCCATCTAACTAAAGACTATTTGTTCTCCCTCTTTTGTCCAAATGATGAGCCCTGGTAGATAAAGGCAATCTTTAACATAGTATCTGGTATTTTCTATGATAGAGCAGCCTTTTTCCCCCTTGTCAAGATGGACTTATGTTCTATTTTCATAGGTTGAAATCAAAACAACAAAACTGTTAGCCGTAGGGCAATCATAAAGCAAATTTCAACAGCAAGAACCCGAAAATCATATTAGACGGTCAAACCTTAGGAAGTCTGGTTTTTAATGGTCCTTTTCCAGTTACTTTCCACCTCTGAGGATTGGGCTCCTCTTCCATGGGTTCCTCAGGTGCCCTCTTGAGGTGTGAGTGATGAATCCAGGCAGAAATACCAGTTTCCTTAACAGCAGTAGTTGCCTGGAGAATCAAGATGTAAGGGCCTTTCATTTTTGTTCAAGCTGGTCAGTGTTGGAGTGGTGCACTAACACAGGGTCTCCAGACTGGAATGGGTGATCAGGTGGGTGGTACCCAACAGGTTGAGCAGCCTGGGCTCAAGGTAGACTCTTATCCAAAGTTAATTGCAATTAAAGATTGGGGTGGAGAAATCTGATAACAGTCCAGCATGTACCCCAGAGATCATAGGAGGTAGTCACCCATAGAATATTTTATACAAGATGAGCTTTACTCAGTAGGGTGTAGATCAGACTCTGAGAAGGGCATAGGCAAGAGGTCAACCCAGTTACTGCCGGTTTCAAGAGTATATTTACTTAAAATCTCCTTTGAAGTCCTTTTCATCCCCTCTCCGTCCTGAGCTCTGAGGATGATGTATACAATGAAGTTTCCAGTCCATGTTAACAGCTTTCGAGAGCAATTGAGACAACTTGGCTGTGAAGGCTGAGCCATTGTTGGACTCCAGAGATATGAGGAGACCATATCTGGGTATGATTTCCATTATTAATTTCTTAGCTACCAGCTGGGCTGTTTCTGTTCAGGATGGAACAGCCTGTGACGGTATCGATGAAGACGAGCAGATATTTGTAGCCATATAGTCCAGGCTTGACATTAGTGAAGTCCAGTTCCCCCAAATTCATCAGCACCCTACCTTGACTCTGTTGGCCCTGGGTAAGCATGCCCTTCTTTGCATTTACCTGGGCACAGGTCAGGCAGTGGTCTGAAATGCTATGAAAGTTTTCTCTGCGCCCATGTAGGTGTGAGGGGAGGTGAGTTCTGAGACATTCCTAGGTGGCAAGTGGTGTTATGCAAGGCAGTAGCCAGATTTGTCCCGGTACCTTTGGCCCAAAGATTCTCCCATCAGGCATGGTTCCACCATCTGTTGCAGCTCTCCTGAGCCCTCAAGTCAGAATATGACTTGTTCTCTTCTGGATTGTACTCAAGAACATCTTCATCATGGCAGAGTAGGGCCCTCAGGGGTAGGTTGAAGGAGCCTCACTCATTCTCCATAGCTAGGATTGGCTTGGGCTTGGCAGGGGCTGCCTGTTTCTGTCATGGACATTCATTATTTTTTCCCAATGACCATTTCTTTGCAGTAGGTACACTGGCCCTTTTGTAAAGGTCTCCTCTTTTTTTTTTATAATGGTGTGCACGGGAAGAATATGCAAGGGGAGAGTAGAAACTGGGCTGGGAGCTTGTAGTCCAGTCATGGTGGCATGCTCCATGTTCTTTATCAGAAGATTTTTCCCTTCCTGTCTCTGCCGTCAAACACGTTCTGCCTGCTTCTACTAGTTCTGACCTGTCATTTTCTTCAAACCCATCGGTCTTTTGTATCTTTCCATAGATGTCAGGGGCTGACTGAGTAACAAAGGCCAGGTTAACTGCCTTGAGATTTGCCAGGTCCTCTTGGTCTATGGGTGTGTACAACCAATAGGTGTCCAAGAAAGCTGAAGGTGACTCATCTGAGCCCTGTCTCACATCTGTTACCTTAGGTAGGCTAGTAGGCTTCCTGGCTGCCCATATCATCCATTCTAGCCGAATCTTGTGGTATTCACCGAGAGATCTCCTACCTCTCTGCGTGCTATAATCCCATTGGGGTCTGCTTGGCAGAGCCCAGTCGATTGCACCTGCCCTCTGGTCATCAGCACTGAAGATATTCCAGGAAGTGCTTTCATTGCTGAAAAAATCTTCCTTTTCTTCGGTATCGAAGAGGGTATAGACAACATGCTGACAGTTATCCTACATGGGGAGATGAATGAAAAAGATGAAATCAACTGGAATCAGTTAGAGAAAGTAAGGAACTGGAGATGGTGCTGAAGGGGAGGGAATTCTTGTTCTTCCAGTTGTAGAGATATATGGTAGAGTAAGGGACTTACGGGTAGTGATTGCCAGGAACGGGTCATAGGAGAGCAAGGAATGTAGTAGGTACCACCCCAGAACCAGAATCAGAGGAGGAGTTGGGAGGACCATTTGGACCTCCCCTGTAGATTTGGGGAGGGGACAGGACAGAGAGAGGGAGGGAAGAGCTCAGGAGAGAGAGGATAGGCAGAAGTAGGGAAGGACTAGATGGTGGAGTAGGGGTAGGTACAGACAGGGAGGCAGAGAGGGAGAAACCTTGGTGGTAGGGACTGGGGTGGCAAAGGTGGAGGTTGAGATGAGGAGGGGGGAGTCCTGCAGAACAATTTTCAGAGGGGGCTCATTGGTCTTTGCTACAGGCCCTGGAAGGTCCCATCTGTCAACAACCAGGTCTTGGTCATCTTGCCTGTCGTGGACCATACAGACCTTCATCCATGGGGGCGGGTTGGAAGCTGTTTCATCCCAAGGCAAGATGTATCCACTCTGATCTGGGAGGCATCACCATCCCTGACTTCAAGCTCTGCTAAAGAGCTACAGCAATAAAAAAAAAAAGCTTGCTATCATCGTAAAAACAGACACGTGGATCAATGGAATCAAATTGAACACCCTGGCCATTAATCCACACACCTATGAGCACCTGATTTTTGACAAAGATGCCAAAATTGTACAATGGAAAAAAATTATGCAGTGGAAACATCTCCATCAAATGGTGCTGTCATAACTGGATGTCAACCCGAAGAAGAATGCAAGTAGACCTATATTTCCATGCACAAAACTCAAGTCTGACCTTTATCAAAAACCTAAACCCCAGAAAAGCTAGGTAAAAAGGGACAAACAAGGAAGGCCCCGGAAGGGAAAAAAATGGTAGAGGGGGTAGAAGGAAGAGGGTGGGGGATGGGAACATGAGGGATCAAGAAGACTGAGTTGGGAGAGGAACAGGGATGGGGAGGTGGGTGGGGAGCAATGAAAGAGATGGCTTGATAGAGGAAGCCATTGCACTGTTAGGGAGAAACCTGGTGACAGAGAAATTCTCAGGAATCCACAAGGTTGACCCCAGCTAAGACTCCTAGCAATAGTGGAGAGGGTGTCTGAATGGGTCCTTTCATTTTAATCAGGTTAGCGACTGCCCTAATCGTCATCATAGAACCTACATCCTGTAATTGATGGAACCACATGCAGTGACCCACAGCCAAGCACTGGGCTGAGCTCCTGGAGTTCATTTGAAGCCAGGGAATCGTATGAACAAGGGGGAGGGGTGTGTGTTGAGACCATGATGTGGGAAACCACAGAGACAGCTGACCCGAGCTAGTGAGAGCTCATGGACTATGGACTGACAGTTGAGAAACCTGTACGGGACTGAACTAGACCCTCTGAATGTGGGTGACACTTATGTGGATTGATCTTTTGGGGAGGGGGCGCCGGCAGTGGCGCCAGAACCTATCTCAGGTGCATGAACTGGCTTTTTGGAGCCCATTCCCTATGGTGGAATATCTTTCTCAGTCTTGATACAGGGGGATTGACTTGGTCCTGCCTCAACTTGGTATGTCAGACTTTGTTGACTTCCAAAGGAAGGTCTTAACCCCTTGGAGGCATGGATTGGGCGTGGGGAGGGGGTTCTGGCTGGGAGAAGGGGAGGGAGGGGGAACTGGGGTTGCTATGTAAGATGAAAAATAAAATTTTCAAAATAAGAAAAAAATACCAAGGAACAAAAAGGAAACAAAGAACACAAGGAAGGAAGGAAGAAGGAAGGAAGGAAGGAAGGAAGGAAAAAATCCTTAAAGTTAGACTACAATGTTTTTGTTATATAGCTTTGAGGTTAAAAACCCAAGAAGACAATCTAAAGTTTTCAGAAAGGTGCAGAGTTGAATGTGGAGCTCGTTAAGGTGAGGGGACAAGAAGAAAGCACCCAGATTTTCACTGGCTGGCATACCTTCCTTGCTAGGATTGGTGATGACCAAAGGTGATGGTTAATTCCTCATGCCCATTTCTGCCCTCACTCTTCTGCTATAAAAATTATTGATAAGTGGGTATGCACCCTAAAGATTCAAAGTAGAGCTGACTGATTCTTTTTCATACATGAATGTTTACGTTTATGATTACAGAAGAGAGCAGCAGCGGGCTTTACCATTTGAAGAGCTGAAGGGTCAAGTGGAGGGGGAGGTTCCTGGGAACCTCAGGAGTGGGGGTCAGAGATCACGTGACAGCAGCTAGTTTTCCCCCTAACCCTCTGAACTTCCTACCGTCAGTTCCTGCCAGGCCTGTTCATTTTAGGGAAGAAACATCACACAGCTATAAACTCTCTCTCACACAAGATTTGACCTAGAGAAGTCCTCTGTTCTGGTGGAGAGGGGCCAGCTCTTCAGTTTCCAACCTACTGAGAGGGAATGCCATTGTAAAGCTAAATAAAGGCTAACAACAGAGAAGAAACAGACATGCAAACAAAAGCTCTGAGTGTTTTTCCAGTTTTGTGTGATTAGATTCATAGAGGCAGAATCTCTCTGAAAATACTACAAAACACACTCATGCAGCTTGTAAAGCCTGTTCTCAGGAACATTTGACAGAGCATACAGCAGGGCCCAGCAGTGGCATTTAGACAAGAGACCACAGCAGGATAAAACAAAGCCACAAATAAAAGGACAGGAGCCGTGTCACTGAAGGCTGGTGCTCCCTTTTCTTTACCAGCATTCCTAGAAACACAACAAATTCCTGGTTTGATAAAAAAAAAATACGACAGGTAAATCCATTCAAATTCCACAGCAGATACCTGTGCAGTAAGGTTCTGAGAAGTCTAGCTATTGAAGAATTCAAGCCAGAATGTCTCAAACTTACGTAACTAATGCTTTTATTTACTTGTTTGTTTATTTTACGGAATGAAAACCCCTTGTGAGCTTTGAGAAATGCCAGGACACACACACTCTTGCCTAAGGGGGGGGGGGCTAGGTGATTTCTCTCGGCAGTATTTCTGATTTTATGCATCTGTGAAATGTTCAGGATTAGACCTGTCATCAGAGATCGCCAAAAGTTTTTGAAAGCAACCTTGTTTATAAAGAATTTTGCATTTCTTATTCTACACTTTGTATGCCTGCTGTACTGGGGAGGAATTCAGTCAGATATCTGTCAATGCAGCAATTTTGTAATTCCACATTATCGTCTCTTTGCATGGGAAACCTGTGATTTACAGGACAATTTCAAATGTATTAGTAAAGACTTGTCTGCTGGCATGCTTCATATGTGTCCAATTATGGAAATTTATCTTTTCATAAATATCTTTGCATAACAGAACCGTCGGAATAACAGAAGGATAAATCATTCTCACCCAGCTAGGCGCACACCAGAATGTGGCCCACCTGCACATAGTAAAATCTCTCAGGTTGGGTGGGAGCAACCAGGTAGGTTGGGAGCACCTAGGTTGGGTGGGAGTGCTCAGGTCGGGTGGGAGCACTCAGGTCACGTGGGAGCAGAGGATAAAACTTTGTAAACAAGCTTAGTCAGCCAATGTGGAGAGGCAGTAGGAGGATGCTTGGCTCTGATTCTGCTAGTTACATCTTAGTACCCGAATCCCTTGAGAACAGTCTTGGTTTAAAACCTTCAACACATTTCATCCTAGTCTCTTTTGGGCTGCTGTAACTGTTACTTGAGACTGAGTAATTTATGGGGATCATGAATTATTTTCTTACAGTTTGGAATCTGGGTGTGGGGTGACTCTGTATATAGTAAGGTTCCTGCTCTGCTCACGGCTTTGCATGGGGAACGCTCTACCCCTTGGGGGTTGTCACCGCTCCCCAACATTGCCCACAGCAAAGAGAAGGAATACGCTCTCACTTGAGACAGAGTGAGCACTAAAAATGTTTTAAAATATTTTCCCCCTATTCCCCTTTCTCCCTCCAACCCATGTAACCCATCCTGCTCTCTCAAATTCATAGCCTTTGTTCTTTAATTATGTGGAGGCTTTGCATTCTGTTCACCTAAATCTCTCTTACCTGCCCAGTGCCTTTATCCTGGTGGATGAATTTCAACATGAATTGTGGGTGGATAGTTGGCAAACCATAACAGCCTTTATTTTTTCTTTCTTTCTTTCTTTCTTTCTTTCTTTCTTTCTTTCTTTCTTTCTTTCTTTCTTTCTTTCTTCTTCTTCTTCTTCTTCTTCTTCTTCTTCTTCTTCTTCTTCTTCTTCTTCTTCTTCTTCTTCTTCTTCTTCTGCTGCTGCTGCTGCTGCTGCTGCTGCTGCTGCTGCTGCTGTCTGTAGCCTAAACTAGAAATTCTATTAAGATTTTTTAAAAAATTTGATTTGAGTCCAAAATGTTCTCTGCAGACTCATATTTCAAACGCTTGCATCCCAGCAGGCAGCACTATTTTTGGGAGATGGTGGAATCTTCAGGCTTCAAGGGTCTAACAAGAGGAAAATGGGTCTCTATTCTGCTTTCTGTTCTTGGTCCCTCATGATATGAAAACCTTTTACTGTGTGGTCCCATTGCTATGAGCCGCGCAGTGTCTCCCTGCCACGACGGACAGAGACTTCTGAAACCAAGAGGCAAAATGAATGCTTCTCCCTTAGATTTCCATGTCAGGTGCTATGGTCACAGTGCCACAAGAGAAACTGACCCTGTTTTTTTTTAATCACATTGAAATATCAATTTCCCTGTTGCCCAGAAGGGCCATTTTAGGGGCACAGTAAACTCTCACTTTATTGGCCCCTCTTAAGTCCACACTTTTAGTTTATTTCAGCATTTGGAAGTCTGTAGGAAGCTGTAGGAAGTGTGTTTATTTACTCAAGTGTGTGATGTTTAAGAATTTGTGTGACTCCTTAGACAAAAGAGGAGAGAGACTATATGGTAATGATTGTTGCTGGGGAACTGTTCACACTGCCACCCTGATGTGCCGACAAAACCACCTTGAATCAGGGATGGAGTCAGTGATTGGGTGACCAGCATCAGCTACAGAGCTGTTGGAAGACTGAGGAAGTCAACGAGAGAGGGACAGGAAGATAGAAGGAGGGGCTGAGGGGAGATTTCCAGGGATTTTGGATGGGAAAAATGTGGAGAGTAGGCTCATAGCCCTTATTATTCAGTCCAAAAATCAAAATTATATGCTATTCTCATGGTATTATTAGATTTTCCAGAACCTCTTAATATAGCCACTGGCTCTCAATATGAAAAAAGAGTTATTTTATATATTGAAACCACTGAACTTATTCCAGATTTTTCAGAATTAACTTTGGTCGTTATTCAGCTACAAAAAAAAAAAAACAGGAATAGAAATCATCCCCTATATATAGTACATATCAGAACCCATACAGGCCTGCCAGGCCCTGTAGCATAAAGTAGGGATGAAATTAATTACCTATTGGTGGGAAATGTGCTAGAGTCCTCAAAATTTCATGGGAAACATCATGTTAATAACAAAGGTTTGAATAAAGATGTTTCTATCACTTGACAATAAGCCAAGAAAATAATAAGGAAATATCTGACTTGCTCTTTGTATAACCAAATTCTACTGTCTTCAGGAAATAACCCAAAGGGTACTCAAAGAAATAGAATTTGACAAACAGATCTGTTTCATTTTTCAGAGTTTGGAAAATTAAAGTATGTGAACCATTCCATAGATATATATTCAGGATTTCAATGGGCAACTTCTTTGAATTCTGAAAAGGTTGATGCTATAATTACACATTTATTAAAAGTTATGGCCACCATGGTGGTGTCTATGTAAATTAAGACTGACAATGCTTAAGCATATGTCTCCAATAAAATAAAACAGTTTTTTTGCATATTGTAATATGAAACATATTACAGATATACCACACAATTCCACAGGACATACAGTTATATAATGATCCAATCATACTTTAAAAGATATGCTTAATAAATAGGAAGGGGTAATAAAGACCCCAGAGGCAAATTGCACAGAGCTTTGTTAACTTTAAAATTTTAAATGCTAATGAGAAAGGAACAGCAGCTGTTGAGAGACACTGGATAGTGGGGGAAAAAGCTGATTATAATAAGCCTATATACCTCAGAGATGTGTTGACCTCAGAATGGAAACCATAATATGTGTTACATTGTGGATGAAGTTTTGCTTTTCTCCTGTCCACAGGAGAAGAAAAGCTATGGCTACCATCAAGAGTGATAAAGATTACAGTTGAACAGAGAGTTCACTTCATTAGAAAAGTCAATAGTTCATCAGATTGCATGGCCATTCTATCTAAACCAACTGATAACACTGAGAGATGACTTTCATTTGATTATCCATGACCTGCCAAAAAGAGGAAACTCCCCAAAGTTAGAGTTGGGGCAGGGATTTTCTTTTGTCTTTCCAAGACAATAAAAGCATCCAACTAAGGAATCTCAAGACCACTGGACAAATAAAGCAACTGAAGAAGAAAGAAGAATCACACAGAGAAAATGTCCCAAGAAAAAGAGTGATTTGGCCTAGTGCTATATCACATTTCCAACAGGAAAAATATTTGTAAATCATCCCAAATGCTTGTTTCTGCTGTTCTCTACAGACATACATAGAAAATGGCATTTTTTTGTATTCCCAACTCAATTAAAACTTAAAGCTGGTTTTGGAGTTATAGCATGACTCTTTACTTCTCTCAACCTAAGCTTGCTTGTTTGAGGAAAGTATGAAGTCTCTGTCTCATGTCAGAAGAGTGACCCAGTATGGGACAAAAGGAAATCAAAATTAACAAACAATTCTGTTGCCATAATCCTTTGGTTTTAGTTTGACTGTTTAAAAATGTCTCAATCTTTCTTCAAAATCTATAAGACATATATTGAAACCTTATGGCATGATATTAATAGTCGTATAGAGTACTAACTGATTCTAGAAATAGGCTTCATCTTGCTTCCTGTAAGTGGTTTCAGGCTTGAGTCTGAAGCCCATAAGTAGGAACTAAGTTTGTGTATCCCACATGTATTTAACAGATTGTGGTCCTTTAACTTCTCTGAGATCAGCAGCTTATGACACTTAAAATGTTTACATTATCTTCAGTGAACTGTGACCACTCCTAACAGTGATGTTTCAAGTCTCTGAAAGGATTATGGGGTCCCACCACAATGACAATTCCACCTGGATTGCAGTAACACCACTAAGCTGATGAGCACCACCCAAAGATCAGCTTTGAACTGCAAACTTCTCAGAACAATTTCAAGACAGCCAGATAAGATGGTTCAGCATCATAGCCTACCTCAGTCAAAATTTCAGATAAGCCATGCGCTTTCCCATCGTCCTGACCAGACAACAGCCAACTCTCCCAGGACTTGATCTTTATCTCATCTTTTCAAGGTCTCCTAAAGATGCTGTTGCCTCAAGTCAGCAGGAAATAATTTGAAGAACATGACACCACATTTCCAAGAAGTGGGATGGATGGTTTTTTGGTCATTCAATGAATATTTGTCATTATTTTCGTTGGTTGGTTACAAGTTGTTATTGATTGTGGTAATAGAGGAAATGGAACAAAGGAAACTAGATTCAGGGATCTCATTATGACAAGAAAAAGGGGGGATTATAGAAAATGATAGGATAAAAGGGTAGATTATTGAATCTACTTTTAACCTAAAAAAAAAACAACCACTAGTCTCAAATATTTTACATTGGTATGGATTTTTGTATACTGATGCAAATTGAAGTTTATTTCTGTTATCTTATATGTTTTTATTTCTTGTTTAAGGTGTTATACCTATGCATATCATTTAAAAAATGAAATGTAGGCATGCCCGGCCTCAGGTGAGCTTGAGTCCTCCTGGAGACCCAATCCCCACCCATCACTTGCTCCCTCGATCTCCTGGGGGCCACTCCTGGCATCCAGAGGACCCACCCACACAGGAAAGACATGAGTCCTCCCGGACCCAATCCCCTGGCTCTCCCCCACACCCATGCACTTGGCTTCAGGGAGACCAGTGGAGACAGAGAGACCTCATCTGCACCCACTCAAAGAAGGGATGGGAAGATGACAGTATAAGAACTCACTCAGCAATAGAAAGACCAATATGACTCCACCAGAATCTAGAGATTCCACACCAGCAAGACCCAAAAAGCACACCATAGATGAAACAGAAGAGACAGACCTTAAAAATTATTTTATGAAGATGATAGAGACTCTCAAAGAGGAAACAAGGAAATCCATTAAAGAAATAGAAGAAAAAACAAACCAAAAAATTGAAGAAATAAATAAATCTCTTAAAGAATCTAAAGAGAGTCAAGAAAAAAATAAACAAACAAGTGAAGGAAACAACCCAAGCAGCCCAAGCTTTGAAAACTGAAATAGAAACAGTAAAGAAAACACAGAATGAGGGAATTCTGTAAATAGAAAAGCTGGGTAAACGATCAGGAACTACAGATGTAAGTATAACAAACAGAATACAAGAGATGGAAGAGAGAATCTCAATGTTGAAGAGTCATTAGAGGATATACAATCATCGACCAAAGAAAATTTCAAGTCCAACAAATCCGTAACACAAAATATTCAGGAAGTATGGGACACCATGAAGAGGCCAAACCTGAGAATAATAGGTATAAAAGAAAGTGAAGAAATACAGCTCAAAGGTACAGAAAATATACTCAACAAAATCACACAAGAAAACTTCCCCAATCTAAAGAATCTTATAGAACACATAATAGACCTGACCAGAAAAAAGAAATCCCCTCACCACATAATAACCAAAACATTCAATGTACAGAATAAAGAGAAAGTATTAAGAGCAGCTAAAGAAAAGGGCCAAGTAACATATAAAGGGAGACCTATCTGAATTACACCCGACTTCTCAATGGAAACTATGAAAGCTAGAAGATCCTGGAGAGTTGTCCTACAAATGCTAAGGGAACAAGGATGCCTGCCCAGACTACTGTACCCAGCAAAGCTTTCAATTACCATAGATGGAGAAAACAAGATATTTCATGATAAAATCAGATTTAAACAATACGTATCCATGAATCCAGCTCTACAGAAAGTACCGGAAGGAAAGCTCCAACAAAACGAAGATAACTGCACTCACAAAGGCATAGGCAATAGATAATTCCACTTTACCAAACACCAAAAGAAAAACGGAGGGAAACCCACACACAACAATACCACCACCAATAAATCCAAAACAAACAAGAATCAACAATCAATGATAATTAATATCTTTCAATGTCAACAGTCTCAACTTGCCTATAAAAAGACACAGACTAACACAAAGGATTTGAAGACAGAACCCATCCTTTTGGTGCGTACAAGAAACACATCTCAATGTAAAAGAGAGATGTTACCTCAGCATAAAGGATTGGGAAAAGATTTCCCAATCAAATGGACCCAAGAAACAAGCTGGTGTAGCAAACCTAGTAGCTAACAAATTAGACTTCAAATTATAATCAATCAAAATAGATGAAGAAGGACATTTCATATTCATGACAGGAAAAGTCCATTAAGATGAGGTCTCGATTCTGAACATCTATGCCCCAAATACAAAGGCACCCACATTCATGAAAGAAACCTTACAAAAGCTCAAATCATACATAAAATCTCACACACTAGTGGTAGGAAACTTCAACACTCTGCTCTTACCACTAGACAGGACCTTCAGACAGAAACTTAACAAAGGAACAAAGGAACTAATAAAAATTGTGATCCAATTGTGTTTAACAGACATGTATAGAACATTCCATCCAAACACAAAAGAATATATATTCTTCTCAGAGCCACATTAAACCTTCTCTAAAATCGACCACATAATCAGAAATATAGCAACCTCCACAGATACAAAAAAATTGGAATAACCCCCTGTATCTTATCAGACCACCATGCTTTAAAATCGGAGTTCAACAACAACACAAATTGCAGAAACCCTACAAACTCATGGAAATTGAACAATGCCCAATTGCACCACTCATGGGTCAAGGAAGAAATAAAAAAAGAAATTAAAGACTTCCTGGAATTCAAGGACAATGAGGACACAACATGCCCAAACTTAGGGGACATTTTGAAAGCAGTGCTGAGAGGAAAGTTCATAGCACTAAGTGCCCACATGAAGAAACTGGATAATAGTCACACTAAAGAATTAGTAGCACAACTGAAATCTCTAGAACAAAAAGAAACAAACTCACCTAGGAGGAGTAGACACCAGGAAATAATCAAATTGAGCCCTGAAATCAATAAAGTAGAAACCAGGAAAATATTGCAAAGAATCAATGAAACAAAGTTGGTTCTTTGAGAAAATCAACAAGATAGACAAACCTTTGTCCAAACTCACCAAACGGCAGAGAGAGGGCATGCTAATTAACAACATCAGAAATGAAAAGGGGGACATAACAACGGACACTGAGGAAAATCAGAGACTCATCAGGTCATACATTGAAAACCTGTATTCCACAAAATTTGAAAATCTAAAGGAAATGGACAATTTTCTTGATAGTTATCACTTACCAAAATTAAATCAAGAACAGATGAGCAATCTAAACAGACCTTTAACCAGTAATGAAATAGATGCAGTCATTGAAAGTCTCCCAACCAAAAAAAGCTCAGGCCCAGGTGTCTTCAGTTCCCAAGTCTACCAAAAATTCAAAGAAGAGCTAATTCCAATACTCCTCAAAGTGTTCCACATGATAGAAGCAGGAGGTTCGCTGCCAAACTCTTTTTACGAGGCTACAATTACCTTGGTATCCAAACCACACAATGACACAACTAAGAAAGAGAACTACAGACCCATTTCCCTCATGAACATTGATGCAAAAATACTCAATAAAATTTTAGCAGATCAAATCCAATATCACATTGGAAAAATCATCTTCCATGATCAAGTAGGCTTCATCCCAGGGATTCAGGGATGGTTCAACATATGAAAACCTATCAATGTAATTCACTATATAAACAAACTGCAAAGGAAAAAAACCACATGATTATGTCACTAGATGCTGAAAAAGCCTTTGACAAAATCCAACACCCCTTCATGATAAAGGTCCTGGAGAGATCAGGGATAACAGGAACATACCTGAACATAATAAAAGCAATATACAGTAAACCAACAGCTAACATCAAATTAAATGAAGAGAATCTTAACGCAATGCCTCTAAAATCAGGGACAAGACAAGGCTGTCCACGCTATATCTCTTCAATATTTTACTTGAAGTTCTAGCTAGAGCAATAAGACAACAAAAGGAGATCAAGGGGATACAAATTGGAAAGGAAGAGATCAAACTTTCACTATTTGCAGATGATATGATGGTTTATATAAGTGACCCGAAAGACTCTTCAAGGAATCTCCTACAGCTGGTAAACACCTTCAGCAAAGTGGCAGGATACAAGATTAACTCAAAAATAAAATCAGTAGTCCTGTTATATACAGATGATAAAGTGGCTGAGAAAGAAATCAGAGAAGCTTCACCTTTTCAGTAGCCATAAACAACATTAAATATTTGGGGATAATGCTAACCAAACAAGTGCAAGACCTGCATCGCAAGAACTTTGAGTCTCTAAAGAAAGAAATCAAAGAGGATACCAGAAGATGGAAAGATCTCCGATGCTCTTGGATTGGTAGGATCAGCATAGTACAAATGGTAATCTTGCCAAAAGCAATCTACAGATTCAATGCAGCCCCCATCAAAATACCAACACAATTCTTCACTGACCATGAAAGGACAATTCTCAACTTTATATGAAAAAATAAATGACCCAGGATAGCCAAAACAACCCTGTCCAATAAAGAAACTTCAGGAGGCTTCACCATCTCTGACCTCAAGCTCTATTATAGAGCCGTAGTCCTGAAAAGAGGTTGGAACTGGCACACAAATTGACAGGTAGACCAATGGAATCAAATTGAAAATACTGATTTTAATCTACGCACCTAGGAACACTCAGTTTTTGTCAAAGAAGCAAAACTTATACAATGGAAAAAAGAAGGCATCTTTAACAAATGGTGCTGGCATAACTGTTTATTGGCATGTAGAAGACTGCAGATATATCCATGACTATTGCCATGCACAAAACTTAAGTCCAAATGGATCAAAGACCTCAACATATATCCAGCCACACTGAAGCTCTTAGAAGAGAAAGTGGGAGGTACTCTTGAATGAATTGGTACAGGAGACCACTTCCTGAGCATAACACCAATAGCACAGACACTGAGATTGACAATTAACCAATGGGACCTCTTGAAACGAAGAAGCTTCTGTAAGGCCAAGGGCACAGTCAGCAAAACAAAAAGGCAGCCCACAGATTGGGAAAAGATATTCACTAACTCCATATCTGACAGAGGGCTGATATCCAAAATTTACAAAGAACTCGCTCAAGAAGCATGTCTCCAAAACACCAAAGGATCTAATTAAAAAGGGGGGTACAGAACTACATAGAGAATTCTCAATAGAGGAGTCTAAAATGGCTGAGAGACTCTAGAGAAAGTGCTCAATATCCTTAGCCTTTAAGGAAATGCAAATCAAAACAAGTCTGGGATACCATCTCACTCCTGTCAAAATGGCTAAAATCAAAAACACCAATGACAATTTATGCTGGGGAGGATGTGGAAAGAGGGGAACACTCCCCCACTGTTGGTGGGAGTGCTAACTTGTACAGCCACTTTGGAAATCAGTATGGAGATGCCTCAGGAAAGTGGGAATCAGTCTACCACAATACCCAAACAATTCCACTCTTAGATATATATCCAAAAGATGCCCATTTATACAACAAGGATGTCTGTTCCACTATGTTCATAGCAGCATTATTTGTAATAGCCAGAACCTGGAAGCAACCTAGATGCCCCTCAACTGAGGAGTACATGGAGAACATGTTTTACATTTACATAATGGAGTAGTATTCAGTGGGAAAAAAATGGAATCTTGAAATTTGCAGGCAAGTGGACAGCACTAGAAGAAACCCTGCTGATTGTGGTAACCCAGTCACAAAAAGACAAACATGGTATGTACTCACTCATGTATTGATTTTAGACATGGACCAGGAGAGTGCCAGCCTACAATCCCACTGCCAGAGAGTCTGGGAAACAGGAAAGAACCTAAGAGAGATATGCATGGTACCCCAGAGAAGGGGAATGAGACAAGACCTCCTGAGCAGATTGGGAGCAGAGGGGGGAGGGAAGAGGGAGCTGGGAAAAAGAGAGGGGGAGAAGAGGAAGAGAGAGGAATTCAGAGGGAAGCAAGAAGGTTAAGTTGGGGAAAAATAGGGGAGAAAAAGATGAGAAATACCACAATAGAGGAAGCCATTATAGTTTTGAAAAGAGATCAGGCATCAGTGACATCTCTAGCGATCTATAAGGAAGGCACCAACTGGCAAACTAAGCAGTAGTGGAGAGACTATCTTAAATGCCCATTGCTGATAATCAGTTTGATGATTACCTTATATGCCATCCTAGAACCTTCATCCAGTGACTGATGGAAGCAGAGGCAGACACCCACAGCTAAACACTGAACTGAACCCCTGGAAACCAGTAACAGAGAGGAAGGAATGATGAGCAAAGGGGTAAAGAATGGGCTGGTTAAACCAACAAAAACAGCTTACCTGAACAAGACGGAGCTCTTAGACCCCAGACTGACAGCTGGGAGCCAGCATTGGGACTGAATGTGCTTGTCAGTGAAGATGCCTGGAAAATCTATGGGGCCCCGGGCAGTAGATCAGTATTTATTCCTGGCATATAAATGGACTTTGTGTGTCCATATGTCCATACCACAAAGAGTGATGCTCTTTCAGCCTGGACTCTGGGGGTGTGTGTGCTAGCCCCTGCTCTGAATGTTATGACAGACTCTGGATATCCCCTATGGGGAAGGGAGTGGGGATAGGGTAGGAGGCTGGGTGGTGGCTGGTGGGGGGTTGCAGGAGGAGGAGAGGGAGCTGGGATTGCCATGTGAAGCAGGCTTGTTTCTAATAAAAAAAATGTAATAAAAAACAATTCAACTGAAAAAAAATGCAATGTAAAGTTCGAATCCTTGAAAACTAGGATAATTAAGAATTGCAGGAGCACCATGCGGTGGTGGCGCATGCCTTTAATCCCAGCACTTGGGGGGCAGAGGCAGGCAGATCGCTGTAAGTTCGAGGCCGGGCTAGACCGACAGCCTCCAAAACAATACAGAGAAACCCTGTCTCACAAAAACCAAAAAAAAAAAAAAAAAGAATTGCAGGAGTTGGGTGTTGCACATGCCTTTAATCCCAGCACTGGGGATGCAGAGGTAGGCAGATCTCTGTGAGTTCGAGGCCAGCCTTGTCTACAGAGCGAATTCCAGGACAGGCTCCAAAACAATACATAGACACTCTGTCTCAAAAGACCAAAAAAAAAAAAAAAGACTTGCAGGTTAGTAATTAGTCATCTATAACTATCAAATTTATCATGATGTTAGGTATGTTTTCAAGGTCATACAGGGATGTTTTATATATATAGTCTTCAAACAAGTCAGAGAACTACAGAATATGGCATTTGAAATGTTTTAATAACGTAGGCTTTTCATGACAGTAAGACATGTCTGCTCCTGGCAGTCCCAATTTAATTCAAAAGAGGTTGATGGGTATCAAAAACTATGGTGTTTGTTTTAATTTCTGATAAAGTACCCACTGAACAAAAGAACTGCCTTTGCCTCAGCTGCTAAGAGTATGCTGTCCAAATTTGAAAAGCAGGATACAAACAAAGGCAACTCCCAAACTTTGCCAAGATAAGGTAAGAGAGTCCTTCAAAATTCCTGCTTCACAGAAAAGTCTATCAGATATTCTAGGCCCATAGGTAAAAATGGATGACCCAATGTTGCATAGGAACGTTGGGGTTACTGTCCAGGCAGCCAGATGTCTCTGCTGTTTCTTAGTTTTGGAAGTTGCTTGCTCTGCAGTTCCTGTTTAATAGGGTAATATTATATCCTTCTAAGGTCTTTGATGGAGTTGAAGCTTAGATAGTTATAATTACAGTTTTCTGTACTTTTGATAGAAAGTAAGAAGGGTACAAAACTTTGAATTCACCAAGATAATACAGATAATGGAATATTTTCTTTGAATTTACCAAATGCCAATGGATTAGGCATTGGGAATGTATTTCTTGCTTGATAATTTTTCTTATTGTATATAATTTTACCATGCTATAGTCAAAACCCTTCCTTTTTATTTAGAGAAAAAGGGGGAAATGTTGCAGGAGAATTGTTCTCCTTGCCACCCCACTGTGCCAATAAAGCCACCTTGAATCAAGGACAGAATCAGTGATTGGCTGACTGGAATTATTCGTAGAGTTGTTGGAAGGCTGAGGAAGTTGGAGAGGGCCAGGAGAAGAGAGGAGGGCCTTTTGGATAGAAAAAATGTGGAGAGTAGGGTCAGCTGATAGGCCTTCCTCTGTTCCTTGGATTTAACAGGTTTTTAATCACAATTTCTGACTGCCCTGTTTTTATTAACACCAGAACAACCCAGGAAAATGCTCTCAGTGATTAGATCATCCATGTCCAGACACTGTGGTCTGACATGTTCACAGTGAGAGATGGTACTGTTTAAGAATAGAGTGATGTAATGAAAAGTGGTGGGACCCTTAGTACCCAGCTTGTGTGAGCAGGGATGATTGCGAATCTCCTAGCACAAATACTCCCACCATGGCTACTTTCCAGAAGCAAACACAACACCAAGGAGCAGTGTTACGAACATTGTTTTCACCATCATGGTGCTCCCTTGTCACGAAGAAGAAAACAGATTCAGAACTCTGACAGTAATGTAGTATAATTAGATTCCTGGGTAGCAATGCGCTTTTAGTATTTATTACCAACCTTTGAGTTTTCAGAGTTAGCTCTGGATGCCAGACTCAGCTAGCTACCTTGGCAAGCACTTCTACCAGCAAACCGACCTCTAGCCCTCCCTACATTTTTAACATGACATTTACTTGTAGGCTTATATAATTTTTACTAGCAGCTATGGTTGACGTGCACCCTGGAACATTCCTGAAAATGATGGTCTCCAAACGGGTCCTCATACATCACTGGGTAAGGACCCAAAGCCAAGACTGGGTATGATTGAGATTCTCTGCTGCTTGGACATGTGCAGCCAGGGGAAGTCTCCATTTGTTCTTGACACCTTAGCTTTCTTGTGTGGAAGATGAGAGCAGAAAGTGAGACTTTGGGTTGTCACGAGCGTTAAACAGCATTGATCAAACCAGCTCTCCCTAGAAAGTGCGGCTCTGGTGCTGAATATTTCACATAGCCCGTGCTGGAACCGTGCTCGCGACGGGCCTTTCTCTTTTTTTTTATTAATGAAGGAAGTCTTCACAGGCCTGTGCTCTGCTCTACATAATGATCTGATTTGCATAATTCAAAGGAAGACGGGGCTTTCTTAAAGGCTGGAGACTATGTTATCACTGAGAACAAATATTTTTCCCTCAGGATGTGTTCTGTTTGGTTCCAACAAGGTTTCTCTTTTCCTCTTAGAGCGAGAATTGTAAAAAGGCCCTAATTATTGGAGAATTTATCTTTTCCCGAGACTGAAGACCCACAGATTCCTGGACCTACCTCTTTCATTGACTTATGGAAAATAGTTAATATGTGAGCAGAAACAAAGTTCACCTTGGGAAAGGTAGGGGACAGCATGAGGAAGGTGTCAACCAGAGAATGGGAACAAGATGAGGAACACAGAGTCAACACTAGAGGAACCCAGTGGAAGTTTCTCTTCCTGGGTGTTGGGCTGTTTCCATGGTTATAGATTGTAGTTTTCATAGGTTTGGACTTGACTTGTGATAATATCAGTAAATGATATTCCTCCTATATTGGCGAGTTTGGGCATTGGCTACTGCCCCCTCTCCCCATATTCAGGTTTACAACCCACGGCACGGCTAGTGTATTGCCATTCAAAGGTGTTGTAGAGATCAAGGGCCTATGGGAAGTCCTTGTGATTGGGGGTGTATCCCGGAAGGGGACTGGGTGCTTCTGGCCCCTTCCTCTCACTCTTTCTTTGTGGCCATAATTTGAAGTTTGTTCTGCCACACACTAGCCATCATTGCCACCTGGCTCATCCACCAGAAACAAAACTTACCAGCTGCCCGACTCACTGGGTTGAACCGAAGCCTCTATACAATGCGCAGATACAAACTTTTCCTCTTCACAAAGTAATTTTCGCAGCTATTTAATTACAATGACAGAAATTTGACTAATGTGAACCTACTGTGTGTTACACTCGGCAAGTAATAGGATGGGCACTTTATGCTAGTGAACGATGAACGACCCTCATCTGCACTCAGCTTGAAATCTACTGGAAAAATGGAGTATCAGCAATTAAATCGATACGATAATAATTGCAAGCAAGCAGCAACTGATGTTACAAAGAGAGATGATGAAGTCCTCTGAATAGTTTTAAAGATGCCCGAGACACTGGCATGGATGCTGTGTGAAGAACTGATTAGAGAGAGCCCTCTTGGATGTACAGATGCAGTAGAGTAACTTCTTCGATGATCTAAGAACAGTGTAACAGTGAGCGGTGCCATGCCGGTGTGGCCACCAGAGACATACAGACAAAGGCACTGGAAACAAGAAAGGTGACTCAATTAGCTTCAACAGTTTTGTAAACAACTTGAGCATTGCCATAGAGATTTACATCCAGAGGCTGACCTAAGCATTGAGAATATTTCTGTATAGATGCCCACCAGAGGTTTGGAAAAGCATCTAGAAAAAATCTTGCAAGGTCTTCTATTTGTGTTAAAGTGTGAAAACTTGGCAGCTATTAACCATATCTGTTGCTGCACAGCCATGAGGAGCTTGTGGACATTTTGGATACAGAGGCAGAAGGAAGTTTGATTGGATATGGTTGGGTTTTGTGCTGTTACTACAAACTGTCCTTATTCTGGGGAGTACTAACAACCCACAGAACCCACACCATACACAAGGACAGGCTTGAAGAGTAATGGTATGTGATGGTGACCTCCACTGCCAGCTGTAGAGGTTCTGCTAGAGACAGGCTTGAACACATAGGAAGCTGGTCCATGGAAAATTCTTCTAGTCATCAGTGCAGTAGAATAATCCTTCTGTACAGTGTGAATATATATTACTCTCATTGGTTAATAAGGACTGACTGGTCAGTAGCCAGGCAGGTGGGGCCAGTCAAACTGAGAATGGGGAGAAAAAGGGTGGAGTCAGGGTAGTTGCCAGGGAACACGGAGGGAGCAAGACATGCTGGAGGGCATGAGCCATGTGACGATACACAGATTAATAGAAATGCATTAACTTAAGTTGTAAGAGCTAGTTAGTAATAAGCCTGAGCTACCGGCTGAGCATTTACAATCAATGTTAAGTCTCTGAGTGGTTATTTGAGAGTGACTTGCGGGACAGAAACTCCTGCCTACACACCAGGCATGAGCAATGGTCCTGGTGGCAAAGTTTCATGAATATTTACTAATAATGAAACATTCCCCTTATAAGGAACATTAGTCTACATAATTTATTTTTAGCTCAATGCAATAGAGTTGCCATTTGAAAATGACATTCTAATTTGTTGGGGGAGGGGTCTTAGTGGTAGCCCGAAACAAATGTAGAAATGAGAATAATGGCTGCCATGCCAGCGTTTTAAAAATTCTATTATAATATTACAGCAGGAGCAATAGCCCCAATGTAGAGATTATGGAGAAAGAGAAAGAAGTCACACTGTGAAAATTTAGATGTTGACAAGGTCATTTGCCCTTGGGAGGTTGAGCCAGGAAGACTAGAAATTTAAGTCCAGCCTGCACTGTGGGAAGAGACCCTGTTTTAAACAATAAAGAGAGAAAGGAGGGATGAAGAAACAGCAAAAGAAGGGATATCTCACTAAAACATTATGAAGGGTGTGAATATTGGACACCACTCCCCCCTCCCCAAAAAAGAAATCAAGCCAACAACCTCCCCAAATCAGATAAAGTAGTAAAGAAAAATAGATTTCTGTGAATGTGTGTGTCAGCAGCTACCATGCTGCTTTGGCAAAGGGACCTTGTTTAATAAGCACAGAGTGCTCTCATTATGGCCTGTTCTGTGGAGAAATGATTTTACTCAACCCTGTATAATGGTATAAATATATATTTCAAAATTATTTCCAACAACTTACTAGAAAATCAGAGTCTAAATAAGAGAGTGCGACCCATGGGACAAGGGAGGTGAGGCAAGCCTAACTTCCTGTGGCCTGAGCAGAAACACTGGAGACCTGAGGACTACACACAGCTGATCAGGATCCCAGCCCAACAGGATTCAGCCCACCCAGAGACTGCCAGCTTCCAAGTCCCACTCTCCACCCATGGGGCAGGTGAGGTGAGGGTCCAGTCTACTCACAGTTAGCTAAGGCCCCGATACTAGCACAGCCTCCATCCATCCAAGAGGAAAGCCACCAGGGTATTGGACCTGCTCCCACCCACTGGAAAGGAACCATGGTCACACACCCACCAGGGGAGGAAGACACTCTTTCTGCACCCAAAGGAAGAAATGATGGGAAGGGGACAATACTAAAACACACTGACCAACAGAAAAACCAATATGACACCACCAGAAACTAGAGAATCTACACCTGCAAGACTTGAACAGTCCATTGCAGAAGAAGCAGATGAGAAAGACCTTAAAAAACAACTTCATGAATATGATAGAGGCCCTCAAAGAAGATATGAGAGAATCCCTTAAAGACATGGAAGAAAAAACAAACCAAAAATACAATAAATTGAGGAAAAACAATCTAAAAAATGCAAGAATTACAAGAAATGGAAGAAAAGACAAACCAAAAACTTCAACAAATGCAAGAAAGAAAGGAAAAGACAAAGCAAACATTACAAGAAACAATTCAAACAGGGCAAGGGCTGAAAGCTGAAATAGAGATGATAAAAAAAACACAGTCTGAAGGAATGCCGGAAATAGAAAAGGTGGGCAAATGGTCAGGTACTACAGATACAAGCATAACCAACAGAATACAAGAGATGGAAGACAGAATCTCAGGTGTTGAAGATACAATAGGGGAAATAGATTCATCAACCAAAGAAAATCTTCAGTTCAGCAAATTCCTAACATAAAACATTCAGGAAATATGGGACCTAAAGACGAAACCTAAGAATAATAGGTATAGAAGAATGTGAAGAAATCCACCTCAAAGGGGCAGAAATCATATTCAAAAAATCATAAAAGAAAACTTTCCCAACTTAAAGAAAGACATGCCAATGAAAGTACAAGAAGCCTACAGAACACCAAATAGAGTGGACCACAAAAGGAAATCTCCTCTCCACATTATGGTAAAAACCCCAAACATACAGAATAAAGAAAGAATATTAAGAGCAACAAAGGAAAAAGGCCAAGTAACATACAAAGGCAAACCTGTCAGAATCACACCTGACTTCTCCATGGAAACTCTGAAAGCCAGAAGGTCCTGGATAGATATTCTACCAACATTAAAAGTCCACAGATGCCAGCCCAAACTGCTATACCCAGCAAAGCTTTCAATCAGTATAGATGGAGAAAACAAGATAATCCATGACAAAACCAGATTTAAATAATACATATCCACTAACCCAGCCCTACAGAAAGTTCTGGAAGGAAAACCCCAACCCAAGGGAGTTAACTACAACCAGAACAAGATAGGCAATAGATAATCCCATGTTACCAACAGACAAAAGAAAAGAGGTGGAAATCCACATATAATTCACCACCATCAACTATTCCAAAACAAACAAGAATGAGCAATCAGTGGTCATTTATATCCCTCAATATTAATGGTCTTAACTGGCCCATAAAGGGACACAGCTAACAGGATGGATTTGAAGACAGAATCCATCCTTCTGCTGCATACAGGAAACACACCTCAGCCTCAAAGTCAGACATTACCTCAGCGTTAAGGGTTGGGAAAAGATTTTCCAATCAAATAGACCCAAGAAACAAGTAGGGGTAGCAATCTTAGTATCTAACAAATTAGATTTTAAAATAAAATAAGTCAAAAGAGATGAAGGAGGGCACTTCATACTCATCACAGGAGAAATCCACCAAGATGAAGTTTCAGTCTTGAACATCTGTGCCCCAAATAAAAAGGCACCCACGTTCATAAAAGAAACATTACTAAAACTCAAATCAAATATAAAGCCCCACACACTTACAGTGGAAGACTTCAACATCCCACTCTCACCTCTAGACAGGACTACCAGACAGATACTTAACAAAGAACCAAAGGAACTAATAGAAGTTATGACCCAATTGGGATTAACAGACATCTATAGAACATTCTACCCAAATAAAAAAGAATATACCTTCTTCTCAGCATGACATGGAACCTTCTCAAAAATCAACCACATACTTGGCAACATATCAAATCTCAACATGCACCTTATCAGACCACCATGCATTAAAATTAGAATTCAACAACAACACAAATTGCAGAAATCCCTACAAACTCATGGAAGTTGAATAATGCACAATTGCACCATTCCTGGGTCAATGAAGAAATAAAAAAGAAATTAAAGACTTCCTAGAATTCAATGAGAATGAGGACACAACATACCCAAACTTATGGGACACTTTGAAAGCAGTGGTACAAGGGAAGTTCATAGCGCTTAGAGCAATACAACAACAAAAGGAGGTCAAAGGGATACTAATTGGAAAGGCAGAGGTCAAACTTTCACTATTTGCAGATGATATGATAGTTTACATAAGTGACCAAAAAAACTCTACCAGGGAACTCCTGCAGCTGATAAATACTTTCAGCAAAGTGGCAGGATACAAGATCAACTCAAGAAAATCAGCCCTACTATATACAAATGGTAAAAAGGCTGAGAAAGTAATCAGAGAAACATCGCCCTTTACAATAGCCACAAACAACATAAAATACCTTAGGGTAATGCTAACCAAACAAGTGAAAGACATGTGTAGCAAGAACATTGAGACTTTAAAGAAAGAAATGAAAGAAGACACCAGAAGGTGGAAAGATCTCCCAAGCTCTTGGATAGGTAGGATCAACATAGTAAAAATGGCAGTCTTACCGAAAGCAATCTACAGATTTAAAGCAACCCCCATTAAAATCCCAGCTCACTTCATCACAGACATTGAAAGAATGATAATCAACTTTGTATGGAAAAACAAAAGACCCAGGATAGCCAAAACAACCTTATTCAACACAGCAACATCTGGAGGCATCACCATCCCTAACATCAAGCTCTATTATAGAGTTGTAGTCCTGAAAACAGCTTGGTATTGGCACAAAATAGACAGGTAGACCAATAGAATCGAATTGAAATCCTGATATTAACCCATACATGTATGAACATCTGATCTTCAACAAAGAAGCTAAAAATATTCAATGGAAAAAAGAAAGCATCTTCAACAAATGGTGCTGGATGCTGGCATGTAGAGGAATGCGGATAGACCCAAGTCTATTGCCATGCACAAAACTTAAGTCCAAATGAATCAAAGACCTCAACATAAATCCATCCACACTGAAACTCTTAGAAGAGAAAGTGGGAGGCACCCTTGAATGAATTGGTACAGGAGACAGCTTCCTGGACATAACCCTAGTAGCACAGACACTAAGATGGACAATTAATAAATGGGACCTCCTGAAACTGAGGAGCTTCTCTAAGGCCAAGGGCACAGTCAGCAAAACAAAAAGGCAACCCACAGATTGGGAAAAGATATTCACTAACCCCACATCTGACAGAGGGCTGATCTCCAAAATTTACAGTGAACTCAAGAAGCAAGTCTCCAAAACACCAAAGGATCCAATCAAAAATTGGGGTACAGAGCTAAATAGAGAATTCTCAGTTGAGGAGACTAAAATGGCTGAGAGACACTTGAGAAAGTGCTCAACATCCCTAGCCACCTGGGAAATGCAAATTAAAACAACTCTGAGATACCATCTCACTCCTGTCAGAATGGCTAAAATCAAAAACTCCAATGACAGTTTATGTTGGAGAGGATGCTGAGAAAGGGTAACACTCCTACACTGCTGGTGGGAGTGTCGACTTGTACAGCCACTTTGGAAATCAGTATGGAGATTTCAGGAAAATGGGAATCAGTCTACCACAAGACCCAGCAATTCCACTCTTAGGCATATACCCAAAAGATGCACATTCATACAACAAGGGCATCTGTTCCACTACGTTCATAGCAGCATTATTTGTAATAGCCAGGACCTGGAAGCAACCCAGATGCCCCTAAAATGAAGATCTGATAGAGAAAATGTGGTACATTTACACAATGGAGTACTGTTCAGCAGAAAAAAATGGAATCTTGAAATTTGCAGGCAAATGGATGGCACTAGAAGAAACCATACTGAGTGAGGTAACCCTGTCACAAAAAGAGAAGCATAGTATGTACTCACTCATTTATGTATTTTAGACATGAATCAGGGGAGTGCCAGCACACAGTCCCATTGCCAGAGAGTCTGGGAAACAGAACCTTCATCCAGCGACTGATGAAAACAGAGGCAAACACCCACAAATAAACACTGAACTGAGCTCCTGGAATCCAGTGTCAGAAATAGAGAACTCATGGACAAAGGAGTTAAGAGTGGTTTAACCCACAGAAACAGTTGACCTGAACAAGAAGGAGTCTTGGACTCCAGATTGATGGCTATGTGGAAAGCATGGGACTGACCCAGATCCTCTGAATTTGGGTGTCAGTGTGGAGGCCTAGGTAATCTATGGGGCCTTGGGTAGTATTTATCCCTGGCATACAAACAGACTTTGAGTGCCCATGCCACAATATGAGAGGCTCTCTTAGCTCGGACTCTTGGGGGAGGGCCTAGGCCCTGCTCTGGATGAAATGACAGTTACTGGAGATCCACCATGGAGTGCCTCACCCTCCCTGGGGATTGGAGGAGAGATTGGGTGGGACACTGGGGGACCTGGTGGGGAGGGTGGGGGAAGAGGGGAGGGAGAGGGAACAGCTGCGATTGACATGTGAAACAAGATTGTTTTTAACCTAAATAAAAAATAATAACAAAACTGTAAAACAATAAATAAGAGAGCACTACTCTGGCAGATATTTTGCAAACAATAGCTGGGATGGTTGTGGGCCCAGATTGTCTCTTCTCACAAGAAGAGGTTGCATCTACTGTTGTTTGTAAGTTTCTTTAAAAATGTATTTTATAAGCGCATGCACACGTTTGTAGGTGCCTGTGGAAGACAGAAACAAGCAAAGATACCCAGGAGCTGTAGATACATGTTTTTCTGAGCTTCCTGATGTGAGTGCTGAGATCTGAGCCTCATGATTGAGCAGGGAGTGCTCTTACCGGCTGAGCCCTCTCTCCAACACCCAGTTAAGCTGCTTTTGCAGACACAGGCTAGAGAGGCTTCCTTAGAGAGAAGAGCTTCTAGGCTAGATGTGTAAAATCAGAACCCTTGAAAGTCCCAGGGACTCTGCGGAGCACATGAAATCTGTATTTACTTGGATCACAGGTAAATCAGTCACAATGCCTCTCCACCACTCGCTTGTCTTGAACAACAAACAGATAAGCGGGGAATAGTATCCGGTACAAGGATTAACACATTCTGAAACGGAACATGCCATGTCGGGAGATACAGCAAGACTGGATCTCTTCAATTTAATAAATTTGATTCCACTTTTAAATCCACAGCTGGGAAAATGTCAACATGGAAAAAGTAGATGTTACATACCCAACACAAATCAAGAATTATTAGTAATTATAATACATATACATATATATACACACACATATATATATAATGAACTAGTATACACAAAGACACAAAATGACAGGTCAGTGTTTTAGAACTGTTCACAAAACTAAATTATAAACTTCAGCCTTAATAACTTTTTAAAAAACTCAGGGACACTTTTTTTTAAACTCTGTGCCTGTGACACAGGGGTTGCAGCTTATCTACAGAGTTCCCTTCAGTCTGTGTGAGGCCAGGGACATCCCTGCCCAACACTGTACTGTATTTTATCATCTAAGTTTTCATTTAAGAGCTTCAAGGGATCTAACAGTAGACTGAAGGATGCCAGAGGCCCCCTGCCTTCTTCCTGAGCCCTTTTGGCTCCTCTGACAAGTTCTACCTTTGAGCCATTTCCTCTCCCCAACTCAACTCAAATGCTGGGGAAAACGAATCTTAGAGGCAATTACCCCAAGGTAGAAGCTAAAATCACCTCTTTCCATCCAAACAGTGACTACCACACTACCAACAGGACCCAGATACAGACTGGGGCCATTGCCAGCCTGGCCAGTCAATGACTGCAACTCCTTAGCCACGCATGGTTGTACTGTGGTCCCTACAGAAGGTAGAACTTAAGAGTACCCTGTGGCTAACTGTCCTTTGTGCTATGATCCGACCCCTCCCACTGTTCTCCTACTCCCTCCTCACGGTGCTCCCCCTGTAGTCCCTCCTTCTGCTCTCATGAACCACCTCCTCACCCTTTGTCATTTTGCCTCCTCCCGTGGACTTCCTACTTTCACGTCACATACATGTCTGTGAAAACTTAGGTCTAGACGCCACCTTCGTGGGGAGTTCTGGACTCTACGCACAGCTTTCCCCTTGCTGCCAAAAAAATGATGTGGCTAAGGACCTCCCGTCTCAGAGGAAGAAGCTCTTCCAGAACATTCCATCAGATAGAGACCACACTGTCCACCAGACAAGAGGCCAGCCAGGGACCATTCACAGGGTGAAACTGTTCTAAAACCCAGGGGATGTTGGTGGGGGATGCATTAAGTGGGGGCACAGGTCTGGGCTTGTGGTAGGCTTTTCCTGGCCTTTTTTCTGGGGTAGTATGTAGACCTCTGTAAGGAATGGCTCTGAACCTGTTCACATCAATAAGAATAATAAAACCAGAGCCAGCATGGCAGGAACATCTCCGCCCTCTTTCTGAGCCTGTAGCCGGTACCCACTCTGTGCTTTTTCTCAGGAGGCTTCCCTTGGAGCATAGTAGGTGCTGTATACATGTTTCTGCCTAGTTTTTGAATTTTCTTTAATCTCTGTCAAATTAGTAACTCCACGCATTCAAACAAATATCTTTTGGCGTTAAACCACGAATATTTCTTCATTCTCACAGGCCTCTTAAAGTATAGTCACACCAGTAGTGACTTCTGTGTGTAGGAAATCAGCATTTGGGCTCTGAAAAGTCTCAGTGGGTACAGGGTGTTGTCGCCAATCCTGATGCCCCGAGTTTGATTTCCAGGATCCAGGTGGTGGAAAGGGAACCAGCTCCTGGAAGTTACCTTCTCACACAGAGAATAAATAAAATGTAATCAACTGAAAAAGAATTTAAAAGATAGGTCAGTATGTAAGGAACAGCATGTTTTTAGACCTTTCTATCATATTATCACCCAGTCACACAGGTGTGTCACAGTCTAGAATGACACCAGAGTGTTCTACAGCCGGTCAGCAAATGGGCTGCAGCTCTGAATGTAGCAGTTTGTCTAATACTCTCTTTTCTTGTGACTGACTGCCCACCCCGTTCAGGTTAAGTTAGCCTCCAGTGAAACTTAGAAAACATGTTTTATGCCTTGCTCCAGGATCATACCAGAGCAATGGGGTAGAGACTGAAATTCTCTTCAATACATATTATATAAGCAGAAATAGCTATGGTTAATTACAAATTTACACTGCAGTTTAAAAAATCAATTTCTTCTCTATTATAGAAACCAGGGTGCTGGCCGGGCGGTGGTGGCGCACGCCTTTAATCCCAGCACTCGGGAGGCAGAGGCAGGCGGATCTCTGTGAGTTCGAGGCCAGGCTGGACCAAAAGCCTCCAAAACAATACAGAGAAACCCTGTCTTGTAAAAACCAAAAAAAAACAAGAACCCAGGGTGCATATCTGTGAGAAAGAGGAAGAAGAAGAAGGAGGAGGAGGAGGAGGAGGAGGAGAAGAAGAAGAAGAAGAAGAAGAAGAAGAAGAAGAAGAAGAAGAAGAAGAAGAAGAAGAAGAAGAAGAAGAAGAAGAAGAAGAAGAAGAAGAAGAAGAAGAAGAAGAAAAATACAGGGACTGCCATGAAATTCACAAAATGAACATGATTTTTGCAATTGAGGCAATCCTACTGAGCTCCCTACAGTGCCTCTGTCCTCAGGTACAGGGAATAACTAGGATTTCATATGCAAAAGCATTTGCAGGCTCCTGGAATGTACCTGGCAGGCTGCAGAAGTATGAGCTGAGCATTTTTTTTTTGCTTCCTGAGTGCAGCAAAGAGCTTGATAAAGAGCCTGTGCGGTGTGGTCACGAAGTGTGAGAGGATGAGGTGTGGGGGAGTTTCGTTCGGTCCACCTGACACGTAGATGCTTGGTAAATACAGGTCTGTAAGTTGAGCTGAGCTTTACTGATTATGCCTGTATAAGAGGTCACAGTGACATAGCATGCTGTGTCTTGTCCCTTAGCACCTGGATGATGGATGGATGGAACTCTCTGGGGCCGACTCATCATTGAACATGCCTTTACTCAAACAGTTTACCGTCCTTTCCTAAGACTGAAATATGTGTCCCACCCCACTTGTGATGCATAACTGGCTACTTTAATTTCACTTATTTGCTGAAAAAAAAATAGTTGCCTGATGCTTCCTGGGAAAAGATGTTGCTGGAGTTTCTTGTCCTGCCTGGTCCTGCTGCCCTTTTCAGTCCCAAATAAGCACACAGATGCTATATCAATTATTACACCGCTGGCCGATGGCTAGGGCTTCTTATTGGCTAACTCTGTTTTAATTATTAACCCACAACTGCTAATCTATGTATTTCTACATGGTCTTATCTTACCAGAGAATGCCTGGCACGTGCTATATTCCTGATCTCTACAAGGCATCTCCTTTGTGGTCTCCCTGTGCCTACCTTTCCCAGAATTCCCCAAGTGTCCTAGTCCCACCTATCTTCCTGCCTCTAAAACAGTGTTTTATTCATCAACCAATAAGAGAAACATACATGTAGAAGGACTTCTCCTATCGGGGAAATCTGCATTGTATGATGATATGTGAATTTAACTAGTGTGTAACTTCCAGTTTATCTTAAGTTTGCAGGAACTTGAGAGCATGATCTCCATGCTCTTTTTTGACCCTCTTCCAAACTGATAGTACTGTGTATTTATTAGCTTATGGATTTCTCATGGATTTTTATGTTGACCTTCTGCTGTCTGCTAAACACTGAAGGCTAAGCACTGTGGCTTAGGAATCAGAACTGGGATCAAATGCTAGTCCTGTTTGTACCCATCCTGACAGTAGTATGTTACTCTGAAAGTAAAGATGTTTGCTCCTTCACCAGCTGAACAGTAAGATGTGGAACCGATTGGATTTCGTGTCCCACTCCCTACCCTGCTGCTCAGCTGACCTTCTGCAAGCTAATTCACATAAAAAGCCTCATTTTCCTAAATTGTTAGTTGGCTAATTGTCAATAAGCTTCTTATTGCTCTTTGCATAGCATTCAACTCATACTCACCCTGGGACTCCATGAGGATGGCTCCAGAATCCCTGCGTACCAAAATCTGCAGGTGTTCAAGTGTTACACAAAAATGGCATGCTCTCTGCATATAATCCACAAACCTCTTGCATACTTTAACTTTTATCTGTATTATTTATAACAGGTAATACAATATACATGCTATGAAAATCCCCAATGTAATATACATGATATATGAGTATTTACTATGCCATATTGTTTATGGGACAACGTCCATAAAAGATCTGGACACTACACACGTTTGGCCCAAAATATACCCCGCTCCATGCACACATTTCTGTTTTTGGTGTATTGAAGTGAATTAGGAATCTGAACTGGGATCAAATGCTAGGCCTGTTTGAACATGGAACATGAATATGGAAGGGCCATCTGCGGGGTTTCCCCTTTCCTTGGGGGTCATTGGTCATTGTCCCATGAGGGCACAGGGAGCAGAAGCAGTGAGCAGAGTTTGGGAGGTTACGAGCATGACAGAAAGAACTTCCAGGAGTCAGCTTCAGAGAGACAGCTCATTTTATTGTTCCAAGAGTAAGGTATATACGGATTCTTAGTGTTGTGAGCATAGGGAAAGGCTGATTGGAAATGACACAGCACCCGATTATCCTATTTGCGGAAGGAAAGAGTGGGCTTTATGTGTTGAGTCATTCAGAATTTTCTAGGAGGTCTATGCAGGGTCATTCTCCAGATAAGGTCCGGCGTCTTAGGTTAGACACGGAAGGGGAGTCCTGCTAAGAAAGGGAGTCCTCCGTTTTGCGCCGAGCTCAAAGAGCTATCCTGACACAGTGAACTGAAACCTTAAACGCAGCATTGGTCAACAGCCATCTACACAGAACGGCTTAAAGCTGAGATCTCTGTGACCAGATGCTCCCTGACCATTATGCTCTTGTCTGCCCCTCCTTCACTGCCTTCAGTCTTCCTGAATCTAACAAGTCAGATACGCTCCCAGTCATGAATCACTTGTGCCAATGTCACTCAAGTGGTTTTAGTCACAAAGATCTTCTTGTCCAATGTCAGCAATAGTGCCCCCTGCTTCTGTCTTCTGGTCACCCCACCTATCCTTCTGACCGTGTTCATTACGTGACACATTAATGCTTAGAATGATTTAATCATTGGCTTGTTTGTTCTTGGAAGGGCTTCCAATAGCCCAGTCTGGCCACAACTGATCATGTGGTCCAGGCTCCTGGCTTGAACTCCTGACCCTTCTGCTCTGCCTCACAGGTGCCAGACTCCAGTTAAGTCCATCTTTTGTGTGATCGTGTTTCTCATTCATTTATCTGTCTGTCTGTCTGTCTGTCTATCTATCTATCTATCTATCTCTCCTGCTGGAAGGAAATTGTGATATTTGTGGTCTGATGCTGTAACGATAAATGGCAGCACACTTACTGAAAGTAAAACTAAGTATTTATTGTAGAAATTACTCACAAGATACCAAACAAGTAACCCAGATGAGCCGAGTAGTTTTCCGCCACTGAACTGGAACCCCAAAGCCGGAAAAAGAGACCAAGACTTCCATTGTTCTATCTTTTATACCTTCCCCCGTAATGCTCCCTAGCCATGCCCAAAAGTGGGCCTGGCTAGTGACGTAGTTCACCGCCTACGTACATATACGTCTTTAGTCATGCCTAAAGTGGGTGTGGTTAGTGGTGTGGTAAACCGCTCTTTTATTACCTCATCTGTTTGCGCCTCTAGTAAGTCACATGGTTAATGGTGGCATTGTTTTCCTCCTACAGTGGTCTCTTGGCTTGTCCTGAACAGCGTTCAACCAAACCAAGCGTGTCCTAAAGAGGGTTGGCAGCATAAGCAAGAGTAAATTCTTCAAAGGCTGTTGGGAAAAAAAATCAAATGGAGTTTAGTGTCTGGGAGAATAAGTGATGGTTGAGGGTGGCTGTTATCACTGTTAGTGAAATATGGGCAGAAATGTCTAAGCTCCTGCCAGGAGGGTGTGGGTCCGACAAACCAAGTCAGGCGGTGGGGAGGACAGAACGGGGCGGAGCCATGGGGACCTTGTGATGTGAGGTCACGGAGGTGTCCTCAGAGAGTCCTTACACAGTCAACTTCTTCACTCCTGAATGCTTTGAAGAAGGGGTCTCCGGGAACAAGAGCAGCATGAGATCTGAGGGTGGAGCCCCTTCCTGCCCCTCCCACCTAGATTTAGTGTTTGTTGCTTTGAGAGGTGAAGACCCGCTCACCACAGAGTAAGGCTTATGTGCAAGGGCCCCTGTGTCTTTGTTGCCTCTAGTTCCCACTCCAGAAGAGTGGCTGAATGAGGAACACGTGATGAAGATCACACCTGTGATCTTAGGATTATTTCCCCTCCCTGTGCTGGTACCCAGGAAGGATTTAGGGGGGGCGCTGAGCCCCTCCATCGTGTCCCTGAGGGCCTTCTAGTACTGGGCCAAATTAAACCCAGGCTAAGTGTGCTGTGTGTGTGTGTGTCTGTCCTGCTATGTAACCAGACTTATCTTTTAGCCTTGCCTTACACAGACACGTAGGGTGACCCTTTCCATCCTGGAGTCACGCGCTTGGTTTTACAGATTGCATTTTTACCTTCAGAGAATCTGCACCACTCTTCTCCCGATTTCCTGTAATGATAATTTTGTGCTTAGGAAATACTTTCTTTCTAAAAAAAAATCTGCAGATTGTGTTATGGCAAATAAGAGTGATCTCCCAAACTTTATGACAACACCCGTAACGTTTCCATGTTGGTGAATTGTAGGTGAAACAAAGCAGGTTTTATTCATTTTCTTCCCACCAGGCTACCCATCTCAGTGAATTAAAACTACCACCCAGAGCTGCAGCGGGAGCCTTCCTAGTTGACCTGTCATATTGGGAATGCGTACAGCAGGGGCTGAATAAGAGCTTTAATTTTATCTTGAAATAAGGAAACAGACAGAACAATAGCTTGTCGTTTTGTAGAGAATAGACTGCTGTGAATGGTGTGTGTCATCTCCTGATATTTTGAGATTGTGGGTTTTGCATACGCACACACTAGAAGATCACACAGGGTGAGTGCGATGAGACATGCGACAGTTGCCTTGCGGTCAGTGATCCACCTGAACTTGCAAGAGTCACAGGGAACCTGTGCTGGACTCTGTGAGGGGGTAGCTGCACGGGTGCTTGAAAGAATGCAGGGAGAGAAGGGGCTGTGTGAAATCCCGGATAAACAATGATTTCCAATCAATTAACCTTTAGAGGGGTGAGATCGGCCGTAGCAGCTTGTATCCTCAGATTATCAGGCAATAGATTTCCTGTGAGTGACTTCGAAAAGAGTTCTGCCTCAGAAGATTAAAAGAAAAAAATCCTGGGAGGAGAGGATGTGTGTTTCGGCAAGGCCAGATTTCAGGTGGTTAATTACTACAGTAATTATGACACCTTATGGAGCAGACGGTGGACAAGCAGCAGTATAAAATCAGACAATATCAGAGAAGGGGAGGGGCTGGCAGCGGTGGCTGAGAATCACATGGCGAGTAATGAAAGCTTTCATGTTTATCATCTTGCTGATTCACACAACAAATGCAAAGATAATGAGCCTAGAGCCCAGACAAGAGGTGTGAATCAAAGGGTCCTTTTTCTGTGAGGCCGCACTCTGAACCACAGTATCTATCCTATTTAGGGTTCCTGTTGTTGCCATGAAACAACATGGGAAGGAACTTAGGGAGCAAAAGGCTCATTTCACTTCCATACCACAGTTCATCACGGAAAGTAGTTAGGACAGGAACCTGGAGGCAGGAGCTGATACAGAGGCCATGGAGCCATGCTGCTTCCTGGCTTGATCCGTATGGCTTGCTCAGTCTGCTTTCGTATATATAGGCCCTGAGACCACCAGCTCAGGTGTGGCACCACCCACAATGGGCTGGACCCTCCCACATCTGTTGTCAGTCAAGACAATGAACCACAGATCAATCTGGTAAAGGCTTTTCCTCACTGGAACTTGCCAGCACACTATCGTATTTCTTCTGCCTGCCTGCAGTGTCGGATCTGGGTGATGCAAGGCCTTTTTCCTGCTCTGCAGTTTAGAGAGCTGACTGGGATGTTTATCTTTCCCTTACAGCCCCCAAATCCTGCAAAATGTGGAAATATATGCTCAAAGCTAGAGGAGTTTGGCACTTGGGTGTTAAAGACCTGTAAAGGATAAGGCTACGATGCCTCCTATGTGGTGCCTTTAAAAATTCATCACCTCACAGTTTCCTTCTGCCAGTGGTAAGAAAGTAAGAGCCACCCACAGCAAACAGAAGAACATAGTCTCTAGGAAACAACCAACCAACCAACCAACTAACCAACCAACCAACCAACCAACCACTTTCTTTTCAGGCTTACTACATGCCCATCAGTCACTTTGCTGGCAATCTGGGCCCTGAACTGACAATCAATTGGTGTTCACATTCTGAATCTCCTTGGGGTTACCTTGCTGGGATAAGACTCCAGTGACTGGTTCTCCCTCTGCCTAGCAGCTATCAAGTCCAAGATACTGCTGAGAAATAATCACTATCCTAGATTCCTTCTTCCATGGTTATGCACTCTTTCTCAGGGTGCTGTTGGTCATCTTTCTGTGTCATCTAGTCTTAACCTCCACCATGCAGCCCGTGTCTGTGTATGTGTCCAAATCACAGTATGTACAGAGTGGTATTGATTATAGATCTGCCTCACTCTACCCCTTTGCCCACCCGTCTACATGGTTATGTCTGCTACTGTGTGACCAGTTCAGCTGGAGAGTCTCAAGATTTGTCTGTCCACAGCTGGGCTCTGCTGGCAGTGTGAGCCCTGCATCACTGCAATCTCTCCGTGAGCTGGGGGAAGGGTTTTGGGTTGAGTTAGGATTCACCGAAGGAAGAAAACTGAAGGGTGCCATAGCCAACCCTCTGCTCTGTCCCCAGTATCTGAGAAATCCTGGAGACACAGGACAACCAACAGCACAGAAACAACCTGAACACTAGTCGTCTTGGAATGTGACCTAGACAGATCCTGTGTTCCATTTTGAGTTCTAGAGCAGGACATATCTCTGTCCTGACACAGTTAGGCAGGAATAGCCCGTTAATGTACAAGACAGTTCGTCTTTCTGCTCTCCTCTGGCCTTCAGCTGGCTGGCTCAGGCTTGCTGTATTAGAAAGGGGAAGATAATGGATCTAATTGTAATCTTATGCAAAAATTCCTTCATAATACCTGACCAAACATCTGGCTACCCTGTGGTCTAATCAAACCGATGCATAAAACTATCCATCACGGGAGCTGTGTCCTCTGGTTCTCATCTCAAATAGACAAGTTTGTACTAAGTTGCTGTCTACACCTCCACAGGAGGGAAACATTTCCTCTAAGCCGTAAAAATAGCACCTGCCACTTGGACCAAAGATGCAGGATGGCCCTCCATTATCGAATGCTAAAACCATAGAGCAAAGGCTTAACCTAACAAGAAGCTCAGGTAAAGTGTAGTCACCCAGGAACAAGATGTGAAGAAACAGGGCCTTCTAGGCTGTCCTGCCATTACCACCAGGAGGCCTCGTTAGGATCAGGTGAGGAGCACGTGTGTGTTTGCTGGTTTGGCCTCCCCGGAAAGGAGATCATGCTCACACTTCTACGTGTGACATGGAGGGAAGACAGTCAATGCTCTGTCTTATGGAAAGTTCCTGAAAGCTTTTATACACTTCCCTTGCTGACTGCGTGCAACTGTGAACACCTTGTGAAAACGTAGTTTGCGGAATGGGGATGTGGCCTTTACCCTGATCAGCAATGAATACAGTTTAACGTCAGAGCTTCTGCTACCGCAGGGACAGATGGTGGGTGAGCGGATGCTGGAGAGAAGCTGTCTAACACTGACTTTAAGGACAGACTGAATCCTGAGGACATTTCCCCAAGATAAAAGGCAACTTTTCCTACAGTTGAGTGAATTTTCCCCCAGTAACAGGTCATTAACATATTTTAGGGTAGTGAGATGCTAAACATTGCTTACAATGAGTTAGCTACTAATCATTTTATTGATATGAATGATGCTATTAATTTTTTTCTTTTATTATTTAATTTTAAATATCTTGCTTCACATGTCAATCCCAGTTCCCTCTCCCTCCCCTCCTACCGCCCCCCACCGTCTCCCCCAGCCTCCCACCGTATCCCCACTTCCTTCCACATAGGGGGATATCCAGAGTCTGTCATTTCACTCAGGGCAGGGTCCAGGCCCTCCCCTAAGAGTCCAGGCTGAGAGAGCATCCCTCTTTGTGTTATGGACACACGAAGTCCGTTTGTATGCCAGGGATAAACACTGATCCACTGCCCAGGGCCCCATAGGTTGCCCAGGCCTCCTCACTGACTCTCACACTCAGAGGGTCTGGATGCTATTATTAATAATTTATTATTGCTAATTTATTAAGTAACTCGCCCTTTCTGCCATGCTACCACGTGCATCATACGTATCCCACTGGTCCCTGAACCACAGGGAGTTGGGGAGGAGTGGACAGCTGACTTCAGATCCCAAGGATGGAGTCAGCGCCACCAGCACACTGTGAGAGGTAATCCGATAGTTAGAAAATGAAGATAAAGCCATCAACGAAACATCGGGAAGCTCTTGCCCTGAAGCCACTTAAGGTAAGTGAAAGAACACAGAGAAGATGACGGAGCAGCAGAAATGGATCCAAAGTGAGCCCAGACTCGGAAGGTGGCGAAGCCAGACTGGAAAATCCCGTTGCTCAAACAACTAAAGCTGTCAGCAGATGCGACTCTAGCCCACAGGCTCCTGGATAAAGACACCTGTGCACAATAGATGTGTATTAAAATAACTCTCCGTTATAAATGATTAATGGCTTTATTATACGTAATGCATGTTGTAATTATTATTAGCAGCATGCTGGTTTTCTATAAATAAACACATGGGGGGGGCTAAGTCAGGGTTGGACCTTAAAAATGCTGAAGGTCATGTATAAAATACCTTCATGTTTGCAGCACCATACATTGACTATACATTTCACACAGATAAACCGGGGGATTGTTTGTGTCTTATGCCTCTATTGAAGACTCATTCCCTGTGGTTCCCAAATGCAGAGATTAGTTTCAGAGGTATAAACTTCTACTTCTCTTTGCCTTTTTTTTGTTTGTTTGGTTTTTTTTTTTGAGACCGGGTTTCTCTGTATTGTTTTGGAGGCTGTTCCTGGAACTCGCTCTGTAGACCAGGCTGGCCTCGAACCCACAGAGATCCACCTGCCTCTGCCTCCCAAGTGCTGGGATTAAAGGCATGCGCCACCAACGTCAGGCTCTTTTTGCCTTTTTAATTGTTATCTTTATATTTTTCAATATAAGTCATCCAAGACCGAAGAAAGCAAGCTCGGAGAGTGAAAGGTTGCATCGTTTGACATCTTAAGGTTTTTTATCCCTCCATGGTTCCGTATGAACTCTGACCTACCACGCCAGCACTTCGAGATTCCAATATGGGCAAAGCCAGGGTGGGAGATTCCTGTGGCCTGAGCAGGGACGGCAGCCTCCTCGTTCCTCCCGATGCTTTGTTCTCGATTCCTTCCTCTGGCTTTCCTCTAGATTACCACAGATGTCAAGGCACACATGTATACTCAGGATAAACAATTTACATTTTTTTTCTTTCTGTCAGAAACTATTCTGAACAGAAACTCGCCTTGAGCAGGCCTTGGTGTTTTGGCTGCACCTGTCTCTCTATGTGTATGTTGTTTATTCATATAATGGGAAATATTTTGACACTGCTTTTCTCATTTTTATTTTTTTGACTCCTTGAATGGTTTCATTGCTAGGATGACGATTCTCCAGGCTTCTGTATAGCTCTCAGCGCTGGTGTTTTTGTGCTTCTGGATTTCTTTCTTTTCTTCTCTTTTCTTTCCCTTCCCTTTCCATTTTTCTTTTCTTTTCTTTTCCCTCTTGGTCTTCCAGACAGGATTTCTCTGTAGCTTTGGAGGCTGCCCTGGAATTCACTCTGTAGCTTTGGAGGCTGTCCTGGAATTCACTCTGTAGACCAGGCTGTCCTGGAACTGACAGAGATCTGCCTGCCTCTGCCTCCTGAGTGCTGGGACTAAAGGTATGCACCATCACCTGGCATGTGTCTGGATTTATAAAAAAATTTTTTTGGTAAACTGAAATAATATGGAGGTGACTCATTTAGTCTGATTTTCAAGGCCTGTTCTGAATATTTGCTACATCTGAATCTTCAAATACCCATGTATAAGACAGTCAAGTTCACACTCCTGCTGTAAGAATCAAACAAGCCAGTCATTTTCAGAGCTAAGTCAGGTCATTCAGGGAAACAGACTGCCTGGCATGTGAGACTCTCTAATGTGTTTTCTTCATCGACAAAGGACGGAACGAAAGGAGGCATCGCGTGTACTCAGGGGTGGCGCCTGCCGTCTAGGTGGAGATAAAACTACCAGCACGGGAACTTAGGGAGCAGATTTTAGATGCTTTCATCTGTGCTATCACCCACATTCCGACGCTAAAATCAGGTGCTCTCCCCAGGGCAGTGCCGACCGACCGACCCCTGGAGATGGGACACATCCTCCCCCATTGCACAGCACGCGTTCTGACCCCGGTCACTGTCCATTCTGATGAAGCACTCCGGTCTCACCTGTATCTACGTGTTTATTTTGTGTTTGTGTATTTTGCGTGCCAGAGGTCGGAGGCCAACTTTCAGAAGTCAGTCGGTTCTTGCTTCTGCTGTGGATCCCGGAAGGCTAATCTCAGGTCTCATCAGACTCGGAGCAAGCGGCTCCACAGGCTGAGCCTTCTTACCGGCTTTGAAAAGCTTCCGTCGAAAGGGGTGATTGAATGACTGACACAGAGGAGCCCAAAGACCTGTCTGTCTTACTTTTCTCCTGGTGTGAGGAGACACACCCAATAACCAAGGCAGATGATTTTAAAAAGTGTTTAATTGGAAGCTTACTTACAGGTTCACGGGCTTAGTCAGTGATCATTAGGATATGACGGGCGTGACACTGTAGCTGTAGCGAGCTCACATTTTTATCTGTAGGTTGGAAACAGAGAGAGAGAGAGAGAGAGAGAGAGAGAGAGAGAGAGAGAGAGAGAGAGAGAGAGAGAGAGAGAGAGAGAGAGAGAGAAGAGAAAGAGAGAGAGAGAGAGAGGAGGGGAGCCTAGTGTGGGTTTTTGAAACCTCAGCAACACATCTTCAAGACTACACATCCTAATCCTTCTCAAACAGTTCTACCAACTGGGGTAGAAAATATTAAAATATAGGAATTGATGGGGGCCATTCTCATTTGAATTTCCACAGATCCAGAGACTTGCCTGCTGCTCAGTCTCCCACATGGTCCTCTGGGAGCCCCTGGGTAGCCATTGCTGCTTAAGGGACCCTCAGAGGGGGAGCGTGGGCAGGGTGCTTGACATTTGGCCTATGGAAAATTCAGGAAATGCAAGTGCGTGGAGCTGCATTTGCTATAGCTGCAAGATTTTAGAAGTATTTTCTGAGACATTGATCTTTCCCAGACGAGCCCATTTTAAATTGGACTCATTAAATCATCCGCTGTCACAGCCAACAGCTGTGCGGAGGTTCGTTAACAAATGAAAAACGAGGCTTTCGGACTTGTTTACTTCATATGGGTGCTTTTTTTTTTTGAAACTTAGTTTTTCCTTTTTAATCGTTGTTTCTTCTTCTCTCTGATAACACATCCACACAGGGATCTTGTTACACTATTACCTGCAAGAATGAGAAGTGTGAGTGTTGGAGATGCTCTGGCTGTCAGCTTTTGTTTTCATAGTCTCAGCCATGCTTGAGCTGACAGGGAATCTGAGCCTGCCTTCTGCTTCGAAGAAGGGGGCCAGCTGAAAGCTCATTTTGTCGTGCCCAAATCCTGAACCCTCAAATCATCAAGAGACCCATTCCGATGCAAAAGCAAAGACTCTTGTACTGTTCAACGAGTTAACTGTTTTAACTCGGGGGTCCTTCGTCCGTTCAGCACTGTGGGTGGAGTGAGAAGGACCAGTGTGAACTTCAAGGTGGGGGGTGTCTAGGGGGTATGCAACAGTCTCAGGGTTGGTGCGCTTTTGGGCTTGGACAACCTGTCCTGTGTTGATTGGCCAGCTGGTCATTATGGCCCAGGGCAGTTGCTATGCTCTGCATGTCACTGTTACCCCATCTTTACCATAGAGCACCTTAAAGCACATCCAGAGAGCGTTAGCTAACCTCTGATTGGTTTCTTGCCACGTGGAGTGTATCTGACCTCCTAGTCAGGCAAGGTAGGGAGCTCACACATGCTGCTGACTCAGGGGCTTCTTGTGTTGTTGAGTCTTTTCTGCAGCCTGTCATGGCTGCCAAAGCAGGGGGCTGGGTGAGGGTCTGGTCCCTTCAATTTTTCCTTGCTGAGAAACTCAAGAAACGTAAGACCTTCGGCACAGGAAATAGAAAAAGAAATGACTCCTCTACATTCACGTCTGAGTTTTTTTTCCCTCCAACACCTGGTTCTGAACAGATGCTGGTCAGGGTCTTTTTTTTTGCTCATCACCTCCTCCAGTAATCAATCCTTGTGAGAGTTGTTTTTTGGTACCGTGGTGTTTCCCTTCATTACCCGTGATAAGTTAACCTGGGTTTGACGTTATCCTGGAAGGTCCTGTCACACTCCCCCTGCCCCCCCCCCCCCAGGACTGGCTCTTGCTTCTTCCCGTGCTATCTTAGAGTAAGCATGAATTCCCTTCTAGCTTCACACCTCCTTTCAGGAGTCTTGTTTACAATTTCTGCTCAGCCTCTGCTCTCAGGTGGTTAGAGGGCTGTGGTGTTTAACTCAGTCACCACCTCCGGTTTGCAGTGGGAAGAGGGATCTTCTCCAGAACACTGGAAAAGCCTGGCATCCTGCTCTTCAGGGGATCCTACTTCCTCTTCTAGTCTCTGAACTCATGGGCACAGCCACATACAAACACACATGCACAGAACTGAAAATAAAGCTCAAGAGAGAATAGGTCACCTCCTCTTGGTTTTAATATCATGCACTTTTTAAAGAAAAATATATTTAATGGTTTAAATGTACTTGATGGTGGATAGGGATGCTTTGGGTTCAGATTGTAGGAAGGAGCATCTATGCGTATGTTGCTAACATTGCGTATGAGCAATGGTGGCAGCCTGTTTGCTCTGAGTTAGCCCTTCAGTTCCGGTGATGCCAACCAGGCTGAGTCCAGAGAGATGGACAGGAGGGAGATGTGTGTGTGTGTGTGTGTGTGTGTGTGTGTGTGTGTGTGTGTGTGTAGAGGTGGTGAGAAAAAAGATACCATACCATGAGCCTCAGGAACATTCCAGAATGGTAGCTGTCTCTGTGCCCTTCCCTGCATCACCCTCTGGCTGGAGATGAGACATACATAGGTGGTTTGTTTTTCACGTTAGTCTTCCACCTCCTTGTGTCTCTGTCTCTCTGAGCAGAACAGCTTCAAGATTTGAGTCCTCTGTTCATTGGTGTTTGTGGTGATGAACAGTAACCCGCCATTCTGGTTATAAATTGGGGAGTGTCTCCTGCATTTGGGGAGCATCTCCCGCATTTGGGGAGCGTCTCCCGCATTTGGGGAGCATCTCCTGCATTTGGGGAGCATCTCCTGAATTTGGGGAGCGTCTCCCGCATTTGGGGAGCGTCTCCTGCATTTGGGGAGCATCTCCTGCATTTGGGGAGCGTCTCCTGCATTTGGGGAGCGTCTCCTGCATTTGGGGAGCATCTCCCGCATTTGGGGAGCGTCTCCCGCATTTGGGGAGCGTCTCCCGCATTTGGGGAGCGTCTCCCGCATTTGGGGAGCATCTCCTGCATTTGGGGAGCATCTCCTGCATTTGGGGAGCATCTCCTGCATTTGGGGAGAGGCGCTTTCAACTCCCGTGCCACACAAACCCTCCTTATCTCTTTGCTCCCAGCCCTTACCAACATTTTTGATGCAGCGTGAGTTTACTGCTTGAACGACAAGTGGGTCACACAGAGATTTTTAAAAAATACTTCTCTATTGGCTTAAAAAAGAAAATCTGTTTGAAAACGATAATTATAGACTACCCAAATAGTTGAAAGAGGAAATTGCCAGTTAGTCACAGCCTCTTGCAGAGGTCTTGTGGGTGAAGATTTTGGCCTGCAGTTTTTAAAGTTTGGATTCTTTTTGAATTTGAATTCTTTCACCTTTTGGGTTGAAAAATAAACACTGCATTTCCTATGGCATTTCAGGGAATGAACTTGATAATTCCTGGCAGTGCTATTTTGCTCTTTGAAGCCATTCAACAGCACACACATGCCTGTGAATAAATGTCACCGTGCTTAAGGGTTCTTTGTCTGGATTCGGTGCTGGCGTCAGGAGAAGAAAAGACTGGACCTGGTAGTTCCTCATTGACCTGCCTCACGACGCCACTTTGTTCATTTGATTTCAATGGTTTCCAGATGCCCTGCTGGCCTTCTAGAAGTTATCTGGCTTAGCTGAAGCTACTTGACTTCATGTTCTTCTCTGTGGAAGAAAATGCAGCAACAGGGGGGTCAATCATCCTCAACTCACAAGTGGCTGAGAGAGGACAGAGCAACGGAGACTATGTTCAGAGGAACCAGGAGACTGTGGGGAGGAAAGGGGCAGGAAATAAGAGACAAATATGGGAGGCAGAGGAAGAGGAAGAAGGGGAAAGGGGCAAGGGAGAGGGGGAAGGAGTCTTTGTCTGGCTGCAGAGGGCAAAGGACTGCATAGAGAGAAGGCAGACATGGCCCACAGGCAAATGGCAATTTATTAAGGAAAAAAAGGGAAACTCTGTGTTAGGACGAGTTGGTTAATTTTATTTGGGCATATTAATCAGGGTGGCAGAAAGGGGGCTTTTGACCGCTGGACTTGAATACTTTGATGGCTAGGCCATGGTGGTCGTTCCCAGGAAGTGACCAAATAAGGAGTCGGCCTTGGTGACTGGCTTTAGTAATGTAAGCTAATGGTTGGCAGGATGGAGGGAATGGAGAAGGGTAATAAGATAAAAACTGTCAGCACCATGTCTGCCGCCGCGTAGAACCCTTCAAGAGAAGAGGCACCGTGGTTTGTTGTGTTGTCTGGTGTTTGAAGAGCCCTTGTTCCTTCCAGTCTGTCTGCCTCAGAGTACACACACACACACACACACACACACACACACACACACACACACACACACAAACACACACACACACCCTTGCAATGAGCTCATGGCAAAGTCTACACAGTACGTTCATCCGGATGGATGAAAGTCTGCAAAACTGATTAATAGAAAAAGGGGCACCGACTGATGGGAGCAATAAGCGACACCTTCACAGTTGGCAGCGGCACCGAGGACCCACAGGTGGGCGGCATAAATCGCTACAGGGTCCCCTAAAGGCGCTTTCAAGGCTTCTCCTACTGTCTTATTAGGGAGCGCCGTTTACAATCCAGTATCATAATCAGAACACTCATTAATGTATCACTTTAAGGAACGGAAAGCAACTAAGTAAGTGCACGAGTATGGGGAGTTAATGACTGGCATTAAAGCGGCGCGCTGTCCCCTTCATGGATCCGTGTTGAAGCCAGGAAGAGGGCAGTGTGGAGGATTTTAAGGTGAAAAGGTGAACAGAAAGTCGCTTGCCAATGCATCTGGTTCTTGCCTGCTCCGGGCTCTGCCCTTTTTGCTGGTCTTTGCTTCTATAAGTGACACTCAGGTGCGGGACAGGAGGCCAAATCTGTACCCCTTGTTTCCTTGGCCTCAAAATTTCCCCCAAGGCGAAGCCGTCTAAGGGTGACTTTGGAAGTGAGTTTGAACTACAGCTCTACTACTTATTAGTCCTGTGACTTTGAGCAAAGACCTTAAATTCGCTGACATTTGATGGTTTTTTTTTTAATCTATAAAACAGAAGTAATGATTACTATCTTGCAGGGAGCTTGTAAGGATTAAGTAGGATGTAAAAATTCCTTTTATATGATAAAGGTTGGACCCAAAAGAGAAACCATTGCATAGTGCATAATTACAGGAGTGCATTGTATGGGGAGTTCAGAGAATGTTCTACACTGTAATGGAAGAGCCGAGAGGAGCCTCAGGGAATGTTCCTAAAACTTTGTGGGTTGTATCATCAGGCTCACGCAAGACAGAGAGGAGTCCAGACTCTGAATTTCCCTGGTCTCCAGAAACCAGGACCACGACTGATATATCTGGGTGAGTCTGGCTAAGGCAGATGCTCCTAAAAGGAGACAAAGAAGAGATATCCTACTTCACTCCCATCCTACCCTCTAATGTCAGACATGAAAACTTGCTGGAAACATTCCCTGAGATGCCAACTATAATTCTTTTTTTTATTACTTTAATTTTAAATAGCTCGACTCACATGTCAATCACAGCTCCCTCTCCCTCCCCTCCTCCCGCCCTCCGCCTTTCCCCCCAGTCTCCCACCCTATCTCCACTTCCTTCCACATAGGGGATATCCAGCATCTGTCATTTCACTCAGGGCAGGGTTCAGGCTCCCCTAAGAGTCCAGGCTGAGCATCCCTCTTTGTGTTATGGACACACGAAGTCCATTTGTATGCCAGGGATAAACACTGATCCACTGCTCAGGGCCCCATAGTATGCCCAGGCCTCCTCACTGACTCTCACAGCCAGGGAGTCTGGATCAGTCCCATGCTGGCCTCCCAGTTGTCGGACTGGGGTCCAAGGGCTCTCCCTTGTTCAGATCAGCTGTCTCTGCTGGTTTCGCCAGCCCATTCTTTGCCCATTTGCTCACCGCTCCTCTCTCTCTCTGTCATTGGGTTCCTTGGGTTTAGTTCAGTGTTCAGCTGTGGGTGTTTGCCTCTGCTTCCATCAGTCAGGAGTAAGATGGTATCTCAGAGTTGTTTTGATTTGCATTTCCCTGATGGCTAAGGATGTTGAGCATTTTCTCAAGTGTCTCTCAGCCATTTTAGACTCTTCTATTGAGAATTCTCTATTTAGTTCTGTGCCCCACATTTTAATTGCATCCTTTGGTGTTTTGGAGACTAGCTTCTTGAGTTCTTTGTAAATTTTGGAGATTAGCCTTCTGTCAGATGTGGGGTTAGTGAATATCTTTTCCCATTCTGTGGACTGCTGTTTTGTCTTGTTGACTATGTGCTTTGCCTTACAGAAGCTTCTCAGTTTCAGGAGGTCCCATTTGTTAATTGTTGATGTCTGTCTGTGCTACTGGTGTTATGTTCAGGAAGCAGTCTCCTGTACCAATTCGTTGAAGAGTATCTCCCACTTTCTCTTCTAAGAGTTTCAGTGTGGTTGGATTTATGTTGTGGTCTTTGATCCATTTGGACTTAAGTTTTGTGCAAGGTGGTAGACATGGATCTATCTGCAGTCTTCTGCATGCCAATACCCAGTTATGCCAGCACCATTTGTTGAAGATGCTTTCTTTTTTCGATTGCATAATTTTAGCTTCTTTGACAAAAATCAAGGGTTCCTAGGTGTGTGGGTTAAAATCAGCATTTTCAATTCAATTCCATTGGTCAACCTGTCTATTTTTGTGCCAATACCAAGCTGTTTTCAGGACTATAGCCCTGTAATAGAGCTTGAAGTCAGAGATGGTGATGCCTCCTTAAGTTCCTTTATTGTATAAGGTTGTTTTGGCTATCCTGGGTCTTTTGTTTTTCCATATAAAGTTGATTATTGTTCTTTCAAGGTCTGTGAATAATTGTGCCAGAATTTTGATAGGCACTGAATCTGTAGATTGCTTTTGGCAAGATTGGCATTTATATTATGTTGATCCTACCAATCCAAGAACATGTGAGATCTTTCCATTTTCTGGTATCCTCTTTGATTTCTTTCTTTAGAGACTCAAAGTTCTTGATATACAGGTGTTTCACTTCTTTGGTTAATGTTATCCCCAGATATTTGATGCTGTTTATGGCTATTGTAAAGGGTGATATTTCTCTGATTTCTTTCTCAGCCACTTTATCATCTATATATAATAGGGCTATTGATGTTCTTGAGTTTACCTTGTATCCTGCCACTTTGCTGAAGGTGTTTGTCAGCTCTAGGAGTTCCCTTGCAGAGTTTTTCGGGTCACTTATGTAAACTATCATACCATCTGCAAATAGTGAAAGCTTGACTTCTTCTTTTCCTATTTGTATCCCCCTTGATCTCCTTTTGTTGTCTTATTGCTCTAGCTAGAACTTCAAGTACAATATTGAAGAGATATGGGGAGAGTGGACAGCGTTGTTTTGTTCCTGATTTTAGAGGAATTGCGTTGAGTTTCTCTCCGTTTAGTTTGATATTAGCTGTTGGTTAACTGTATATTGCTTTTATTATATTCAGGTATGTTCCTGTTATCCCTGATCTCTCTAGGATCTTTATCATGAAGGGGTGTTGGATTTTGTCAAAGGCTTTTTCAGCATCTAGTGAGATGATCATGTGGTTTTTTCCTTTGCAGTTCATTTATATAGTGGATTACATTGGTAGATTTTCGTAAATTGAACCATTCCTGCATTCCTGGGATGAAGCTTACTTGATCATGGCGGATGATTTTTCTGATGTGTTCTTGAATCCAATTTGCTAGTATTTTATTGAGTATTGAGTCGATGTTCATGAGGGAAATTGGTCTATATTATCCTTCTTAGTTGTGTCTTTGTATGGCTTGGGTACCAAGGTAATTGTAGTCTCGTAAAAAGAGTTTGGCAGTGAGCCTCCTGCTTCTATTGTGTGGAACACTTTGAGGAGTATTGGAATTGGGGGCTAAAATCAATCAAGTAGAAACCAGGAAAACATTGCAAAGAATCAATGAAACAAAGAGCTGGTTGTTTGAGAAAATCAACATGACAGACAAACCTTTGTCCAAACTAAACCAAAAGGCAGAGAGAGAGCATGCTAATTAACAAAATCAGAAATGAAAAGGGGGATATAACAACAGACACCGAGGAAATCCAGAGAACCATCAGGGCATACTTTGAAAACCTGTACTCCACAAAATTCAAAAATTTAAAGGAAATGGACAATTTCCTAGATACATACCACTTGCCAAAACTAAATCAAGAAAAGATAAACAATCTAAACACGCCTATAACCCTTAATGAAATAGAAGCAATCATCAAAAGTCTCCCAACCAAAAAAGGTCCAGCCCCATAACTTGACTCTGGCTGATGTTTAAAGTGAGCCCGGCTTATCTTTCTTCTTAGACTATGAACACCTTAAGACCAAAGTCTGAGTCAAGTCTTGTTTTTAATTTTTTAAAAAATTTCCTATCAATTCTAAACGAATCCCTATGCATTTAATAAGACTTCAAGATTATTGGTTTGAAATTTGGAAGGCAAATTATGTCAGTATCTGAAAAAGTTGACTGCACAGAATCACAACATTTTTAGTCTAAATTTAATACACACTTAACAACTTGTCTGTCTCTAAGTGCAGAGGACCGACAGTGTCTTCGGTTATTATTAGAATGACAGAAAATGAAAAAGACTTCTGTTTAAGAGACGCTCCTTCAGAACTCAGGCTGAGCTGGGAGTGGAGATCAGCCAGCTGAGCAGGGAAAAGACAGCGAAGGGACCTCCAACAGCTCTTGACCACGAGGATCGGCATGTAACCAGCGGTGCAACTGAGGTTCTCTGTGCCCTTGGCCAATCTCCCCTGAGTGGTTCTGTGCTCAGAGGCTGGGTTTATGATTTCTGAAGGTTTTGACTTCTTTGAGACCAACACGCATTTCTATGTGGCAAACAGTAATTTCTCAGCATCACGAGGCTGAATGAGAACAGGTGATTTCTTCATTGTGTTCTCTCTGTGGCTACGTCTGCCCTGAAAAGGATGAAGCGAATCCCCCCTTTGTATGTACAGTGCACATGGCAGGCAGCAGCATGTCACAAAGAAAAGGAAAGCACGGGAAGAAACGGCTCGGAGGTAAATAGAGTCCGCTGCTCTTGCAGAGGACCCAGGTTTGGTTCTAGTCACATACACGGTGGTGCACAATGTCCTGTTAACTACAGGTGACCTGATGCACTCTTCTTGCATCCACAGACACCTACACATGGATGCAAATACACGTTGATAATTAAAGCAAAACTTTCAGGAAATATAGAAAGATGCAGGAATAAGTGTTTTTAAGAAATTAAGCAAGGATAGCAGCCACATACTAGCTGCTAACAAATATCTGCTCAATAAGGCGGTGATTTATGCTCCCAATCTAGAGCATCATGATCACATGTAAGTTATTAGTTACAAAAATGACATGAAAGGAGCATTGATAACTTATCAAGCCCTGCAGTGGTGGCACATGCCTTTAACCCCAGCACTTGGGAGGCAGAGACAGGTGGGTCTCTGTGAGTTTGAGGCCAGTCTGGTCTACAGAGAGTTCCAGGACAATCAGGGCTACACAGAGAAACCCTGTCTCAGAAAAAAAAAAAAAAGCTAATCAAATATGTTTGGTGGTGGGAAAGGATTACAGCACCCTGTCCATCACATAACACAGGCAACACGTTAAGTAGCAGGAAGTTACTTACTTTTATGCACAAAAGTATCTATCAGGAGGGTTTTTGGTTGTTTTGTTTTGTTTTTTGTTTTTTGTTTTGCAGAACCGGGACCTCACGTATGCCAGGGAGGACCCTGCTGCTGCTGTGGAACATGCCCAACCCTACGCACTGGGACAATTGAATGTTAGGATTGTGGAAGTGCCTTGCCCAAAGATGATCAGTAAACATCCAAGACAGTCAATTCCAGTGTTGTTTGTTCTCACCATGCTTGCTCTATGCACGCAGCCCTCGGACGCTGTACAGAGTGGCCCTCCGAAGCCTGGTTCCATTCAGGGTGACAACGCATACAGCTCTCTACCCATCATGGCTGTCTTCATGTCCAGCTGCTGATCAGCTGGCCTGCTCCCGCGGTCGTCACCACAGCTCTGAGGATTGTCGGGTTCCCCACAAACCAATAATCAGCTGCCTGTGGGAACCAGAGAGGTTTGATAGGCACCGGGCACTGCTTCCACAAGTGACCGTGTCTGGTTCTGGAAACTTCCACGGGACACCCGGAAAACCAAGGGTCACAGAGGGCCTCTCACGTGACCAGGATGCTGGAATCACGCTGTTACGGGGCACAAGGTGATGGGGCTTAGACCTGGTTAACTACAGAGGTGATCCCTAGGATTTGTAGCTTTCATGATTGTTAGGCAAAGGCATATTAAGGAGCAGAGCCGTGACTTTGCCTTCTGAGTGAAGCTCTAGGTGGCTTATTGTGGTTCACCAGGAGAGGGTATCTGCAGCACAAATCGAAACGGTCATTCCTGGCTCAAACCGTGTCCTGGATTAAGCTAAAATATCACCAGTGTCCTGGGAAGATGGCAAGGTAACTGTAATCTTAGTTTCAACCAGGTCTGCCCGCAGCAACCTCTGCGTGGAAAAGAGGGGACAGATGTCTCCTAAGGAAATTCCAGTGAGCAGTGCAATCCACTGCAGCAATAAAATGAAGAATAAGGGCAATTATTCCCAATCTAAATCATAAAGTTATGAAAAGCCGTTAGTCAGGTAAACGACCCTCCTCACAGAATAACAAGTCTGTTTGACTTCTCCCTCACTGAGTAAGCCGAGCTCACGTTGTTTCCAGAGACACAAGTTGCACAATTTATTTCTCTGACCGGTGAATAAATAACTTTCCCCATAGCCTGCACGGCCTAATTTAAGTACGTACATATTAACGACTTAAATTACACTTCTGCTGCACATCCAATGAGTACGCTAATAAAAATCACAGCCTCTTCAGTGACCTTGAGCCTGAACCTTGGTCCTTCACTTGGCAGGATTTAGGCTGGAAGAGGGACATGGGAAAGACGGCCCAGGAATAGACATTCAAGGCATATGCTTATCTCTGGGAATGTACGCTCCTCAGATGTGGATATTTAAACACACACTTTCTGAAGAGCTGCTCTCCAACACCATGTCAGCTATCAGGGTTTTGCAAGCTGCCAGTCCAGCAGTTTAGGCCGCTCACCAATCCCAGGACCCTGGAGTCTCCAAGGTGATTTCCGTGTATGGCCAGAACCGAGTGCTGGCGAGAGAGGTGACAGGTGAGGCTGAGTGACCTGTCATAGGTCTGCATACAGGCCAGGGCCGGGAACTGCAAAACCAAGAACCCGGTGTCGGAGAAGCCGTCTTTGGTTTCTCGTTACCTACGGCTGGAGCAGACAGGTGGAGGCCCCTGAGCCCATCTAACTGCTCTGTACTGCCCTGTCTGGTGCAGCTGTCCCCCATCCCGGGAGTATGAGGAGGAGGTGCCCAGGCTTAGTCTGCAGTAGGTACTGTGTTCAAGTCACAGAGGCCCCTCAAACCAAAACAACAGTAACAACAAAAAGCAGATCAAAGGGGCCTCTGAAGTGGAGACGGGTTTGTTTCCACAGTATTCCTTCCAGTGACCTATAATTCACTGCCACTCACCCGGCTCCCAGAAAACCCTGGAAATGAAAACAACCACTCTGAAAAGCTTCCTGCTGGGGAAGCAATGCGGGAGTGTGTGGGGGTACGTGAGCGTGTGTGCACGTGCGTGTGTATGTGTGCGCGCGTGAGTGTGTGTATGTGCGAGTGTGTATGTGTGTGTCCATGCATTTGAATGTGTGTGAGTGTGTGTGCATGCACGTGTGTGCAATGTGCATGAATACATGTGTGTGTATATGTGTGCTTGTGTGTGTGTGCATGTACATGCGTGTATGTGGGCATGCATGGATGTGTATGTGTGTGGCACATGTGAATGCGCCTGTCTGCCTACGCATCAATGCCAGCTCTCACCCTGACTCCCCATCTTTCCCCAGGCCTAACTCTTACACTTGGGAATTTTGAAAAGTGAGCAGATGAAAAAGTACTTTCTTGATAGTTGGTTTTATTCCATCTGCTCTTTTGAAGAAAGCAACAACAGAACAAGAGAAAGGGGGTGTTTTTCAATTATTGTCATTTAGCTAGAACACCATTAAAAACTGCATGTTCTGTTTATGATTGAAGTAGACAAGATGGAAATAGAACAAGAAATAAATTAAGAAGATCTATATTTGTCAAAGAGGAAGGAGACAGAAGAGAAACAGTGAGCATGTTGGGTATTAATGTGCTCTGCTTGCACAAAATTATGAACTAAGACCTCACTGACTATTTCAGACCTAAAGGAGTTAGCAGAATTATTTTGTATAATAGTATCTTTCGTTTGACCCCAGGACTCACAGCCTACATAGCTTAGTGTTACTAATGTTTTGTATATTAGAATGTTGCTTACAATCAAAAATATGTTACTGACTTATTGCTTCGGATCTATTATAGGTAGTGAGCTTGGGAATCATGAATGCGAAATCAGAATTCCCAGGAAAGAATGGTTAAAAACCTAATTCTTATTTTCCCTACATGCTGTTTAAATAATGTTATATGACCCCAATAGTGAGTAGTAAATTCTTGTTTTGAATTTACATTTATTTATTTACTGGCTTCATAAAACAAGTTTGAGGCCTTTCTTCTTGTTCTACTCAACGGGATAATGCGAGAAGTATTTGTTAATCCTTTGGGGCTTTTGTAGAATCCACAGAGTTTATGTCATCCTGGGCTGCTTTTTTTTTCTTTCTTACTTGGGGGAATCTTTTATTACCTTCCTAGGCTTATTGCTGGCTACGGGGCTGTTTAAATTATTTATTGCATCTTGGTTTAATTTTGGCACATTGTATGCATCTAAGATTTCCTCCGTTTCTGTTAGATTTTCCAATTTCACAGAACACAACTTTTTAACGTGTCCTTATGAATGTCTGAATTTCACTGGGGTCTGCTGTAGTCCTCCTCCCCTTCATTTACTTGGCTCTGTAAACTTTCCTTTTCTGCTGCCTTCGTTGTGCCCTGTGGACTTCATTACATCAACTCCAGGAGTTTTTAAAGATTCCCTCTTGATTTCTTCAGTGACTTGGTTATGCTAACCCTCCACACGTCTGTGGTTCTACCTGTAGGTTTTATTGTTGCTGGTATCTGTGTTATTCCACTGTGGCCAGCTAGAGTATGGGATGTTCTTTCAGTTTTCCTATATTCATTGAGATTTTCTTTGTGTGCTAATATGTGATCAGTTTTGGAAGAAATTCCACAGACTGAGAGAAAGATGTGTATTCTTTAGTGTTTGTGTGTAATATTCTGCATACACCTTCCTGGTCTCCTTGATTTATGACATCATTGGACTCTAGTATTTCTGTTTAGTTTTATCCAGGTGACCTGTTTATTGGAGAGAATGGGGTACTAAAGGAACCCAACTCATTACAATCATATTTGGATTTGTTTGTATGTTTTTTCTCTAATATTTTTAATGGATGTACATGCATTTGGTACATAACTCCTTTGTATATTATTCCTATAATGAGATAAAGCATGTTACTTCTTACCTATTTTGACTTGAAATCCATTTTGTTAGGTATTAGAATGACTATTCCTGCTTTTTTCACCAACTCTGTTTGCTTGGAAAATACTTTTCCATCCTGTTATTTTAAGATGGACTCTATTGTTGATGGTGGGGTATATTTCTTGGTTTCTGGTCTATTTATTATCCTTTGATTATTATTGATAATTTAGCCCATTAATATTCAGTTATAATTTATGTGTTAATTCCTATCATTTTATTAATTTTGGGAAAAGACCCAGCTTCGAAGCCAGGTCCTGCCACCATTCAGCCCCAAATGAACACACAGATGCTATGTTAATTATAAAACTATTGGTTAATGGCTAGGGCTTCTTATTGGCTAGCTTTGTCCTAATTATTAACCCATAACTACTAATCTCTGTATTTCCACATGGCCTTATCTTACCAGAGAATGCCTGGTGCATCTTATCTTCACAGTCTCTACATGGTGTTGCCTCGCCGCCTCTCTCTGACGACCTCTCCCAGCATTCTCCTTGTCTCCTAGCCCCGCCTATCTTCCTGTCTCTACTGGCCAATCAGTGTTTTATTCATCAACCAATAAGAGAAACATATGCACAGAGGAACATCTCCCATCACAGCCTCTTCTCATTGGTCCGCATTGTACCTGCTGTGCTACTGAGGAACTAAGGGAGGGAATCTGGGAACCTGCACATGTCCTTCTGCATCCAAGCTTTCCACCAGAAACTCAATTGTCACAGAAATCCCATTCTTAAGATCCTTAGTTCTCATCTTCCTGGGGTTTCAGGAATCAGCCCCATGCTGTGTGTTTCCTGTTCTATCAGGCACACGGGAGGAGAGCAGGGTGGGCTGAGGAAGGACTAGGCACCTGTTGGTTGCACTCAGTTGGAATCCGGAGGATAAAGACCTCTTGTAATTTCCATCATGCAGACTTTGAGCAGCTTTGCTTTTCTTGCAAACGATGTATCTAGCCGGGTTTTCAAACTGCGCTGGAGCAGAATTTGTTAACATGCCCTGTCTTCGCTTTTTAATTAAGGTTTTGTTTTTAAACACAGAGGAGGCACCTGAATCTATTAATAACTAAGACATACGGACGTTACCGTGAGCACAACGTGAGCGAATCTGAAACAGATGACCCCCACAGTCGCAGGATAACAGCCTGGTCGGTATCAACCAAAGAGCTCAGAAGTGTCTCTCCTGAGTGAGCAGGAATTCTAATTGCAAAGGGTGATTAAAAGCCATGAATAGAGCAGCCAGTCTCTAGCTGGAGGGTGAAGGCCCAGCGGGTTCTCCACAGTGTTTTTAAATAAGAGACTCCTTAGCAAGTAAAGGAGGCTGTGGGAGAAATACTCAGAATTAGGTGGGAAACACATTTTCCTTGTTTCTAATGAGGAAGGAGATGGGCGGTCTTACTATCAGCCACTCACATTACCGGTTGCTCTCCTTAAAACTGAGCTGACTTCAGCGTCTACACGAATTTCCCATTTCTGATAAGAGTCCCCCTTCCCTTCTCCAGCTCATGGAGGCACACTGGAATGAATTCTTAGAAAGCGTCTGAATATATATATATATATATATATATATATATATATATATATATATATATATATGGTATTTTAACTTGCAATTCTGTAAAAGGCTTTTCCGTGACTTCCCCTTTTCCTTTTGTCTGCTTCTCTCCCTCTCTGCGTCTCCTCCTTTCCACTTTTTTTTTCTTCCTGCAGATTTATTTTTATTTTGAGCTATGCGTGTCTGTGTTTTGTGTGTCTGTGCCCAAAGGGGAAGGTGGGGAGAGGGCTGGAAGTGAAGCCTGCAGTGAACTTTTTTATGTGTCGTTAAGAGAGCATTCCTTTCTTCAAAGTCAGGAACTTTGCTCTTCCTCTCCGCTTTTCAGAGGGAGCTCCCTTGGCTGAACTAGACACATTGTCTGGTAGACAGTAGGCCACCAGTCCTCCCTTGCCAACTCCTGGAGCATTCTCTTCTACGGTTCTGGGTTCACGCGCTGGAACCATTCATCTAACTTTTTCTACAGTTCAGGGTTCTCTGCCTCAACCCTTCCTGGACATCCTTAGTGACGGAGTTGCATGAGCTAGAGCCATTTCATTTCAGCCTTTTCACTCTACAAACGCTTGTTCTGGGTTCACATTTTCTAGGCACCGTGAGCAGAACTGAGTTAAAAAAAAAGAGAGAAACACAACAACAAACAAGCAAAACAAAACCACCCTTTTGTTCTACGCCAAAAGCTACCAGCAAAGCAATTTTCCTGTCAAAATCGTGTGACTGTATAACTTCTTCCTATCTGTTTCTCCTGCTGAAGTGCTTTATCATAAACATGTTTTCACTTTTGACGAGAGAAAACAAGTTTAATTCTCACCACTGACAACTCTAGACCATCTTCCGAGGCTCTTGGGTTTGTCTGCCTGTGGCTGCTCAGCCTTGCAAGCCTGCTCAGCTCTGGAGGGAGGCAACCTCGTCTTCCAGACCCCTCACCAAACCTCTCGCTGTTCCGTTTCTCTCTTTTCTAGACAGTTTACTGGCTGAAGGCAACCTTATTGATGGGCGTGAGGCTAGGGTCTAAAAATCTGTTGGTCTCTCCCATCTTCTAATCAGACGCCAGCAACAGCTACAATACAGACTGTCCTACCCAGTGACTCGGTGGGTTGCTGCGGACTTTGGAACGCTCAGTGGAAAGAAAGCAACATCTATCACACAAGGGGGAGGGTGTCACACCCCAAGCTACATCCCAGCTGGCGATAAGACAGGGGCAACACAGCCAGGATGGCGAGGGGCTGGCTTGGTTCTCAGCTTTGACCACAGTGGTGACTGCTGCACAAATATGAAGAAGCCTATCACAACAGAATTCTCTAGGAACCAGGAACGAAATGGATCTCCAGGCAGTGCAGTTATTTTCTCTCTGCAGAATGCTTATATTGGGCTCAATGGGAAAGATGAGGAAACTGCGCTGATTCTTTGAGACTCTTAGATGATTGCAATCTCATTTTTTTGTGAGGTCGACCAAGGGTTTATTTCATCAATTGGGATGGGATGCATCCAGCAGGCAGAAGCTCCATCTATGGGGGTCCAGCTTCTCAGCCTACCCCCACTCCTCCTGGGATCTCTCTTCTATCATGGAAATATTAAGCTACACAAAGTAGGGGTGTCCTATGATATTCTACTGAGGGAGAAGTCACTTGCATGGCAAGCCAAGAATGCCAAGAACCAACGGGAACCGGAAGAGAGAGCATCTCCTTCCCCCAGCTCTTTTAACCCCGTATGTTCTATGTATCTGTGACTATGCCCAAACGGGCATGGTCAGCTCTATGGGTACGTAAGATCTCTCCCTATACCCTTCCACCTTCTAAGCACTAGAACATGCAATATTCAGATTTTCTTAATAGCACTGGAATTCAGGGTCTACTTCTTTTTCTAAACATTTTTTGTTGTGGTTGATTTTATCTGCTGGCTCAGGCCATTCATGTCAGTCAATTGCTCTGTCCCTAAGTATGGAACCTGTAAAACCACTGTGCATTTTATTAGCATACTGAATAAAGGATAGGAAATGATGCTTGTTTTCCATTCCAGTGGGCTTACACAGGCAGCCTCTTTAAAACTCTGCTAATTTTCAGCTAGATTTCTGGTTGGTTGTGTAATTATGTTCTACTGTATTAAAAAAATAAGCCAGATAGTTATACTGATTTACTTTATTCAGTTTCTGGATCCCAGATGCAAAATTGTTTTACACAGCGAGGATCCAAAGAAACAACCCATGTAGATAGAATATCTGCTTTTCAGGGACACCAGGCTCTGTCTTGTTCTCCTTCACAAAGTAAACATCAATGACTTAGAAAGAATTCTACTAAAAGTGTGAGCTTTCAGACTTCACAAGCCCAAAAGAAGGGAAGTTGTTTTAATCCAAAGGCTCTTAGAAAAGACTTACTTGACTTATTATCTATTGTCTGTCTGCCTGCCTATCTGTCATCTATAGTGTGTATGCATGTGTGCCTGTGTGAATTTACATGCATCATACCCATGTGGATGGCAGTTAGAGGGCATCAGATTCTCTAAGAACTGTAGTTATAGGTGTTTGCAAGCCGTGTGGGCTGGTGTTGAGAACTAGACCATGCTTTTCCATAAGAGTAATAAATGCTTTTAACCACTGTGTCCTCAATCCAGACGTTGGGAGTGGATCTGAAATACAGTGGGTGGTAAAATGCAGTCTGTACTGATGGCTATTTTGAAAAACAATTTTTTTCAACCCGAGTTTCAGAGACAAACTGCAAGACGATTAGAAATCTAGAGAAAGGTTGCTGGGCTGCAGAACTGGGAACTCAATTCATAATCTTGGTGTCCGGCAAATACTACAAATTGCTCACTGGGGATGGTGGCATAGAAGGGTCCAGCAGTTGACCATGCGGCTCTTGTAAACAGACAAAAAAAAATGAGTAGTCGTGACTTTAAGAACTTTAAATAGAATCAGGAGGCAGGGTGAAACACTGAAGGTTAACCAGCACTTGGCATCCCCTAAGTGTAGTGTGAATTCTAAACTGGTCTTAATAATAAAAAAAACCCACGTCAGCTATAGGGGGTAAACGCTGAAAGATCAGAGAAGCAGAGCAGTCAGCCGCTAGGGGCTCTCACCTCTACGAAATCTCAGACCGAAAAGGACTGAGCTCCTGTCTCTGCGAATCCATCCTCAGACTCAATGGGCTGAGCCCCTGCCTCCTCCCATTTTATGTTCCTCTCTCCACACCCTAGTGCTGGGATTAAAAGTGGGAGCCTCCACTGCCTGGTCTGTTTCTCGTTTAGCCTGATTCAATCTTGTGTAGCCCAGGGTGACTTTCAACTGATCTTTCTGTTTCATCCTCCCAAGTGCTAGGGTTAAAGGTGTGTGCCACTACCACCTGGCCTCTATGGTCAACTCCTGGGTAACTCCACCCTCTGATCTCCAGGCGAGCTTTATTTGTCAGAAACAAACAAAGCATCACACGACACCCAAGCTTCAGTTTTCTCAGAAGAGAAGCGCAACCGCGTTTGTAGACTTTCCTTTTGGGGGAGGAGCCACCGACTGTGCGTGCATGATGCTTGGGTTCCGTCTTAGTAACTTTTCTCTTTTTTTTCGATAAAACACCATGATCAACGCAAGAGTTTAGGTGGATCTGTAGCCAGAAACATTTCGAGTCCATGAGAGCAAAAGGACCAGCTGAGAGCTCACATCTCAACTGCAAGCAGAGGTAGAAAGCACACTGGGAAGGTCAGGAGAGTCTTTTGGAACCTCAAAACCCAGTGACCTCCTCCAACAAGCTCACCTCTCCTAATTCTTCCCAAGAAGTTCCACCAATTGAATACCAAGTATTCACACAGGTGAGCCTATGGGGGAGGTGGGGAATTCTCATTCAAACCACCACAAGCCAGAACTAAGCTATGCACAGGTTCAGGTCTTCGCCGGAAGAGGTTGCAGCAAAGCCTCCGCACACAGGCAGGAGTCAGCTGCTATGGCGATGACTTGACCTCTTGACCTCAGGGCTCTAAATACCCATGATGCCTTGCAGCTGCACCGAGGTACCGCATATCTAGAATGGCTGCCGCAGGACCAGGGCTCGGCTGCGGTGGTAGCAACACCTTCATGGAGGTGGCATCTCTGTTCCGAGTTTGGGCATCATTTATGGTCCTCAGCCAGGAGTTTCAGCCTCAGCCTCCACTGCCGTTAGTCTATGGGAGGAATTACAGATGGCGTTGAGGTTCCCTGTGTGGTCCTCCGTGGCACATCTATGTCTAACCCATTTCGTCTACCGACAAGACTGTCTTTATTCTGATTTTAAGATTTATCATTTTCATGCATATACATTTCAGTTACAGGTATAGTTCCTCAAATACTCGGTAAGATAGAAATATTGTTTTATGTGGTGCTGTTTATATATGAAGGGCAGCATCCTCTAAGTACTATCGTTCTCCTTGTGTTAGTATTTTTTTATGTGCTTAGTTTTGCCAACTCAAAGGGTACCCAGGTTGTTTAATGGGGCATTCTATTGGTACTCTCTAGTGATCACTGAGGCAAACCATCTGAGAGAAATTCTTGGCAAATTTTATCTTTAATTTTTAATATTAATGTTTGTGTGTTTTTAATATTCTTTTTATTTTTTGCTTTTTATTATGTTTTGTTATAAATATGTCTTCCAAATCTGAATCAGGCTTCTTACCTTAAATGTTTTTTCACTCATAAAAGTTTAAAAATGATAAGGTTACTGAATTTATCTATAACTTTTCTCTGGCTTTGTGCCACTTAAAAAGTTCTCTCTTTTGAAAACATGATAGCCTCCAAATAACCTGCTTTAAGTTTTATAGCGTTGGTTCCCATACCAAGGTTGTATATCAGTCGGTGTCACTAAAATGTTACAGAGGAAGGGATTCATCTAGAGATCTTACCTGTGTCATTAGGAAGACTGATAAAATAGTCTACATCTGATACAGATTCCAAAGACACAGGGCAGCCATGGAGGGAAGGAGTGAGGTGTGTGTGTTGGGAGCAGGACAGGGATGAGGGGAGGGTTTAATGAGAGGTTCTTTGTCCCAGCTGGTCCCACGGACCTTGAACCCCAAATCAACACATGGACGCTATATTAGTTATAACTTTGGCTGGCGGCTTGGGCCTCTTATTGGCTAGCTCTGTCTTAATTATTAACCCATTTCTATCAATCTATGTATTTCCAGATCTTGGATTACCAGAGAAGGGTCCAAGACCTGCTACTCCTTTGGCAACGACATGGCAACTGTGTCTGCCTACATTTCCCAGAATTCTCCTTATTTCCTAACCCAGCTGACACATCTTGCCTGGCCAATCAGCCAATCAGTGTTTTTATTCATCAACCAATAAGAGAAACCTATGAAGAGAAGAGCATCCATCATCAGGAGGGAGTGGGAGAGGGAGAGGAAGGGAAGACAGGAGAGAGCAGAGGGGATGGAGGGGAGGGCAGGAAGGGAGGGACAGTTGAAAGCTTGCACTGTGAGGAGCTACCTACCATCTGCCTTCATTTCTCACTGGGTCAGCACTGGCTTTGCTACACCTCCACGCCTCCAGCCTTGTGGGTGAGGACATCCTAAAGGAGATATGACAGTCACCCCCATAGAGTTCCAGTGAAGAAGGTGGAGGGGCAGGGACCATAGAGGGGCCTGACTCATGGTGTCCTCCACTTCAGACAGTGATAGGGCCCCCCCCACTGATTTTCTCTACAGTTCTTGGTGTCCAGACTTAACTACCAGGAATCTACAAAGAAGGGAATTCTGGGAAATACTCCGGCTTAGCCAAGTCTGGCTTCATAAAACCATCCATGATATTTATCCTGCGTGTTTAAATGCTTTTTAAACTATTTTCCAGATACCAGGATGTTTCATTTTATGCCCAGCTCATCTGCAAGCTCATTTTTTCCCTCTAATATTACCATTCACCTGGGGCTGGAGAGGCGACTCCAAGAATGAGTTCCCAGTATGCACGATGGAGACTCGAAACTGAAATGGATCTAATACTCTCTGCTGGCCCTCCCTCCCTCCCTTCCCCTTTCTCTCTCTCTCTCTCTCTCTCACACACACACACACACACGATTTGTTTTTGGTTTTTTCGAGACACGTTTCTCTGTGTTTCTTTTGGAGTCTGTCAGGGACCTAACTCTTGTACACCAGGATGGCCTTGAACTCATAGAGATCTGCCTGCCTCTGCCTCCTAAGTGCTGGGATTAAAGGCGTGTACCACTACCACCCGGCTCACACACAGAAACACACACACATACTTTCCTGCTCTCTCTCTCTAAAAGAAAAAAAGCTCACTATATTTTTGTCATTCTGTGTGTTTTATAGCGGCATCAGTGACTTGCCAGTGAACTGGTAGTAGTGGCCACACCCTTTGGGCGTGGTCTCAGGTGCAGATGTGACCCATTAAGGTAGAGGAGGAGCTGGCTCACACTCTCTTGGGTTCGGAGAGCATCAGAAGGGCAGAGACTGCATCTTCCGGAGCAGGAAGGACACGGTGGTTATTTACTATTCTCCGTGTAAGCGCTTCCCTGATAAACACCTGTTTATCATTTATCTTGGGTCTGGTGAACTCTTTTAAACTCTTCATGTTTATTTTGGGTCATCTAGTACTTGTTGATTTCTGTGCTCTTGAATCTATTCTACCTTCCTAAGATGTGTTTTTTAACACGTTTATTTATGTGTATAAAGTCTGTACATGGGTGTGTGCACCCTAATGTAAGGCTTGTAAGGTCAGAAAGAGGACAACAGATACCCTGGGCCAGGAGTCACAGATGGGTGGCTGTGGGTCGCTGACATGGGAATGGAACCCTGTCCTCTGGAGGAGCAGGATGCATCTTAACCCCTGAGCCATCTCTCCATCCCCATCTGTGTTACCTTTAAATATTACTTCAGAAATGCAGCACTTTTAGTAACAGCCGCCAAATATTGATTTTCAGAATATGTGACAGACTTTCAGCATGTAGAACAAATTGTTTCTAATATGTTTTTTCTTTTTACCTTATAGGGACACACATAATGAAGAGTAACAAAACCATGTTTGTTATAAATTTTACAAGTCTTTATCCTAAAGTACACTTTTATGCACTTTAATAAACAATGTGGAAATAATTTACAGTAAAGTCCATGTTTACATGCTCACAGCAGCCACTGGGTTTTTGGAGGCTGGCAATATTTTACTAATGCCACATTATCGCCTGCTATATTTTGCTTCAAGTTTGGACCTGATAAATCGTCCGTGGTTCACTCTGTACATCCTTTTAAGTGTTAAGCGTCACTTTGAAAACATGGCACGATGACCCTCTTTGTATCTAGAGATGCAATTAAAAATAATGGCCTAAATATTCAAGTCGTGGAGAAAGTTGGCAGCCTGACTCCAGCACTATCCATTTGACCTTTTCTGTGGCTTGGAGGAGTGCTGTTAGTTTGTTAAATGGAAGGCGTGTTTAAGATCTGAAGTTGTGTCATTTCCCCCTGACAATTATTAAGATGAAGAAGGAAAGTTTCAAGAAGAGAGATTTCCAGCTGAGCTACTGTCCACCAATCAATAACCCCAGTCTCCCTCAATGTAAATATGCTTGAAGCCCATCTCCAGGGACTGGGCCAAGATTGGCTTTGCATAAGCAGAGTCTTTTTATTTTATTTTATTTATTATTTTTTTTTATTGAGTAGACAGTCCATGAAGAAAAAGTGTTCTGCAGTTCTTCACAGTGCCTCTGGGGGATTGAAAATGCAGTTTGCAGATACGATTTAGTAAGCATGTTGGATGATAGGGCTTGGACTGTTTCCCCGTAAGGACACCATGCATATTTAAGAGGGATTATTATAACACCCTGATATGGCTATTGTTCATGGTAAACGTGAATTGAAATGTTATATTGTACTTTGTAGGTGTGCAAAATAGCACATCAATCAGAAGAAAAGAAAAGAGCCTAGCATGTTGGGTCACACCTTAATCCCAGCACTTGAGAGTAGAGACAGGAGGTTCAGGCTCTCAAGGGCATCCTCAGCTCTCTGGTGACATAAGAGCCAGCACAGGCTACCCGAGAGAAGAAGAAAAACTGCCCAGGGGTTCAGTTACTCTAGAACCTTGCAGCATTCTAATTAAACATCTTCCATCACTCACCTGCCTCAAAGTTTCTCACCGTTTGTTTAATGTAAACCATCTTACATTCTCATAGCTTATCTCTTTTTGCAGTTTGCCATGGCTTAAATGTATTTTTTTTGTTTTGTTTCAGATTATTTGAGTAAGGGTTAGCGCCATACCAGCATACGTGTATTTAGTTTACCTATCTGTGTAATTCCAAAAATTAGTACTGTGGTTGCTTAATAAATATAACGAATTCATGAAAAAGCAATGAGTGGATAGTCGATGCTGTTCACTGAGGAGTAGTTTGTGGTATTTAATTGCAGCAGCACAAAACCTCACTGCAGATGAAAACTCAGTGTGAAGGAATGCCTTGTGGGGGTGGCTTCTAGAATCCTTGGGCCACATAGCACAGACTGGCCTAGAACTCACTATGTAGTCAGAATGGCCTTGGCTGTGTAGTAGTTCATCCTGAGTCAGCCTCCCCATGCTGGAATTACAGGCTTGAGTCACCATGACCCCTAACCTGAGCTTTTGAAAAGCATTGTTTTCTTTTCTTGTCCCTTCCCTTGTCCCCTCCCTTTCATCCCTCCACTTTAATTTTGAGTGATTCGAAATTTGATCCCACGGTCAAGAATCCAGTTTTGTAACCTCGTCATTGTTTGCTATTTGAAGAAATAAAAAAAATGCTGATCTACCGAGTCCTGGCATGTTCTTAAGCATTCTCTCCTCATTCCTGTTAGCTTTTACTAACGAAACAGCGAAGGACACACTGCTCTGTTTTGGTTTCATTCCCCACATTTCGTTCTCAGACACAAAGTCTTCCTGTATCAGAGGAGGCAAAAGCTTTGCTAAAACTGCTCTGTCCTCTAATAGTGTGTTTCCTTCTGTTCTTCACGTGCCCACGCAGCCTTCTCAAAGCCATGCCCATCCTCACATGTTCCTCCAGGCATTTGCATCTCATTGATACTGATGTTTTCCTCAAGGCCTCCCAACTCTCCCCTCATGCGCAAACACACGTGTGTACTTTGTTTAGTGACACACCCGTGTAAAAGCAACAGGGAACGCACAGACATTGTCTTGCTTTCCAGTAAAAATGAGGAGAGATTCATGTTGGGACAGGCCTTGGAAGCTCATCATTCTGTTGCTGAAATATGTGCATTTATTTAATTCCTTTAAAATAGTCCTCTAGGAAGCCCAGGCTGGACTCAAGAACTTGTGAGTCTCCTGATTCAGCCCATTCGAGTAACTGTGATAATAGATGGGATGCCCATGCCTGGTCTTAGGCCGTTACCTAAGTTTCTTATGAGGAATTAGGTTAATTTTAGCCATGGGGATAAATGAATCACAGTGAATTATTATAGATTCACTTTTGTCCATAGGAAGAAAACCAGAGAAATGCAAAGCATGTTTTGTTTGTCAGAAAGTAGAGAGCTATGGGTATTATTCAAGATTAAACTTTATAACTTTAGGCAAACTCTTTAAAAAAAGTCAGTGTTCATCTTGTGTGCATGGATCTTAGATGAGATGATGATTGTTCCATCAGTGTTTGCAGGAGTCATTTGACAAGAACTACCCAGTGGTTTACTGAATGACCAGGGGCTCCATACGGTTTTTCTTTTTTGACTCTGGATTTTTGTCATCACAGGTGAGGGGATGGGTAGGTTGGAAGGGAATGATGTGGCTAATCTAATTAATTAAATTTAGAATTATAGCAGACTCTTTGAAAAGTTGGTGCAATGCTGGTCTTTTGTCTGTCTCTCGATGCTGAGATGCCCTGCAGCAACTGAGTAAGAGCAATAGACAGTTCAGTCGCATCTCATCTGGGCTTCCATCTGATGGAATGGGGGAGATTTAATTAAAGCTGTACTTCATTCAAAAGGAGGGACTATTGTAGCAGGTGTAATTAAGCTGCTTTCCCAGGGTGCACAGGCCAGGCACCCCTCCCTTTATTGTGTTTTACCTTTAATATTCCTGATTGCATATTCATAACAAACCATGAATTTTTCTACTTCTGTACCGGGTGTTATTCACTAGCATCAGCGAAGATGTTTCTAATGATACTCTGCTTTAGAAACTTCCAGGACCTTTTCTTCCCTAATCATTCTCATTTTTAAATCAAGCAGTAGATGAGAAATCACTTTTTTTCCCTGCCAAAAAAAAGAGGCGTGTGCTACAAAGTTAAACAAAGCATTGTGCTTATTTTTCTTTCATCAAAGTAAAAATAAAAATTAAACAACTATACATACATCTTAATTAGTCTCATTACTTTCACAATGAGCAGTTACTAAAAACAAGTAAAAGTCCTGGAGATGTATACAGCAGTCTGAGTTGTTTGGAAGGAGTGGAGTACAATTGTAAAGAAAAATATTAGATAACAACACAACTAGATCAAATGATAATGTCCTTTAATTGAAGTGATCTTGTCAACACATATGTATGAAATAACTTTCTGTGGTGTATGAAGTTCCATCTGGATGCTTGTCTGGAGATGGGAGTGGGTTGCACCCCAGGGCTACCAGGTAAACTGTTGGCTGTTTATTATTTTCTTCCCTATTCCTGAGTCATCCTCCTGCAAGTCATCTTCATGAGAATTTGTACTTCAAGTAATCAGGGGTTTTAGATATTTAATTTGGGGTAAAACAAGTTTAAAAAGACAGCAAGAGGTACTCACAGTCTCCCCAGCTGCTCATAACATCCCGTTACTCTTTGATGCCTTCATAATGAATACAAGGATGCCATTCCCAGTGAACCTGACTGTTTTAAATGTTGTAAATATGGCCCTTCTTCTTGGCTAGGAAAATTTCTTAGAAAACTGTAGTTATAAGTGTTTGGAAAGAACATTAATGGTTACATAGTAATTGGTCTTGTCAGTTTAAAACTGACTTAGCATTTGATTTTAGACATTCTCCCTTGGCTGTATTAAAATAAGACAATTATGTCTCTGACACATACATTTTTATTGTGTAATTTCTTTTTGTGCGTGTGTGTTAAATGTAAAGAAAAATGGATGAAAACATTAGATTTTTTTCTTCAGAGATATCCTGTCTTATTGACTCTAACATTTAAGTAAGGAGGTCCTGTCAGTCAGTGGTCATGTCTGAAGTATATAGACTACAATTCAGCATCTTTTGGCCACACAGTGATGTAGAATGGTCAACAAGACATCAGCAGGATGGATGCAGTTTAAATTGTGCCTCTGTGGTGAGGCAGCAGTCCAAAATGGCTGTCTTTGGAGCTTGGGTACTGTGTGTTTGGAAGGTAACCACTTAACTGCTGCTAAAGATGTAGGCCCAAGGGAGAAGCTTCCAAGGAAACAAAGTTGCAAAGGCGCCTTGCAACAATAAGAATAACTAAGGCCATAGGCATCTCAGTGCCAAGGGCATAGGCGTGAGAAAGAATATCTGGAACCCTCCATCAGCTTATTCTTCTCCCCACAGTCCCAGAGTGAACCCAGTGGTCAGAGCACACATAGCACAAGCTCCTAGCGCTTGTAGAACCATGACAAAGGAGCACATTTTTGTTTTAGCGTTTATGTTTCTTGTCATATGTAGCAATCTTGTTTAAAGAAAAAGTTTTCAGGGTGCCAGGAAGATTTCCTTTCTCACCTGAAGTCCTTACCATATAGAAGCAAAAATGTACACTGTATTCACTCTACAAAAGAACTTGTCATTTCCAAAGTGTGTGAAAACTGACATCAAAGTGTGAACCTGAGACCCTTTCCATACCCTTTCCCTTCACCAAGATATATCGGTAGCAATGAAATCATCTGGTAGAACTCAAGTCTGTTCTTTATGTTATTAAGCTGATCTGTGTAAAGTGAAATGCTATGCAAATGTTTGCACTAACTGCTCAGAATGGCCACTAAAGGACTTGTATTCTGAACTGGAGGAATAATGCCAGGCTGTGACTGAGGTCCACTAATGAAACATGAGATTTTGTGATCTTAAAAAAAAAACAAACAGAAAAGAAAACCCACCACCAACAACCAACAAAAACTTCTGCTCTTAGAAATTTTAATTGTGTTGAATGATTTTTCAAATGGTGGAGGAGTCCTGAAGTGTAGGGTTGGCTCCACCTGGGGTGTGAAGCATTCAGCTGCATGTATTTTCACTAAGGAGTGGTTCCTGGTACAGCCCTGCCAGGGGTGTCGTATAATTAAACTGTAAACTCACGTCATGTAAAGGCCACACACATTAAATTTACAAAAGCAAATGCTCTGTGTACTTAAGGTTCTGCTCACTGAGCACTGACATCCTCTAGAGCAATGGAGAAATAGTGTAAGTTACAATTAGTACTTCTATTATTTGGAACAAGATTTTATAGTGTTTTATTATTCTAAAAGAAATATTGTAGAGTTTAAAAACATGTTTCTATTTCTTGGGATAGCCCACTTAGCTATTTTTATCCTGTTCATGAATAAGATTGATTACTCTAATTTGTATCTGTTGCTTTCCTCTGAACAGTTTTCTCTATTCTGACGTGTGTGTGTGTGTGTGTGTGTGTGTGTGTGTGTGTGTGTGTGTGTGTGTGGTTTCTTGAGCAGCAGAGCTATTCTGGTAAGCAGGTCTTGATAGATCTTTGAGAGGTTGTAGCTGATCAATTCTTTGAATTTTAGTTTGTTGAGTGACATAATACATTCAAACTGTTTGCTTTGAAATATGTCACTCTATAGTCATGGAGCCTGGGTATTGAAAGGAAGCAGACTTATCTACTTTGGCACTGTGTTAGGTGCTGCCAGGATAGTTACTCAAAAAGGCTCCAGTTGATCTGGGAAGGTGGTTCAGTTCTGAGCCGTGTAGAAGCTAGTTGTGGTGACATGTATTCCTGGGCTGTCTAGTTCTATGTCAACCTGACAGAAACTAGATTCCTCTGGGAAGAAGGAACCTCAACTGAGAAAATAACTCCATAGGATTAGCCCATGATTAAGCTTATGAGGAGCACACCAGCAAGCAGTGCTCCCTGGTAACCTCTGAGCACACCAGCAAGCAGTGCTCCCTCATGGCCTCTGCTTCACTTCCTGCTTCCAGGTTTCTGACTTGAGCCCTTATTTTAAATATGACATTTCTATCAGCTATTTTAGAATTTCACATAGTGTACCCCGATCACTGTTACTCCCAAGTCCTCTCAGGTCCATCCTCCTTTCTTTGTGCCACTATTCCCCCCCAAAAAATGGAAAATAAAAAATGCTCAATTTGTGATGTCTATACAGTCACTGGAGCATGATCAAACTTCCAGTGGCTAGTAGCTTAAAGAAAAAACAGTGAGACCTTGCCAGACTCCTGCCAGTAGCTATCTATTGTAGAGAGCTACACCTCAGCATCCTTGTCACAATTTTTGAGGGTTCTGTTCAATGCCTTCCTGTCTAAGTTGCCACTTTTGGGGGGGTGGGGTGCTGGTGGGGGTTGTCACAGAATCCTTCTGTGTCTCTCTCAACTGTGAGTCTGCAGTCATCGATACTACTGCAGAGGAAGCTTCCTTATTCTTCACAGTCAGCAGGAGCACAGATCCTGGACCTCCACAGGGGGCAGCATAGAACCACAAACATCCACCTGGCCTCTGGTGTCTTCATGTGCCACGGACCTCAGCATGGTCTCCAGTGGCAGTATGGGCCACAGACTCCAATATAGACCCCAGCTACAGCAGAACCAGGACTCCAACATGGCCTTGAGCAGTGACAGGGCCCACAGACATCAACATGACTTCAGGCAGCAGCATAGGCCATGGATATCCACATGGCCCTAGGTGGTAACATAGACTATGGGCACCCAACTGCAGCAGGACCTTGAACCCAAGCATGGCCCCCAGTGGCAGCATGAACCACAGACATCAACATATCCTCAGGTAGCTGTATAGGCCATATACATCAACATGGCCTCCTAGTAGTAGCTCAGACATAAGCATGATTCGGCCTCTCTCCACTGGATATGCACCACTGGATTTCTCCATCCTTCCCACTCCTCCGCTGCAAATTTATTCATTGCAGTGGCATTGGAAGCTGCAGTGTATATTGCTTGCCCACAAAGCTCTACATGCAAATACTCATTGTCACAAGTCATTGGTCTGCCTCTTGGTCTCTAAGGCACCATAAATGCTGGACCACCACCAAGACTTCTTTGATCACAGCAGTGCTTCAGGTTTTCATCATTAGTGGCAATGAGGTGATCTTGGACCTGATTCTGCAGCACCTGCTCCTCCTTGAGGTGCAGCAGCTCCTTGTAGATCGAGTATGCCTTGGGGTTGACTGACTCTAAGCGCTGGGTCTGGGCCTGGATGGCTGTAGAGTTGGTCAGGCTACCCCAGGTGGCTGCTCCATGGGGTTGGAGTGCTCTTCTGAGCCCTGACTTGACTTTTTAACCTTGACTTCCTTCTATGATGGACTGTCATATGGAACCTTAAGCAAAATAAACCCTTTCCTCCCCAAGTTACTTTTGGTCATGGCGTCTTAACACAGCAACAGAGAACCTAACTTGACAGTTTCTCCACCCAACATTGGGACACAGGGTCAAGAGGATCTGTTGGCATCTATGGGCAGTCAGTCTAACCAATAGGCAAGCTCTAGGCTCGGTGAGAGACACTGCCTCAAAAAATAAGGTAAAGAGCATGTGAGGATGATTCCCAATATTGATATGTGTTCCTTGCAGCACACAGATGCAATAAACAGACACAGACAGACAGACAGACAGACAGACAGACACACACACACACACACACACACACACCCCACAGATTCTTGTTAAAATATCGTAGATTTTTTTTTGGAGACTATTCTGAAGTTGGCCAGTGTACTGATATATAGTAATTAGGTGGCTCCGGCAGACTGTTGACCTAGAAGATCACCCAAATGCCACTGATTTGTGTATTTTAGAACAATTCCTTAGTATCCCAAAGACACCAACTTCCACTCAATGGTGAGCATTTTCTGTCGGAGGGTTTCCTAACTAGGAGTTCTTGAAATGACCTTCTGATTCAAAATCTTAGGTACGTGTCTTCATGTCTGAGGAGAATATGCGAAGCATCATGAAATTCCCAAAGTAGATTATTAAAGTAGTTGACCTTGTACTCAAAGCCGATGTCAAACTCTCCATTTAGCATGGTTTTGTTCCAATAATTAGGGGAAAAAATGGGGAAAGCTCTGGGGATTTGAGTGATACTGACCCCTTTAGGCTCATATGTTTGAATGCTGGGTCACCAGGTAGTGGAATTGGTTGGGAAGGATTAGGAGGGTGTGGCCTTTCTAATGAATTCCCTCTCCTTTCTCCTTGATTGGGTTGTGAGCTCTTAGCTGCCACCTTCACTCGGTTAACCTGGACTCCAACTCTCTGGAACCACAGCCTGACGAAGCCCTTCTCTTCTAAGTTCATCCCATGCTTTATTATTTCAGAAAACAAAATAGCTAAGGCAAAAGTCAAACAAGCTGAAACCTGTAAACAGAGAAAACCTTTACATACAAGTGCCTTTGAAATTGTCATTGCTTGAAGCATTATTCATGAAATTAGTGGAAAAGGTAGTGAGTGGCAGAGATATGCAAATCTATAGTATGATTGCATTGCTAACTTTTTTTTTTTCTCTTTAGCTCACATTAGGTCTGGGTTTGATCTTCTCAGAGATTTTTGTTTCCCTGGAAGTATTTTGTCACGGATTTAGGGCTCAAATATCAATCTCGAAAGAAGCCTCAGCTGTATCATAAGCGACCTCCTCACTTCACCTCCTCCTGGTCTATTGCTAATGGCAACTCCAGAGGTTCGTTCCGTGGAGACACTCAAGCTCCACGACAGACCCAGCTCCTGCCGTGAATGTTGGTGGCGTCTGTAAGGCACAGACGTCAGAAACACGCCCCTTTCGCCTGCAATCAATGTCCAATCACAGTCATTTATCCCGTGCGACCTCCTTCCTAGGCTGTACTGTTCAGGCAGAGACACGGTGCTGCCCGATCTAGGCTGCTTGAGTCCCATCAGAGTGAAGCTGACAGCAGGTGCCGAGGTTCCCAGCCAAGCAGGTTGGTCGCTGATGGCTTCTGCTTCCCCTTGATGCTCTTGTTCTTGCAGAGACTCTGGAGAGAATTTGAGCGGAGGCACAGCTCTTCGGTGAGGGACGGAGACACTTCAGGATCCCGCCACTTCACGTCCCCCTAAGATTTTCAAAACCGGGAGAAACTGCCCATTGCCCCCTCCATAGCCTTGATTGACTGTCACCAAGACATCAGAAAGCAATAGAACAGGAAATCACCACCGGGAGCAACACTTTCAAGCTCTTTGCACGGCAGGTATCCGTCTAGCCACAGCGTGTTTCTGCACCCCTTCACTCACCATGTGGAGACTCTGGAATGTTTCCAAAGGCTGAGGTCTCTGCCGTGTGGGTAAGGCCACATGGTTTGGTTAGAGATAGCTGAAAACTTGCTGTGTTCATTTTTACTTTCTACATTCTTCTTTCTTTCTTTCTTTCTTTCTTTCTTTCTTTCTTTCTTTCTTTCTTTCTTTCTTTCTTTCTTCCTTCCTTCCTTCCTTCCTTCCTTCCTTCCTTCCTTCCTTCCTTCCTTCCTTCCTTCCTTCCTTTCTTTCTTTCTTTCTTTCTTTCTTTCTTTCTATTTGAAGCTACTCTTTAAATTAACCACGAGGATTACTTTAAAAAAAAAAACAAAGCGAAAGAGATGCAAGTAGATGCTGAAAATTATCCAGAAAGTTCAAACGCATTGCTTTAAAAGCCGGGCGTTGGTGGTGCGCGCCTTTATTCCCAGCACTCAGGAGGCAGAGGCAGGCGGATCTCTGTGGGTTCCAGGACAACCTGGTCTACAGAGCGGGTTCCAGGACAGCCTCCAAAGCAATACAGAGAAACAAAACAAACAAACAAACAAACAAACAAAAAAAAACCCCCGATCAAACCAATATTATATAGTTTATGCAGCCTCTGCTCTTGTTGTCTCTTGGACGCAACACCCCCAGCAGGGATTGCTCCTGGAAGTGTATTCTGTGGATGTGAAGCAGATGGCTTGGAGCTCGCTCTTCTCTCGTGAATAGCATGGTTTATGTCAAGATCCAAACTACACAATTTTTAACATTTAATGGAGAAAATATTCCAAAACAACAAAACAATACTCTTAATTAGCGAAATTTTTTTTAAAACTGTTTCATTAGGAAGATTGAAATTTTCTGGGTCTTAAGCAAATCCGAGAAGGCCTTTTTGGAGTTAACGAACTAGTAGCTTATGTGAGAAAATATGTAGCAATGGGCATTTTGACACAACGTAGCATGGTATTTTGGGGATGGACAACGGTCATCTCACCCTAATATCTGCATTCAGTAGAGGCCTCCCCAACAGTAATGCTCATAATAAATAACATGCGAATGAAACCTGAAGTCTTAAAGAGATTTTCCCGTAAAACAGCAGCTCCTTTCTGTGGAAGTTGCAATATCTTTCTGTTGATTTTTCATGTCCTTGACATTTTAAACCTTTGTGCCGGGGCTAGACAAACCACAGACTCACAGAAGTCTTTTGCTTGCTTGGTAACAATTCTAACTACACTGTGTACACAGTGAGGGTCAGAGGGTTGTGTCAGCTAAGGACTGCACTACCCGGCAGGCAGAGGGTCCTGTCTTAGAAGGTTACTACTAACTATAAAGTTGGTGTTTAAAGAACAAGGCCTATTGGGCTGGAGGAATATATGAGCAGTTAAAGGTTAGGCTCACAAACAAACAAAAAAAAAACCCAGCAAAACAAACAAACAAACAAACAGGCCTGTGCCTACAGTAATGCCTTAAATTTATTTTTTTAATCTGTGTCTTTTTATTTAATTTAGAAACAATCTTATTTTATATATCAATCCCAGTTCCCTCTTCCTCCCATCCTCCCATGCCCCCCACTGACCCTCCATCCTACCCCTCATCCGCTCTGCCCTGGGAGGTTGAAGCCTTCCATGGGGATCATGAAAGTCAGTCACATTATTTGGGGCAGGGCCTAGGCCCTCCCCCATGTATCTAGGCTGAGAGAGTATCCCTCCATGGGGAATGGGCTCCCAAAGTCCATTTGTGCACTAAGGATAAATACTGATCCACTACCAGAGGTCTCATAGATTGCCCAGGCCTTCTAACTGACACCCACATTCAGAAGGCTTGGTTCAGTCCAATGCTGGTTCCCTAGTTCTCACTTGGTCAGGTCAGCTGTTTCTATGGTTTCCCCAGCCTGGTCTTGACCCCTTTGCTCATCACTCCTCCCTCTCTACAACTGGATTCCAGGAGTTCGGCTCAGTGTTTTGCTGTGGGTGTCTGCTTCTGCTTCCATCAGTTACTAGATGAAGCCTCTAGTGCAGGCACTGCACCGTTTAATTCCTGATTAGAAGAAAACACAGCCTGTCTCTACACTACTGGTGTGGATTCTGTTTTAAGGAACAGATGTCTTCTGGAGCTGTTTCTGGAATCAGGTGAGACATTTTCCCACCCCATATTTGGCAGCACAGGGAGCCTTGCTTGTTACGAACAGTTATTTCTATAGACAGGAAGCTACTCCCATTGTCTGTGACTGTAGCCCTGGATTCAGGGAGGCCAGTGTAGACAGATGTAAAAGACGACTCTGATGAAGTAACGGTGCCTCACGATAATCGTCCTGACTCTTGCTGTCCAAACTCAGCAGCCATACCCCACCCTGGACACTCAGTACTGCCTATACAAAAGGTGTCAGCTTGCCATGATGGCTACCGTGTAATTCCAGTACTTAAAACAGTTTGATTGAAGAGGATGATCCTGCCTCAAACTCTCCCACAAATAATAATAGTAGCTTTAAAAAATTAGTCTTTTTGATTCACTTGTTGAATTGTTGTAAACCTCCAGGGGAGTTAATTAGCCGTGGTTCTGCCCTATAAGTTGTGAATCTCCTGAAATGGCGGAGTCTCACTCATATGAGACCCCTCTTTATGCCCACCTTCTCTGGGGACCACAGTCCTCACCGCCTTCATACCTGTGGCTCCAGGTTCTGGCCTGGGGAACTGGAGTTGAGACTTGGGACATGATCATCCTAAAACCCTGAGTCTTTGCTTTATCTTCACTGTTACCTCATTCTTGATTCTTGGCCCTTCCCCTCTACTCTCCTTGGCACACCATGGGTGTTCGTTCTGAACTGATACGCTCCCTCCTGGAGGAAGAAGGGACCTCATGTGAATAAAAACTCCAAGTCTCCAGAAGTTCATGAAGCTACAGATTCATGGCCCCCCTGCAGAGCACACTGAGGAAGTAATTGTGGGGAGAAGAGAGTCTCATGGACAGGGTGCTCCAGCCTGCAAGGTGCACGGGGGTGCTCCAGCCCACAGGGGTGCTCCTGCCCACAGTGTGGACAGGGTGCTCCAAGGTGCACAGGGTGCTCCCACCCACAGGGACAGGGTGTTCCAGTATGCAAGGTGGACAGAGTGGCCCATGGTGGCAGCATTTATAAGCTACCCAGCTGCCTGAGTCACACATGCTCCCTGTAAGAAACCCAAACAAGCTCATTGGCTATCCAAGCTTTGTCACCGGTACTATGTTCAGGGTAAAGACATGTCCCTCAACATTTCTGTTCCTGCCATTGCTAGAAGAATCTCACAGAGTCCACTTCTAAGTAAGTTACTACCTCACTCATTAAGAATTCTCACGACAAGTCCATGTTTTTGCTCAGGTAAATATCACCTTGGAAGAAATAAAATTTTGTAATGAATAAAATATGACCCTGTTTGATTTCTGTAGTGTCACTGGGAAAAGCGTTGGGTGGATCACAGTAAAACAAGCAAAGGTATTTGTTACTTTAAATCTATCCTGTGTGTGTGGAGGGGGAGAGATGGTGATTTTCCTTTTTAGCTCTTTGAGGAAGTGCAGTCACCATTTCGGTAAGATTGGAGCATGTTGTTTAATTTTATACTTGGCAGGAAACACTGGATCTCAGTCTGGTTATCTGATATAAGCTATTGCAATATCCATTAAAAAGTCGTTCTGCTAATGACAAGAAATGTGGAAATGCTACTTCGTTTACAAATGATGAAATGCTTGTGATTATCTCATTAGCTAGGACTCCAAGCAGTTTTTATTTTGTGTTCTTTAAAAAAAAGCAACAACAACAACAACAAAACTACAGCTAATTCAAGACCAGTCTCTCCTGGACATCTGTGAATTCTACATAAGGCATGCTTTTTATTGTATTAACAGTGGTAATTAATCAGTCTATTTAAGGTGCTCAATTCAGACTTGATTTTTACAATGGAATTGATGAAAATTAACATGGCAATTGAAACATAAAAATGTTACTGGCATCAATACTAATTTACAGCACACTGTTTCATTAGACGTTTTAGTAATAATAACAAAAAGAAAAAAAGAGTCCATTAATGCTCTAAATTAATGTCTTGGCTTCAGTGCTATGTCTGATTGACATGAGGTAACAGTCGTTACTGAAAAGTGAAATTGTCTTTGCTTTCCTATCTATTTTAAAACCATGGACATTTGATACTGAGAGTTTGGTGGAAGGTTGGAAAATGTGTTGATCTGGGTTTTTGTGCCGTGGTGCTATGGAATGGTAGCACTGAATTTCCATTTAAATTTACATTTTAATTTCACTTGTTGATATATTTCCCTGTGTGTCTAGAGACGTGACAAAGGAGAAAGCTTGCCGCTCTAAATGCCACATAATTATCACCTCCACCAATGTCCCTGAAAGAAGAAAGAACGACCTGCGAGTTAGACTGCTATTTATTTTGCCTCCTCGTTGTTGCACACAACAGTGAAAATCATACTATGGTTATAAATGCATTTTTATACAAATCTAAGTTTTACATCAATTCTAAGTCACATTTATAAGAGAAGACCATGGGTCTTAAAATTATGTATATGAGTATTTAATGTTATAATTACATGGTATGCATGTGGCATTTATTACATCACATTTCCATTGTGTTACTTTCCTTAAATGCTGATTAGGAAACTGCACACAGAAAAATACCCCGTGGCAGCTTAGGGGCAGAGGGGAGCTGAGTGTGTGCATTGGCAAGGGATTCTGTATTATTTTCCAGGTGTCAGCTCAAAATAGCAAGTGTATAGTCTACATTCAAAACTATTGGCTTCTAAAGCTTAAATTTTAAGACAACCACACAATGGTTCATTTAGAAATGAGAACCACCCGGAGCAGACTGTCCATTGCTCAAGTCAACCGAAGAAACTCTTTTCCAAAGAAAAACCTAAGGAACCAGGGAAGGAGTGTAGGAACAAAGAAGGCTTGACTTGCTGTCATAGGGTGCTGGCTGGGTTGGTGTGGATTCACAAAAGTGTCTCTGCTCACTTTCAAACACCGATGGCTCTTATGATGGTAAGTTTCCAGCACTTTCCAGCATAGTAGCTCAGGATAAGGGATGCTCACAAGTCTGGAGACGAGAGGGTCAAGACAGCTAAGTATGCATGGGTGCTGGTGGTGATTGTGTCAGTAGTGATTGTGGTGGTGGCAGTGGCCTCTGTAGGGCTCCATCCTTGAGAAGCCCAGTATGGCCTCTGGGAACTCAGCTGGCCTGAGAACGATTTATCATTCTAAATAAGATGAGGAAGGAGGTCAAGCGTGGGCACCCATAGCACCTTGGCTCGGTGGCCAAATCTAAATGTGACCAGCGGGCTTTTGTCACTGAAAAAAAATCCTTAAAATATTTTAATTGAATAATTAAAATAATCAGAATGTTCCATGTATATCTTAATTTTGCATTTTCCTTTCCTTTTGTGACAGGTTATTCTCATCACATTCCAATGTAGTGGTGATCAGAGTATTGGAAATGAACAGAGACAGAAAGAGGGAGACCGAGAAAGAGAGAGACACACAGACACCCAGAGGGAGACACAGTGAGAAGGTTCTTCACTATAGATCAGTTTGAGAAGAACTGATCGAATGCCAAACGTTGACTATTCTGGAATCTTCTATTCATAGTCTAGTAGACGTGTCAGGGTTGACTACACTGAAGCCCTGGCTGGTTGGCTGTATGCAAACTGTTGCTATGGTTACAGTGGGAGTTACCAACCCTGTAGTTCATCGTCTCTCCCCAATAGAGTTTGCAGTGATGGTGGGAAGAGCCAGACAGAATCTGGAGACCCCTATCGGGGGGGGCAGCCCTGTCTTCCTAGCTCATCACTGAGATTTCATGTCTGCGTAATCACCTGTGCAGGTTGTAGCGGAGATCAAAGGGAGGAGCTTGCAGAACCTGACCCATAGTAGGGATGAAGAAAAGGTCATCCCTTTTTCCTAGTTGAGCATACACAGTATGGTCAAGGCTGAAACTGACTCAAAAAAATCCCAACTAACAACTTTTACAGACGCCAGTCGATTTCTCTCCGACACCTTTTGGTAGAAATGCTATGTCTTCTTGCTTTTTTTTTTGAAGGAGGATTGCTGAGAAGACACAACTGAGGGTAAGATCCAAATCTGTTAGCCTTTTTTGTTTTTCTACCCGCTGAGCCCTGCTGGAAGGCTATGACAATGCACAAGGATAATGTCATAAGCCGCGGCCACGATCTCATCAATGAAGTAATCTATGATGATCTGGGGGCAACTGTGTGCTGATGATGAAGTCATCCATGCGGCCTGTAACAGCCACATGTGGTGCGGAGACACCGCCTACTGTTCTTCACCTATTTATAACTCAATTATCTGGTGTTGCCGGCAAGGGGGAGGGGTGCATTTTCTGATTAAACAATAACTGAGCTATGCTGATGGCCAAAAAGAAAAAAGAACCTGTAGAAATGCATTGATCTGTTGTCTCACATCTGACTCTGCAGCACAGGGATTTGCTTCATCAGTGAGCTGGGTTAAATGAAGCGCCTGCTTTTCCTTTGCTGTCTTCTTGTGAGAAGGATACTGAAACCGGGTGTCACCAGCAACAAGATGGCTGCTTGAGCTGGTCAAGGAGCAATTGGAATCCGATGAAACAAGGACTTTGTCCCAGTTGAGACGCTGTTGGGTGCTGTTATCACTATGGCTGATCCCCAAATGACTGCCCCAACCTCACTTCTTCAGCAGCTCACTGGACATGGAAGTGGGCTAACGCTCACTCCCGTTAGCTTGAGCCCTGTATTTCCCTTTAGTCTATTGTATGTCTGCGCACGCATGTAATGTAGAGCTTTCATTCTTAAATTTCATGCAACCGTACACAAATCTGGGATCCACAAATGAGGGGGGGGGGAAATGTGACGTTTTACACTTCTAATACTGAATTTGCTTGACATCTCTAGGTACATCCATTTTCTGACAAGTGGTGTGACTTCATCCTTCTTTAAGGCTGACAAACATCCCACTGTGTGTGTAATGAGTTTTCTTATCCATTGCTTCATTGATGGGCATCCAGGTCGGTTTCACATCTTAGACCCTGTGAAGGAGCAAGTATTCAATGGTGTATTGACTTAGATGCATGAGCAATGTGTACAGTTGTGTCATATGGTAGCTGGTTAAGACAGCAAATGACAACAAATGTTGGAAATGATGTGGACAAAGGGGAGTTCTCAACACCTGTTGGTGGGGATGTAGATTAGTTAGTATGAGGGGGTCTCCCCCAAAAAAGAATAGGTTTCATATATTTACCAATACTAACTTTGGGCATTAGCGAACATTTTGAGTAGTTTTCTCTCCTACAAAATTATTTGGCTGTGGTGCTGAGCAGCAGCGGATATTTGAGAGATTGGAACGCCCTGGAGAGGGATTTTCTCAAAGAATACAGTGGTCACTCAAGGACCATGTGCCGATGTCATGCCAAGAAGTCATTTCTCACTGAGGTGCTCAGTGTCACTTTGGTCTCGTGTAACTGCGCTGGAGGAAATGCTGTAAAGTTTGCCATATAAAGAGATCCTTATAAGAACTGGAGTCTGAACAACAGAGGAAACTGCCTTAGCTGGGCACGGGCAACCAGCATCAGTTAAATAATGACTCATTCATCAAGCTTTAAATTAGAATACATTTAAATAATTTTGTGTCGTGGAAGTGCTTAATACATTAAACGAACGATTTAATGAACATCAAATCCTGTAAACTTTACTTAAAATTCCCCAAGAAATAAACCACTAATAAGGAGCAATGTTGGAAACCTGTACCCCCCCATTACCACATGATAAATGAATCACCTAATCAAAAGTTTTAAAGATTTTTTAAAAAAACAAGTAACTTTTTCATTTAAGCTTTGTTCTGCCAAACTCAGTGGGGAAGCTCATCATTTGAAACAACTGAAAAAGGTCACTTAATGTCTCCTAGACATTAATGGACCATCATGGCCTCAGACAGCCTGTAGCTCAGGTGTCAGAAGGTTCTATTGTTTTTGCCTTCATAGCAACTTCAGAGGGTCATGGAGTCGAGAAGTAAATTTGCCCAGGGCAGGGAATGAACTTGGTGTGGAGAATGGCTATGAATGTAGTCCCTTGGGATCTTCCCCTCAATGTCTGCACCGTAGTGGGGCATCTGCTCCGAGACAGTAGGTTTTGGAAAGCTCACGGTGACCTGTAGCGTCATGTAGCACCATCACAGAGAACATTGCTTCCCTGAAACTCCTCTCCACCTGCCCACAACAACCTCTGGGACTTAAGAGTCATCATGGGTTCCTTCTTCTGGAAGTATGCGTGGTTAGTGCCCATTACACTTGACCGTTTGGCAATTTGCATTCAACGTTCCTCTGTGTCTTTTCAGGACTGAATAATGTGTGTGTGTGTGTGTGTGTGTGTGTGTGTGTGTGTGTGTGTGTACACACTTAGAGGTAAGAGGACAAAATTGAATATGGTACCTCAAGAAATGTCTACCAGCAATGGAGTCCCAGGGGTCTGCGTTTCTGCCTCCCCAGGAATGGTCTTCCAAGCATGAGCCACCTCCAGTTTGTTTGTTATTTTTAAATAGATGATTGTAATTTGTTGGAATGATAATTTAGTCTTGAATTTTCACAGATGCCACTCAGCTAAAGATACTGATTTGAAATATGGCACACACAAATTTATTCCAATGTCTTTCAAAAGTTTGCGCATGAAGTCTAACCTATGCAGCCTATGCAAACGTCATTTTGATTTTAAACATCATGTTCTTGCTCAACTAAGAACCTGATATCAACTGAAGTTTGGTGCATTAACGTAAAAAATGTGATGGCTTCTTATCCAGACAATGTGCAATAATTAGTTGTCTCATACCTTGACTGGAAACAACAGTGGAAAACAGCATTCTGTATTTACTCTTTCATTTGTGAAAAGGTTCATACTGGGTTAAAAATGCAATTACATTTTATAGCAACGAACTGGTTTCAACAAGACTGTTAAATCACCTCACAATGTAACCAGGACACTTTACTGCTAGCAACAGCTTGTTTTGCAATTATCACATGGGGCATTTTTCCCCCTAAACTCTAATTCCAATAGATATTGGTTTAATTTATCAGAATTTCCCATTATAGAGTTTCCAGGTAGCTCGTCAAGTTATTACTCAGATACAATGGTGTCTGGGTTCTTAAGTATTACAAACTGAACTAGCAGAGAAGAATAGAATCGTATTTCATCCTAATGGAAGCAGCAAGGCTTTTCTTCTTTCGTGGCGTCCTGGGGGAGGCCATATTGGCCATGCTCTGCTCCCTATTTGTGTAGTTAGTTAATCCAAAGGAAGCATTCATTAACTTTAATTTTTAAAGTCTGACTCTCTTTAAAGTTCTCTCTTAAGACCCCATATTACTTAGAACTCAAGAGGTAGATGGAAGAACAGAATATGCCCTTCAGAGGACACTGATAAATATCCCTAGGTGTGGAGAAGTGAACATTCATCTCTCCCTCTTTTCCAACCCATTTGCTCTCTTTGGTTCTGTATGTAATTCCCCGGGGTCAGGAAACTTATGTGGTTGCTTGTAGTGGTTGTTTTACCCTGACTGCCATAGGTATTCTGGTTTTATGATACAGGATTTCCTTCGTTTGCTTGTTTTCTTACAGTTACAGTAATCCAAAGTAACAAGCGGCCGTGCCATCTCAGATACAGTTAGAGCCCTTCCTCCCCAGGGGAGGGGCTGCTTACTTTAAAGTAAACAGCTTAAAGTAAAAACATAGAAGAAATTAGCTTGTAGTATCTTGCCTTAAATTTTAACAGCATTCTTACCGAAAATCATGATCAGACAGTTTCAAAGATTCAGAAGTTAGAGACTGGTGCTGTGGGTTCTAATGCAGAACAATTTTCTTTTTTTTTTAAATTTTATTTTCCAGTTTAAATTTAGATAAGAAACAAGGTTGCTTCACAAGTCAGTTCCAGGTCCCTCTCCCATTCCCTCCCTTCCTCCCGTGCCCTCCCCCCCCCCCCCCCGTTATCCCCTCATTTCTCCAGGGAGGGTGAGGCCCTCCATGGGGGTGTGCATAGTGTGTCATTTCATATAGGGCAGGGCCTAGACCCTTCCCCAAGAGTTCAGGGTGAGAGTGCACCTCACATTGTTCTATGGGAGTCCAAAGTCCGTGTGTATACTTGGGATGGGTACTGATCAATGCAGAACAATTTTCGATTCACTAATACAGATTAAGTAAACCTGATACCGTGTGAGTGAGATTCCTCTCTTTATCTCTGGTTTCTATACGTTCTGACCTGGAAGTTGCACATGACAGGTAAACTTGTCATCTCAGGAAAAGCTTTTTCAGTGTCTGTTCCTGACCCATGTGACAGATGCTACCAGAGAGAAGAGTAGGTGATTTTCTTAGGAGTTAGGCCCTCAGAAGGTGAAGTTTCTGGTAAGGACCTCTAGGATGGATGGTGAAGCAGCATGTGAGGATTTGCAGGTCATCCCTGCAAGACCCAATACCACCCTGTCCACACTTGAATGGACTGCTGCTATGTGTTTGCTTACTATTGTAAGTTCGAGAGTCTCCTGGAAGTGATAATCACACCAGCCGGTGGCTAAGGGGCCACCCCTCAGCACGCTGAAGTGAGCTGGATTAGTTACGTGATTTCCTAGAAACGTTAGGATCTGCAAACATCTCTTAGGAATAAAATGTAGGTTGGCAGGATGGTGAATTGTTTTCGCATGCTGTACTGTGATTTCTTCCCTCCAGCCTGGTCCCTGAGCAGCATCAGTCCCAAATGAACACTCAGGACGCTATGTTAATTATGAAGCTGTTGGCCGTTTGCTATGGTTTCTCAATGGCTACCTCTGACTTAATTATTAACCCATAATTTCTACTGTATATTTTTATAAGGTTTTATCTTACCAAGGACACAGCCTCATGCATCCTCTCTTCCCAGGATCACATGGTGACTCTCTCTTCTTGACTACATTTCCCAGAATCCTCCTCGACTCCTAGTCCCAGCTATCTTGCTTCCCCTATTGGCCAACAGTGCTTTATTTATCAGCCAATAAGACAACATACACACAGAAGGACTTCCCCCATCAGCATGCTTTAAACTTGATTAGTTCACATGGCCAAGCCTTAGAGTCTTTGTTCCCTGGGACCTCTCCTAGGAGATTGTGAGGAAAAGTGAAAGAAATTGCCTGTGCTCTGTAAGGACCCCCACCCCCAAAGGGTTAACTTCTGTTTTCACATGCAATCCAACATTATTCTGTATGTTTAACCCAGAGCCAGACAAGTCATTTATGCTCAAGCAGAAAATAGTATAAACCTTTCTTTCAGTTATAGAAACTCACAAGCCAGAAGTAGCTTATTTTTGTTGTTGTTGTTGTTTTTGACACCAGTGTTTAGGCAGAAAACCCCAAGAAGAAAGAAAAAAATTAACCATGATTTTGTTGTTAGAAGTAGGAGAAAGATGCAAGATGTTCTTACATTTCATTAACAAAATATATGCACTGAAGAGTTCAAAAATTTCAATTCACTGAACTTTGGCTTTCACACCGAAGTTGGCTTTTGCTTTTTACAGTCTACAAATTTAAAAGATATTTGCTTACAGAAGTTGACTCTAATAGTATGTACAGTCCGTGTCATCTTGATGCCAGGTGCAGGTATTTTTGCAGTTAATATTGCATCAAGGTATAAAGTGAGCTTCTAGATTCAGCGTGAGTCTCAATGTGGTGTGAACACCAGCAAATGCATATCCTTAGCCTGTTTATTTGGGACTCATGCGGCTCTGGAACCAGGCTGGCGGGAAGGCTTCTCTCAAGGAAAAGGTTTCTCTTTACATAATGGTGTCAGGAGTGGGAGAGTCATCAGTGTCATCAGTCAAACAGAAGGAGACACGACGTTGGGGTCGTCCCAGGATCCAGAATGCCCCGAGGCTTGTTCACATGTAGAAAAATGGCCATTTCCCATCATCTTCCGGCTATGGTTGCCTCTCTGTTGCCGTGACAATCACCCTGGCCAGGAGCAATTTAGAGGAGGCAGGGCGCGTCCGCCTTGTGATTCCAGGTCACAACCCATCGTTCCAGAAGTCAAGGTAGGAACTTGAAGCAGCTGGTGCATCGTCACACCCCTTGGTGGAGAGCAGAGTGCTGTGAAGTGATGTATGGATACTTATTCACGAAACCCCTCCTCCCCGTTTTATGGCCTAGCCTGGGTCCCAGGAAATCATGCATCCATCCACATTCAAGTGGATCCTCCCACTTAATGAACACAAGAAAGGCAAATCTCCCACAGAACAACACGACCTAGACAAATCTCTCAGTGAGGTAATTCCAGGGAATCCTGGATTGTGTCCGTATTGGCAATTAAAGCTAACATCACAGCCGTGCTCACGGTGAGGTGTATCTTACGTCAGCCATATCTCCGTCCTCATCCTTTTGACTTAGTAGAGAGTTCACTTTTAAGTTCGTCATGAAGACTGACTCCCCCCCCCACACACGGCAGAGTCAGTCAGTTCAGTATCTTTTTATTATACTGCAATAATGCTGTGAAGGGAAGCATGATGAATCCTGTTGCTAAGCATGGAGTGGCACCCTTACCACCAAGAGCAAAGGCACACGGGAAAGGGCGTCCTGTCTGCACAGAGCTGGGTTTCAGTCTTCTTCCATGAGATGCTGAGTTATGCAGCGCTCTCCAGATTCTGCTCCTGGTGGATAATGTAGCCATGGCAACTGATGTTTATACAAAGAAAAGGTTTGGTGCCAGTGGTGGACTTCTCTTGACAGTCAGTCTTCTGTCTGTCTGTAACTTGGGGAGACCAAGTTACAGGTCGCTATGAGGCCGCCTGTGAGTTTCTATCACAGGTTTTGCAACTACATATTGTGACTCTCTGAAAGCATGGTTATAAATTTTTTTTGTCTTCTTTTTGTCTTCGTAGGGCAAAAAGCTACCACTTCTACCTGCTGTGAGACATCTGAGCTTCCTAGCCAGATGGAGATCTTGGAGTGCGCACCCTTCTGAGAAAACGTTTGCTACCCATTTCAGGTTTATGTTGTCCCCGTTGGTAACTTTAAGTGACAAAGTCACCAGAAATTGTGCTGAACACTGATATAAAAGTGCTTAATTAACTAGTGAGAAGCCGTAACTGTAGTGGGCATATGTCCGGTATTCCGTTTTTAACTTCTGGAAAAGAAAAAGTTTTGTGGCAAATTCTTGTCACTTCATTTCATCTGTAGTGATGTTTTCAAATACTAAACAGGGGTTGGTTTGACCCATGTCAGATAAATTTCACAAGTGACACTCCAACAATGTAAAAAGCTGTCTGTCTCAATGTTAGTTCCGTTTCCTTCTTCTGGATACCCCGTCCTCTCCTCTCAGATACTGAATCTTCCCTATTTTTTTTTCTAGTATTGCACTTGAGTTGGTGTATCTATAAATAATGGGCCCATATGGTTCATGCTAATACTGAGAAGTGCCATTTGTGGTGAGGCATTTAATCCATTCTGTGTTTTTTTTCTGTTGAGGGGAAACCTTCGATGTTCACTTTTTTCCTTCACCGAAAATCAATCAGAAGATCATCTGGAACCTTGACAACATGTGTTTCCCTGTAAACAATCAAGTTCATCTGGAACCTTGACAACATGTGTTTCCCTGTAAACAATCAAGTTCATCTGGAACCTTGACAACATGTGTTTCCCTGTAAACAATCAAGTTATTGGTCTTGATTTGAATTACAACAGCTTTCCAATATTTCCATTTTCATGGACAAACTCGTATCGGTTCTTGAACACAGTCATGGCTTCTACTGGACTTTTTTTAAATCAGCCTTATTCTTTCTCTTCCGCATTGATTTAAAATTTCACCTTCACATTCTGCTCAAGTGTCTGCTTGTTCAGCTAGGACGGCTCCTTCAAAGCTGGCGCGGTCGCCTTTCTCACATTCCCCGTGTCCAAGCCTGTTAACTTCAGCACAAGTGTGTGGTTGGGACAACGCTCTACTTTGGATCTGTCAGCAGGCACACGGGCAAATAGAAAGAGGAGAGCAACCACACAAGTCTAGAAACTTGGTCAATTGCAAGTTCCCGAGAGGTAGCATGAGGCGGATGTACCCTCCTGGGACCTGCTGTCTGTCAGATGCCCTGGCGTTGACATCGGTGAAGCCCCTTGGCAAACAGGGGCAGCACGAGCTACAGAGTCTAGATTAATATGTTCTCCTGGCAGGCACCAGAAACATGTCATTCGTATCCTTTCATTTGGAGAACTAATTACATAGAATAATTCTAGGTATTAGTTTTTAAAAGAACCTTCACGTACAGGGAACTGCCAAGCTATTCAGTTCACACGTCAGCCCTAATTAAGACCCATCTCAAAGTCATTAAAAATCTAGCCCGACTGTGTAACATCTTTGTCAGTAGTTCACCTTTAGATGAAAAAAAAACGTTGCACTTTCTATTTTTTTTCCATTTTCACTTTTTGTTGTCTAATTAATAGGAACCATTAGTTTGGAGAGATGTATTTAAAAATGGAATGGATAGTGTGGTCTTTGTGCAATTCTCTGAAGATTTTCCCATGCCATAATCAAGGTTAAAAAAAGAAAGAGGCTTATTGCAAAGGCTCTGGCTGACAGGATCGTGTGTTTAAAACCACGGAGCCTGTGGTAACTGGTGAAAATGAAATTTATAATGAGGATGAAATAAAATAGATAGGGTTGGGAGGATGACTTGGGTAGAACGCTTGTTGAGCAAGCCTGAGAGCTGGAGTTCAGATACCCAGCACCCTTGGTATCTGAAGAGCAGGCGAGGTGACCCCTTCCACAACCCCAGCTGGACAGAGGCAGACTCAGGGCATTCCCAGAATGAGTGGGATACCTAGGTTTGCGGAGCCAGTGAGAGATCCTTGCCTCAACAGAGGACATGGAGAGCAACGAGGGAGACAGCTGAGGTCCAAAGGTCAATGTCTGTGACGCTCAGGCACACATGCATGTACAGCCACACACAGGGGCACACATATATTCATACACGTGTGTACCTTCCCACAGGAGCATGCACACATACACACGCATGTACACACACACAGACGTTAACTTTCTCTCTGTCTCTCACTCACACACACACACACACACACACACACACACACACACACCACAAACCACCACATATACAAATGAGGAGAAAAGGAATTTGGAGCCACTTCCTGTTCTTCATTTTTTTTTCAGTTGAAAGGAAAATGTTATGTGTGATGTGGGATGTCCTCCTGTATGCTGAGAATATGTGTTGCTTTTATTGGTTGATGAATGAAGTGGCTTTGGCCAACGGCCAGGCAGAATTTAGCGAGGCAGGAAATCTGAACAAAGAGACAGAGAGAGGGAAAACAGGCTAGAGGAGACACCATGTAGCCGCCAGGGAAGCAAGGTGTGAGGTAGCAAGCCACGAAACTCATGGTGCAATATGAACTAGTAGAATATGGGTTAATTTATAAGAGAGAGAGCGCTAGCTAACAATAAGCCTAAGCCATTGGTCAAACAATTGTAACTGATATTAAGCCTCAGAGTGGTTATCTTTTAAGTTTGCTGTGAGGACCCGGTGGATGGAGAGAACCCTGTCAAGTGGCACCGGGTTAGACAGAGAAAAGCCTTCTGTTTACATATGCCTGTATAGGTAGAGTCTCCAGGAAAGGTATTCACTTCTCAATGAGGCTACTCCATTGCTATGTGCTTCCGTAAGCTGAGGGTTCCTGGAGTAGTGGGTGCCGATGCTGTCTGTGTGCTCAGAAGTTGAGCTTCGCAGGGGGGTTTTGTGTCTACGAAGGTACTGAGATTGCATCTGGGTGCAGTTGCCAGAAAGGACTCTAGAGCAAAGAAACAAGTTCTACCCATGAGGCAGAGGGAAACGGGCTATTTAGTGACTGAACAGACCAGGTAAGTCCAACCAAGTCTACCCCCTTCTCTCTGACCTCCAACATGCAGTCTTATTTGGCTAGCAGGCACTGCTGATGGAGCCTGTGTGTGCCCACGCACACTCCCATGGGTCATGAGCAGATCCCAGTCTGCATTCAGCTTTGTAGGTAAGAGGTCCCACAGTGCTTTCTCTGCTTTCTCTTTGATTTTGCAGTTAGAGGATGGCAGCTTAAACCTCTTACTTCATCTCTGATGAAATTGTTTTTGTAATAGGCTGTCTTACTTTGGGGTTCTCTTGCTGCAAAGAAATGCCATGACCAAAAAAAAAAAAAAACAAGTTGGGGAAGAAAGTGCTTATTCATAATATACTTCCACGTGGCTGTTCATCACTAAGTCAGGACATGGAACTCAAGCAGGCAAGATCCTGGAGGCAGGAGCTGATGTAGAGGCCATGGAGAGGTGGTGCTTGCTTACTGGCTTGCTCAGTCTACTTTCTTATAGAACCCAGAACCACCAGCCCAGAGTTGGCCCCACCCACCATGGGCTGGGCCCTCCTCCATGATGACAATTTTTAAAAAAATGCCTCACAGCTGGACCTCATGGAGGTATTTTCTCGGTTGAGGCTCCTTCCTTGCTAATGATCCTAGCTTGTGTGGGATTGACATAAAACCGAGTACACAGGCACTCCAACTGAGAACAGCTACCGAGATGTTGACATTTGTAAGCCTTTTAGTTATAGCAGCTAAAACCACATTGCTCAACATAGCTTTTAAAAGACCATAGGTAAATAATTAAGTTTTTAAAAATTAGTTTTAATTGTTTGTAGGGCTGTGTGTGTGTGTGTGTGTGTGTGTGTGTTTACACATGTGCAGGAGTTTAGGTACCTGAAAAGCCCAGAGGCATCAAGTCACCTGGAGTTGGAGTTACAGGTGACTGTTTGCAGACTGAGGTACTGGAAACCAGACTCAGGCCCTTTTAAAGAGGATCAAATAGATGTTTGTAACCACTAAGCTATTTCTCCAAGCCAAGAACACCACAGTTTTAAGGTTAAGGAATCCAGCATAGTTTATTACTGATTTTAGTTGATAACTGTATTTGAAATTGTGAAACTTGGGTCTTGTGATCCACTCAGCTCAACAGAGTGTGTCTGGGTCTTAAATTAAAATGAACTTCACTCTTGACCTATGTTGGTCCAAATGCAGACTCCAGATCATGTTTACCTAATATTTACAGTTCACAAGAGCCAAGAAACTGCTACATCACAAGATCTAGCATTTGATGTCACCTCTTCTGTGAAATTCCTCCTGTCTTCCAGGTGGTTGGTTGGTCACTGTTCTCTGTCTCCAACACTTCCTTATATACATATTTCAAGAGCCGTTTTGTATTGGAATCATTTATTTATGTACACACCCTTCTGATTCCATTCTGAGGGCTCCTCTTTTCATAGCAGCTTTGTGTCATGTGTGTGAATTCCACAAGTGCAGTGATGTAAGGAATGGATGAGCCTCACATTTTAAAGTCAGTCTACATGACACAGGCAACACAGACAGGGAACTGACAGAGTGTTATGGACAACGGGTAAGTGTGGTGTACTCACTCACCTTTTCCAAGATAAAAAATCCCATGACTTCCAGAAACAGGGAGGCCTACTTTCCAAATGTAGCCTTGTGTTGTCTTTTTCAATATTAAGCGAAGGCAGGAAGCTGCCACCCAACTAGTCTTGGCTATACATCACCAAATTCACAACTGTCCTCTTCTTACTGTGACATTTGCCCACACCAACTCACCATATATAATAATAGAGAATCTAGATGAAAACATGGAGATCTGGAATTTGGCTCCTACAAACTATACAGACTTCTGTGTCTTTCAAATGCCCCAGTGCTCAAACTAATAGTCTAAGGCTTCACTTTAAAAAGACAATGGATTGAAATTATGATAGATCTTTTGTCTAGATGCTTCCAGATGTGTTTGCCAGGCCACTGAGTCATCCTTGATTGTCTTTGAGTGAATCAATGATTGCCACAAGAACACTGAAAGTATCTGAGAGAAGTTACATCCATTTTCTATCTGTGTTTGTCAGGGTTCTCCAGAGGAACAGAACTGATGGAATTAATCTATTTGTCTGTCTGTCTAAAGGGGATTAGAGGGATTTTCAGACTGTGATCCAGCTAGCTCAACAATGGCTTACTATCAGAAAGTCCAAGAACCAATCATTGTTCAGTCTACAATGGGTTTTCAGGCTCTAATGCCCATGAAGGAATGGACTTTCTGGTGAGAGTGAGGGCAAGCAGGCAAAAAGAACAAGCCTTCTTCTTCTTCTTCTTCTTCTTCTTCTTCTTCTTCTTCTTCTTCTTCTTCTTCTTCTTCTTCTTCTACTTCTTCTTCCTCCTCCTCCTCCTTCTGGTTCTTCTTTCCCTCTCCTTCTTCCACCTTCCTCCCCCCCACTCCCATCCTTCTCCTCCCCTTCCTCCTTCTCTTTCTCCTCCTCTTCCTCCTCATCCTCCTTATTCTTCTTCTCAGTAGAAGGTGTGATCCAGATTAAGGATATATCTTCCCACCTGAAAAAGACCTAGATTAAAAGTAGGTCTTTCCATCTCAAAAGATCCTGACTGAGGGAAACTGGGGTGGGGGGAGTGGATTTGGTGAGAGCAGAGGTGGCTGGGAGTTAGGAGAAGTGGAAGGAGGGGAAAATGTGTTTGGGATATATTGTTTGAGAGTAGAATCTATCTTCAATTATAAAAATCCCTCACAAGGATACCTATCTGCTTGGGTTTTAGTTAATTCCATACGTAGTCATGTTGATGACCAAGAACAGTCATCACGCATCCTAACTTTTAAAAGAATTTCCAGTACATGGCAGGGTGTTTCTGAGATGCTGCTGGTCTGGGAACGAGTTTGTCGTCGTGACAACAGAGCTGTTACAGGAGGCTTTGTGTCAGTCATGTGCAGACCAGAAAGCTTTGTTACCACACTGCAAGAACTGAACTGTGATAAAACACACACACTGCTTCACCTGTAGCTTAGACATACACATTTTCAGAAAGAAAAAAAAAAAGACCCCACTCAAAATGTAATGAAGACACAAACTCAGTCTTCCTTCTTGACAACATTTCAAGGCATTTGACTGAAACATCCCAAACGTCAGCCAGGTGTCTCACCAACAGGGAAGATGTACTCCCAGAAACAAATCTGATTCCAAATTCTTAAAGAAATCTGGTATTTTCCATGTTAGTGCGGAGAGCAGGTGCTGCCTCCTGACTAGTTAAGTCACAAGATGCTCCTCATGCTAAAATCTGAGCAAAGGAACTGGAAACAGAAATCCTGGTTTGCATGGTTGCAAATTCCTCTGTTTGTTTATTTGAAATTAACCAGAATACCAGATGTCCTGCTTATAAGCTTGTCTTCCAGACCACCTATGGCAGTGGAATTTTGTGTGTGTGAATTATACAGCATGAAACAGTTTCAAGTCTTCACCAATCATTTCTTAGGGAGACTGTTCAAAACCAGTGATTGACTCTCCTTTTTTTTTTTTTTTTTTTTTGACCAGGTCACTTGTCAACCGTGTCACAGAGAGATGTGGGGTTTCTAGGCAACCATTGTCTACATCAATGAAGCTCCTACAAAAGCCATTCAGGGTTTCTATGGCCTTGCTAGGTTGTTTTAGAACAACCAGGAAACCCTTGGTTTTTACCCTTATACCCTGTTACTGGTAGTTTTCAAGGATTATTTCATGCATTCTTTATCTAAGTTAAATCCCTACACTCTCTTAGGAATTCACTGGGCCTGCTGCACTTGTTTAAAGACAATTCTGAGCTGCAGGGAGCATGAATCGGCCTTGGTTAGTGTAAAGTTAGTATTCTGAATGCAAAAAAGTCAAAATTAATGAAGCTAGCAGATTCCTAGTTCCACCAAGTAACTCTCTGACTCTTTTATTAATCCCCTCGGAGGGAAGGAGGGAAGCACCTAGCTGAACCCCATGTCCTTCTGTGGCTCTCACCAGCTTGGAACTTGTGGGCTCATCAGACCCATCAGCCAAGGAGCCTTTCAGCTCCCACAGAGGAGGCTGGCAATGTTATTATCATCATTGCACTGGAATGTGGGTGAAGAAGTCACGCCGTCTTATCTGTTAGTCCATGGTTCTTGCTGATGTAAAATACCTACTTCATTAAGAACCAAATGTTCCCCGCATGCAATCAATGGACCCGAATGAACTTACCATCTTCTCTTTTTAAACAGAGTAGGCTCATGAAGTGATATAGTACTTCTAGTACGTTTGTGTGTGTGTGTGTTTAGTAACTAAATGTTTTTCATTTATTTTACGTACTGACCACAGTTTTTTCCTCTTTCCTTTCCGTCTCCCATTCCCCTGCCCCTTCCTTCCATCTACCCCTCCATCCACTTTTCTATCTCTATTCAGAAAGGGGCATTTAAACTCCTTTCCCAGTGCCCCCAGAAGACTGTGTGGTGGTTCGTGAGATAAACAAACCAAGGAGTCCTTAGAAGACGGAGACTGTGAATGTCAGATACATGGATAATATCAGTTACTGGGATAAAGATTACATTTTTCAAAGCTCAAATGCTTGGCAACTTACTTAATTCAGCTGCTTTCACAAGGTTTTTGAGCTAGAGACTCACTACGTGGATGACATTGGCTTTATACTCACAGAGATCCACCTGCCTCTGCCTACCCAGTGCAAGGAGAAAAGGCATGCGCCACCATGCCCAGCTGCTTTAAAATGTCTTGTATCTCATAACTTTAGGAAAAATTTTGCTGCAGTGAGTGTGCCTGTGTTACTTAGGGCTCACCACCTCGGCTCAACCAACTGTGATTTATGGGGTCTCTGAACATTTCTCAGCATTTGAATTCTTCCAAGTTTTGTATAAAAGATGGCAGACTTCTGTTGTATGCAGAAGCAGTCACTCCAGGAGAAGGAGTCACTAGAATTCATTAGTCTCTCTTCTGCCATAAGCATACCAATGTAAGTAAGTTTGACTATGGAGGTGTGTGCCTTTGGGCTGTCCTGATATAGTACTGTAACGCTTCTCCATCTCCCTCAATAGGGAGTTAATGCACTCATTCCACACATGCATAAAACCATTTTTTTTGTCAAGACTTCTAAATGAAAGCGACATCTGTGGGATTTCCTTCACATTCATATTTTGAGGATAAGTCAATTTTTTGCTTATTAGATGCCTTTAAGTTTCAGATCTCCTGGGAGCTTTGGAAATGAAAGAACAGCTTATAATCAATAGATGCATACACAAATAAATCCATATATGGGTATATAAGTAGGAATCTGTATCTACATGTTGGTGATGTATCTTTTTCTATTCTGAGGTTATTGAGAAGTTTGCACACACTGGAGAGGTTTGCAATCCACATGTGGCTCCAACACTCCATTTAGCAGACAGTCTATCTCCAGCCACACAAAACGATAATGGTGTTTTCTATCTTAGATGTATTTTAAATATTGTGACAATCAAGGTGTTGATGTCTGGTGAGTGTCCTTATAAGAAATGAAGCACCGCGGTCCATTTCAATACGCCTTGGGTGTACTTAAAGCTCACCAAAAACTTGTAGGTAAATGGGAATCCCGGTTGCCTGGTTCTCCAACAGCTAGCTTGACAGGAATCCCAGCTAGCTTGCCAGGCTCTTCTGGTTTATCTTATGGCTGGGAATTGTAGTCTGCTGTCTGAGATGTCTCAGAGAGAAAGGGGGGAGGGGTCTTAGCTCCAGAACACATGTTACATGATTCTCTGGCTTATATGGAGAATGCACCCAGATAAAGTGTAAACTGAACGTCAGGGTGGGGATTTGGCTAGGGGTTGTTGTTTATATGGTGTTGGGGGAGTCCTGTGCATTTGTCAATAAAGCATTGTCTGGCCAATAGGGAATCTAGATAGGTGGGACTAGGAGTCCAGGAGAACTCTGGGAAGGAGAAACATTAGGGAGTCAAGATGTAATGCCATGGAGTAGGAAGCCCGGAAACTTCTCCGGTAAGAGACATACTTGGATTAACAATTATGGGATAAATACTTAAGTTAGAGCTAGCCAGTAAGAAACAAGCAAGGCCAACAGCTTCATAATTAATATAGCCTCCTGCATGTTTATTTGGGACTGATGTGGCTCTAGAACCAGGCTGGCGGGAAGGCTTCTCAAGGAAAAAGCTTCTCTTTACAATATGGGGGTTTCCCTGGGGGGCTGTTGTTAATACCAGGTAATCAGGAAGACGGTACCTCCCTCAAGTTCGAGGTCAAGGGGAAGAGGGAGCAGAGAGTTGTGATCAGGGCTGGTTCCCAACCATGCGGGATGTTAAAACAGACTTCCCTAGACTAGACTACTGAGTCTCCAAGGGCTCTTACTGGGAAATGAAGATCTCAACATGAACACAAGATGGGTGTCAGGCAGTGGGCCTGTCACTGAGGAGGATGGGTCTCTTGTTAGTGGAGCAGCTGGTGCTGCCAGAGGGTGGTAAGGATGCTATTTGCTGTGTCTCCAGACTCCTTTTGTTTGCTTTCCAGTGAATGGATTCCTAAACACTTTCTGAAGTCTGGGGTCATCTGGTAAAGCGTCTGTGAGCACGGAGGTGTACACACACTTCTGGGGAAGGTCAGAAGGACGTGGGCATCTTAGCTGAACTATTCTTAGAACTGTGTCGTTTCGCTAACCTGGGCTGTATTTCTTCTTGATAGCTGAAATCGAGTTTTTATTCCCTGCTATGTGCAGGTGGTATCGAAGCCTAGGTGTTCTGACCTGTCGTACTCTCCATGCTCTGATCCCAGGCTTGGTGTTCATGCATTCTGCTTCCTTTGTGTAACTGAATTCATGACAAATGTCCTAGGGCAAGAAAATGAAGTAGAGGAAACTCAGAGATTCAGTGGGTTTCACTTTTTGTGGGAGGGAAAGTTTAGTTATGTTTCCCAAGAACTGCAGTGATACCCGTATTTCTTAGCAGCCTATTAAACCAAGAGGGGTCTTTTCCATGCTTTGATGTTTCTTTTGACCACTTATATACTTCCAATTTATCTTTAATTTTTAATAGATTGTGTGTGTGTGTGTGTGTGTGTGTGAATTGGTATCTGCATGTGAATATCCAGGCAGGCAGAAGAGGGTATTGGATCCTTTGAAATTCGAGTTACAGATTCTAGTTGTAAGACATCCACTTGGGTGTTGGGAATCAAACCAGGATCCTCCTTAGGAGCAGTACATGGTTTAACTACTTGGCATCTCTCCAGCCTCAACATTCTAGTTCAGTTTGTTGTGACCACATATGGGCAAACTTAGGCAAGAGGACTTAAGTCACTGTTGTGAAATGGCCTCATGTACATATTGTAGCATTCACAGACCAGGTTTTTTTTTTGAAAGCAACATGTGTAAAGGGAATTTCATGTGGATGCTCTGAGGGGTGTACTCACTACTCACTTTCTGCTGTTTTATACCCACCTCTCTTAAGACACCAGGTGGGCTCCTCCAGGCATTTGCCTGACTGTCTGATTTTATCCCCAGACTTTACCAGAGACCTTTGTCACTTCAAGTAAAGGCTCTAAAGAATGACATACCTACAAAAAGTGGGGTTTTTTTGACAAATGTTGTGCATATTGTCAGACCTTTAGGGAATTATAACAGATCCAGTATTCAGACCTTGACAGCCATAGTATCCAAGTTCTCACACCATGCTGGTGTTCACTTCTCTTAAACTAAAAGAATTTAAAACGAGTCAAATACATATTTTAATTGATAAACTGACTTTATATTCACCTATTGGAAACAGTACAACATATTTTACATCAGATTATGAAATATGGATGTTTTGCTAAAGACAGGAAGGGCGTTTTCCAGTCTTTAAAGTAAGTACATTTCAGAGGATCTTAAGGCAATACCATTTATCCATATTCATATCTATTGAAATACTGTACACCCACACACTTCAATAAATAGTTAGAAACCTGACCTCTTTTTTTAAAATCATTTCTGGATTTCAAAAAAAACAATTTTTATTGAAAAGATTAAATAGATAACTTTCAGCTGTGTTACAAAGCTAAGCACAATGGGTAAATTAACAATTATTCAGTAATTTGATTTTGATAGTTCATTTGCTCGGAGTGTTCAGACTTCATAGACTGGGGTACTTCTCTATATGTGTGCAGTTTTGTCCTGAATTATCTGGGTACTTCTCAGCTCTCCAATCTACTTTCTAGACACAGCATAGATGCTGTGAGAAGATAATTTTTCAGTCAGGTTACGAACCTCAAACGGACTTTATGTTTGAAATTCTCTCTCGACCCTGTCTGCACAAAGCACCCAGTACTGTGGCCTGGGCAGTGTTGATCATTAAATGGATTCTGCCCAGCAGGACCTCAGGGCATAGCAGGACTTAGGTTTGGAATAAGGTCATTGGGGAAAAAATCAGGCCATTAGCAGTTAAACCAAGAATGCAGACCAACAGGGTCATCAGCGGAAGGTTCCAGCTCTCTCTCACCCCCTCTCGTCACCTCCTTTCCTTCTTCCTTTATTCCTTATCTCCTATTTCTTTTTCTTCTCCTCCTTCTCCTTTCTCAATCGCAAGCTTCTTCTTCCTTTGAAAATTTAGGGGCAAAAAAAGGAATCCCACAAATGGGCATTGTGGAAAACATAATGCTGAAATGAATAGCTAACAAAAATTGTATAGATCAAAAGGTAAATTAACTTCATAAAACTGCTGTTCGAAATCGCAACAATCTTGTACAGTCAGGACTGATAAAATGGAGTCATCAGACATTTCCGATGCCTGCAAATGTAAAACCGCCTACTTGAACGTTATATGCAATACATCCACACAGAAAAGCAAATACTGTAGCCTTATTTGAACAATACTGAACTCATAAATACTCATGATTTCACTCTGTCCAGGAGCCTAAGGACTATGCTGCTGTAACACAGAAAAACATAGTGGATGCCTCCTCTATTAAAATGCCACTCAAGAAAGTCTCTTCTAACATAAAGGCAAATACGTGTAGCTACTGAGCTATGACTGTCCTTTGTCACACTCTATGGAAAAACACCAGACTCCACGAATTCGGAATCATGACGACACTTAGAACTAATTATTTGGTTCATCTGTATTTTATACCTCGGTTTACCTCACATATACCCTACACACCTTACACGGAGGAGGCATCTGTAACTCTAGGGAAACGGTCACTGTATAATACGCATTCTCCATCTTCTTCTCTCCCCAAAACAGTGGTTCAGGTGGCCCACACTCCATGGTAATAGCACCGCTATCTCTAACAAGTAGGTTATTGTGGAGTGCGTTACTTTAAAGCTGCAATACAAAGAAAACATTTTGGCATTGGCTCACTAATTCCACAAAGAACACTTTTAGTAGCACATCACCTAGAAATTTAAATGCCATATTTTTCAAAACTTACTTTTAATAGATCAGTCAAAAATGACATAAATTTATTACAGCTGCTAAATTTAATAGCATGATGCCACATTATTGCCATTTCACGGGAAGACTGTGTATTTATGTCCCTTCACTTATGATTCATTTTCCTAATTAAAATAGATTTATGGTGTCTTTTGGGTCTAAATTTTATTTAGTTAAAAAAATCACAATTTCAAAAGCCATCCTTCTAGGGTAAAACATGAACTATCTAAAAAAAAATCACTGTGAAAGTTCTTACATGTGGTTTTCAGAGTAGGTCTTTAGTTAGTGTGTGCGGAAGGTCACTGTAGAAACTTCGGTGTGCTGAAATTGGCAGCTTCATCAGACCTGAAAAATGGCTTTCAAGGCTCTGGTCTTTCTTTGGCCAAAAGCAAGACCATGAACCTATTCCTGTAATATAATAGTTAGACTAACAGCATTTTCCTTCAAAAAAATGTAGTTCTGTTCTTTAAATAGAAAAAAAAACGTAATATTCACAATCATTTTAGAGGTTAACACATCCCATGATGCCCTCCTTCTGGTGTGTCCCTTAGGTCACATCTCACATGTGTCTCGTAAGATGCGGTGAAGCATGGTGAATCTTCGGTTTTGGCATCAGTTTGAATGGAAATGACTACCAAGATTTTTGGTGAAGAATTGGTTGCTTCTGGCTGATCTGCTGTGCACCAATGCACAAGCTTTGTTAAAATGTATTTTGGAGTTTTAAAGAAAGTAGCATGCATTCCTATCAACCGAACGACGGAAAACCAGGTTGGGGGAAAAAAAAACCAGGGTTTCTGTCACACCAAACTTACTGATGTCAAAACCAGATTAATCTGGACACTCACCACCTCAGCGTCTATCAGGGGACAGGGCTGCAGGCCCGTGTGGAGAAGCTGTCTCAGGACATCAGCTTGCAAGAGTGCAGGAGACTGATGTAGGCTGAGCTGTCCTTTTGACAGCTCATGCCTTCCCCACAGGGGCACTAACATTTAACCTCAACTTCAACCATGGTATTAAATTGTTTCATCGAGAAAACTGAGATGCTGTGGGCAAAGTTCTCAGGCTTAGCTTATCGGTGTAATTTACTTTTGCTCCCAATTTGCGAGGTTTAGGAAAACATTATGTATTTGTCAGAGACAAAGAGAAGATTATTTTGTGAAGGCACACCCATGCTGAACTTAGAAGGAGAAGCACAGCGAGTTTATATTACAAGGCTCATTTCCAAAACCTGGATGTCATGCGAACAGGGGCATCTAGATATGTGTTATATTTCGAGGAAATGATCTGAAGGCAATAGTATTTGATTTTTTTTATCAAAAAGAAAAAAATGCGTCTTTGTAAATGTGGGTTGACTCTTACTGAAACAGGGCACTGAACCCTTGTATTGCAGCCTTAAAGAATCGTGTGTTCACTGCAATATTTGTCATGTAAACTACAGCCGGAAGCCTAGCAGACCACGACTGGATGCTTCTGAAAAGTTTGAAGATTACAAACATGAAACCACAATGAATATCCTCTAAAAGTAAGTTCAGAGCTCTCACATCTTTAAAAAAAGGACAATGTGCAGTGCTTCACAAGGTCGTGTGTCTAATCAAAAGGAGAGGAGAATGAAAGTATTTACACAGCCCAGCGATTGATTCCACAGGCGGCGTCACCCTCGCACGGGCGGGCCTGCCAGATTGTATCCCACGCGCGGCTTTCTACCCAGTGGCACAAAGATTGGATCCAGCCATCGGCATTCTCAGAGACTCCTTTGAGAGCCTTTCACGGGGTCTTTAAAACTCATTGTAGGACAGCGTTCTTCAGGTAGAGCATACTGATGACCGAGGACAGTGCCGCCGCCGACACAAGGCTCCAGCAGGGGCAGAGGTCGCAGGAGCTCCCGGTGATGCCGTATTGGGCTGTGCTTGGAGCTGGAAAGGAACCGGGGAAAAAAAGAATCTGTCAAATACAGTCCCCACATTCCGGTATTCTTGACAATAACCACAGGGCGGTGGATGTTGTGGCCTTGGTGTTGGGGGCAGGAAGGGTTAGGGCTCATGGTGCTTATCTGGATTAACCTCTAGGGGTCAGTCCCCCTTTTCCTCATGGACAAAGTGCAAACTGGATGTGAAACACACTGCGCTGGTGTGTGTAAACCACAGATGGAGCACATCACCCTGGACCAGACAGCCACAATCACTCAAACTAAAGGCAAAATAATTTTGTGATCAGTACGTACTGAAGGAGGACCCACAGAGAGTGCGAGTGACCCTCGGGAGGACTGTCTGTTACCTCACATGTCAAAGCATTCTTGCCTAACTTTTTTGGGAGGGTGCAGCGTTCTGTATACAGTACTCTGCCGGCCCACTATCGGCTTTCATTGAAAACACTGGTTCACATGTTTATCTCTAGCATCACGCATATTTATGTTTCTCTTGCTCAAAACAAAATCTGGGCACGCGACCGATGCCCAAGAAATGCTCAGATTGCAGTTTCAACGTGCACTTCAGTCTTAACAAAACTCGCTCTCTTCCGAAGCAGGGTATATATGTTTGTGTCCTAGATCGTTAAGCGGATGCCCCTCCCTTCACTAATTCAGTAAGTTTCTTATTGAACTTAGCACGAAAAAAAAATAGTAAGTGACCACAATATGGTAGTAAAGTGCCATAGACATAGATAGCCCTGTGATTAGTTAATACTATGGACTCCTGTATACATTCCTGTTTTGGTATCTGTCTGTGATGCCATCTTCCTTTCTGATATCCCATCCAATCACATCACCTTTTATTTCCCTAGACATGATGAAATATTATCAATCATATATTTTAAATTAAATAGTTTACAATTAAACAACTTTGACACACCCGTTACGGCACACAGCAAAGCATTTTTTTTAACTTGTGAGTGAAATCACAGCATGACTCTCTCTAGAACGAAGCAGAGGCTGGCTGCCTCCTTGTCCGCAGAACAGCTGCAGTCAGCAAGGCAAAAATGGAGGGCAGTTAGCCAAGGCTAACTGTACATTTCTAAACTGTACATGCTGATGTCACTGTTCACACCTTAGGCCAGTTGCAGAATCCGCCCCCCCCCAGGCTAACATTGAAACACATAAAAAGCAACAGGTAGACAAAGATATGGAGACTCAGTTCTCTCCTTCAAGAACTAGTGCCTTATTCTGGCACGAGTGAGGTGGCTCAGAGGGCAGTATTTTCGACACACCTCGCTGCTAAGGCTGATAACCCGAGTTCTGTCTCTGGGACCCACATGATAGAAGGAGGGGACAGACTCCTGTAAGTTGTCTTGTGATCTCCATACTTGCTCCATGGAATAGGAATGTACACTCACATTGACCACACACACACACCAACAACAACAACAACAACAACAACTTACTGCCGTTGCTCATAATAGGAATGCACACATTGATCTCTCCCCCCCACACACACACAGATTAAAAAACCTTACTGCCATTGCTCATTGACCTTAAATGTCTGCACAGAATGCAACCTAATTTAATTAATAATGAGTGCAGAGGCATGCTAGACACACTTGAGGAGGAGGACACTCAAGTATTGTCTTATGCAGACCTGTGTAGGTTAGACTGTCCCCGTCTAGCAGATCAGCCCGTCAACCACACAGGAGGAAACCTGCCTTCCGTAAGAGATTTCGCTACAAAAGACAGTGATGGGTTCTCCAGGGCTGGTATTGACCTGGAGTCTGTCAGGTCACCCAAGGTGTCTCTGGTCTCCTGAAGGATGCTGCAGATGACTAAGGAGAGAGGTCCAGTGATCAGAGTCTGATTTGGTGTTGGAAAGGGTTCTGGGTTAGGTGAAGGTTATCTGGTAACATGATGATTTTACCATGAGGTTGGCAGGTTTACTTCAGGACGCAAAAGCCCAAGGATGCTTTAACTTAAACCCTTCAGGATTCCCAGTGCCTCCTGGGGGAAGCTGAAACTTCTCCCTCCTTCCCTACCTCATTCTTCTTTTCTATTTATTTTTTTTCTCGATGGTAAATGGACAGGCTCTTACTAGGTCTATCCAAAGCTGTGGTCCAGGACGAGGACGGTAGGTCTCTGTTTTCTGGATACAACTGGCTCAGACCCAGAGAGTGCCTGTCGTTCAAGCCTTTGTTTTTTCTGAATACGTGGGCTGTCTTGTCACCCTTTCCAAGTGTACAGGTTGCAGCATTAAGCCTGTACCCTTGTGCCCTACTCCACATTAAATATCACACACTGCCTCCTGTCCCCGTCAGGCTTTCTGCTCAGCTCATGCCCTTCCACAGAAGAAGCGCATTGCTCTTAAGCGCTAAGCTTAACGTGGGTTAGATCAGTGTTTGAACAAAAATGTTCTCTGCTTTACTGTACAAAACAAAAACCCCAGCAACTCTCTGAGTTTGTTTTCTTGGCTTCTTTGGATTTTATTTTAAAGGGTTTTCATTATCCTGGCCAGTCATCTCTCTGCACTGCAGGTGTGGCTTGCTCTGCTCTGGATTCCCTGCTTGCTATAGATTCCAGCACATGTGGTTTTCAGGGAGCCATTCCAGGCTGGCCACTCTCTCAGACGTGGAGAGGAAGTGTCCAGCTTGCATGGTGTGTGGACTTGGGGTCTCCTCCTGCTGTGGGCAGAAGAGCAGACCTAGGTTCTAGATTATCCCACGCTGTGTCCCACGCTCTATCTGATTTGAATGATCAGACCTAACCCATCACCTTGACTGCTTCGTTTTTATTTTAATCCTCAGTGGTTCCCTTGTTGTTTCTGCAGTGAAAGAGCAGTTGTAAGTTTGAAACATTCAGTTTTGGTTCAATACCAGTTGCTCACCTAGGCAGTTTTCTTAACTTACTGAACTAGCTTTGGGTAGACGTTTAAGATTCCTGTGGTAACCTTAGGTGGGGTTACTTGAACCACATGAATTCTGCTTCTGCAACTCACACATATTCCCGAGGAAGTCGCACCTTGGTGGGAACTGAAGGATCTATACCTGATTAGGTCTCGCGCAAAGGGGAGTGGTGGATGGGTACCCAAAGAAGAGCATGCGTTAGACACAGAAAAGTGTACCCCATTGGGTGGGTCATCCTGGCAGCATGACTCTGCCTCGCCACATGGAGTGCAAAGAGTTTGCTCAAAAGATGCCTTCCTTTCTCCTGCCTTAGCCAATGTCCACGCCTCACACCACAGGGGTATCTGAAGGCTTCGATTACAGCTGTGCAGGGCACATCCGGGTAAAGGAGGCTGGCCCACACTTCACCTTACAGCCGTGGCACAGAGACCTTCAGGGTGAACAGTGTACATCCTGCACTTTGGGACCTCTGGCGTCTTCGAGATATTGGTGTTAGGGAACTGAGTGGCTGTGCGGTGAGCTAGCGATGGCTAGATTTCCAGGATGGGTTTCACCCGACGTGCCGTCATTATATCAAGTCCTGCTCTTGGACATGCTGAGATTCACAAACCATGTACCACTGTGCAAACAACTCTTAACTTGGCAGAGCATAGCCTAGTTTACCACAGAGGGCTCCTCTGGCGTCTAACGAGGTAAAGCAAGAAAGAGGCATACGCCCACCATCTCCCAACATCTCCTCTGCTGCAGAAAGGCTTAGGAAGGCAAATTTGTGTTGTGTATCTTTCTTATATTAGGGGACCCAGGTCACAGAAGAAAACTCCCAATGATTTAGATTTTCGTTTTCAAAGTGTTCGCATAGTCCTCAGACAACTTTTTTTTTCCTATAGAAACCCTCTGTACCAGTTAGTTTTGTGTCTCTGTGATAGAACCTGAGGGCAACTTAAGGCAGGAGGGTTCACCCACGGGGTGTGGGGTGGGAACCAGACTCAGCTCATGGTGGTGGGAGGGTCTGGGTTCAGCTCACAAGTGGGGAGGGGCTCGGCTCACGTTGCAGGGCCGAGGGACTTGACTCAACTCTTGGTGACCAGAGATTGTGGTAGAAGGCATCCAGAGGACAGTGCATCAGAAAACAGCCAGAACTCAGGGAGGTGTAATTTGAAAGGCTTCTAGTGACACAGCAGCTCTGAAAGTGACCAGCACAGCTTTGCACACAGCCCCAAAGTCAAGGACGAAGTGCTCAGAACATCAAGGAGATGGTCTGATTCACACTGTACAGAATGTATGTTGCATTGAAATAGCGTGGAGAAACTGGGGAGGGACCAACCCCATTCCTCTCTTTCCAAGTACAGAGTCATCCTCCTAGCTTGCTCCTGGCAGCTGCTACATTATTGTAAGTCAGAACACTGTCCTCAAATCGAATCCCATTCTGCCAAAGTTTCTGTTACATGATCCTGTCTCCCGAGCCTCAGTTACGTCGTGGTTTTAAACACAAGCTCATCTGCGTTGTTGCCTGAATTCAGAAATATGTCCATTTGTAGATAGATACTCTAATCTACTCAGAGCCACAGGAAACTCCCTTAGTCCATTACCTCTAACTTGGGATAAAGAGAATTATAAAAGAGCATTCAACCACACAAAGACAGGTTCTGCTTATCCTATCTACTCTAGTCATGGGAATAGACTCTCAAGGGTTTGAATTTCTCCACAACATCCTCCATTTCGGCTGGAGTTTTTTGTTTACTCCTCTCCCCCACACCCCCACAATCAGAAGTAATTTACATGGGCATGTTAGCCCTGGTGTGAAATATCCCTCACTGCAGGCTGCTCTGCATAATCCTAAATGGCTCTGAAATTGGCATGTTCTGGTTACGCAGACCTTAGGCAACTCAGACTGGCTTGAAAACATTTTCTAGCTGTGCTGTACATATTTTGCAGTGTGCACACAGGTGCAGAAAAGTAGTCTTTGTTGTGTGAAACGTACATACACATGCAAAATACAGTATGAATTGTCTCTAGCACTTCAGTACATAGGCTTGAGTTTGGGCCTTTAAACCATCATCTCCCTGAAAAAAAAAAGCCAAACGAAGGAGGGACACACAGAGATAAAAATAGAAGCCCAGCTGTGTTCTCCAGGCCACTGATCGTCCCGCCACCAAGCTGTGTCTCCATGCTTTCATGGGAAGACTTGGTAGAAATTTCCAACCGGCAAAGAACCTTTCGAATTGCAGAGATTTTAAAAATTTCCCCTCTAAAAGTTTATTTTTTCAATTTACTTACCAACCCCAGTTCCCCCTCCTTCCTCTTCTCCTGCCCCCTCCCTCCTTTCCACCCCCATTCACTCTGAAGAGGGGGTAAGGCCTTCCTTGGGGAAGCAAGACCAAGCCCCCCCCCACCACCTATATCAAGGTTGAGCAAAGTATCCAACCATAGGGAATGGGCTCCCAAAAGCCAGTTCATGCACCTGAGATAGGTTCTGGTGCTCCTGCCAGTGCCCTCCCCCCCAACAGATCAATCCACATAAGTGTCACCTACATTCAGAGGGTCTAGTTCAGTCCCATGCAGGTTCCCTGAGCTCCCACCAGCTTAGATTCTTTCTCTATGTACTTATGGGTTTTTGGATGGAGTCTCAATGACTCTATTGTCTTGTTTATCACATTTTATTCTTAGCTGCCCGTGGTAGGACTTTCCAATCCAAACCACCTCCTGTTCTAAGATCAAGAGCTTCATGGGGTTTGATTTTGATAGCACTTTCCTTTTTAAAGTGTCCTTTTCCTTCTGTGTTACTTGTGGCTTTTCAAAATCCGTGAAGGGCAGTGACAGCCTGAGCTGTGACTCTGACTTTATTTAAATTGTTCCCCTCTTCGCACTCAAGATAGACTTTCAGTTTTTCCTCAGCGGTCTTATGATAATTTCAGCATCTTTTGGTTATTAACAAGGTCTTGATACAGTCTAGATGCTGTGCAGGGCATCTGAGGTCTAAATGGTGTGTAAGGGAATCTTAAGTCTGTATGGTTAGGTAGGGAATGCATGGTCCACCTGGAATCTTCTCAAGCTGCATCTCCAGCCTGGTCCTGTCTGTCTGCCCCACTGCATTCTACAGGAAGCCAACACGTGGGGAAAACTCTCCATGTTCATTACAGCCAGCCCGAGTTTCTGTATTTGCAACTAATACCCTTCTCCAATGCCATTTACTAGCATTGCCAGACTGTTCCAGAAATCTAAGGAGCTCACCTGCTATAAAACTCTTCAGCTTTATGGACAAGGCTGGTGGGGGTTCAGCTCTGTGATGGTGTCACGTGGAGGCAGGTGGATTCTGTGTTTCCACCCCTGTGCATGCTCTGTGAGTCACATCTGATACTGACTGGACTCAGTCTGCTGCCCCACCCAGCCCCTGCACAGTGACCTGTCCCTTCCGCTCCCACACATCTTCTTTAGGAGAGAGCCTGTCTGTTTTGAAAGCAAGGGTCTTATTTCATTTACTTTTGATCAAGTGCTTGGTGATGCCAAGCATTCATAACATGTGCTTTAATTCCTGCATCCCCGTGAAGCTTTGCCACAGAGCTCAAGCCACAGAGAGGAGACAGCCCTGTCGAGAGCTCAGGGCTTTGGAGGTAATCTTACTGAAAAGGGGAGTCCCGTTTGCTTGGTTGTCTGCAAGATCACCAAAGGTCATCATACCCTAAAAGACACAGCAGACACTCTCAGGAGAAACACTGAAGACTCATTCTTTTCTAGGGTCCTGTTTAAATATTAGAGTAAGGAGTAGAGACTTTATTTCTCCACCTCTGGGAAAAGCCAGGAACCTTCCGTCTCTCTGCCTGGTTTCACTGATGACCACAAAGGACATAGTGCGTGGCTGATGACAGCTCTCAACGTACATCATGATGTCCCCTCACGGCTCCATGACAGACATCTGCCTTATGGAGCAGGGTCTCTTGAAGCAGAAAGGTCTAGAAGTTAGAGAGAGAAGCAGTCATGCAGCGACGTCCTTCAGAGCTGCCCAGCGTGTCTTCTGACCAACTGCCTTGCTCTCAGGAACCCAGGAGAGGTTGCATCTTTGCTCTTCAGTGCCTCCTCTGGAAGCCTGTGCATCCTGGTCCCATCTCTCACGGTCTCTCTCTGGCTATGTAAAGTTCATGCTTCCTTTCCTTCTTATCTTCTCCGGCGGCTTTGCCGATGAGTACGCATGGGAAATATTTAATAAGTAGCTGCTCTCTCTATGTCTTTTTGCTCCGTTTGAGCTTTGCCTCTGTCTCATTGACTTAGTGCTTTAGCTGTTGCTACGTCAACCTGGTGTCAACCTGGGTGGGGTTTGAAGTAAACTCAAGTAGTTCTTCAGAGGCCCCAGAAGAATGGAGCCTGGTGGCCACAGAAAGCAGTATCCCAGAAACACAGCTCTGGAATGGATTTCCATTACTCCTCCATTTCTGTGAGTACCGTTTCCTGCCTGTGTGGCTTAAAATCCTTCCTGAGCTGTTCATCTTGGGACAAGGTGGAGTCGCGCCAACTGTCATCTCTACGCAGTCTAGAACCACTTGAGAAGGGAGTCTCGACTGCTCAGATCAGAGTTGCCCTCCGGTGCATCCTTGGGACAGTGTCTTGGTTGATAATTGATGCAGGAAGGCCCAGTCCACCCTGGGCAGATGATTCCGAGATGTGTAAGAAATTAACAGTGCATGAGCCAGAAATTAGTGTCCTCCACAGTTTCTGCTCCAATCTCCTGTTTGTGGTCCTGTCCTGACTTTCTTCAAAGATGAATTATGACCTGGAAGTCTAAACCAAACAAATATCTTCCTGCCCTAAATTTTTTTTGTCAAAATGTTTTATCACAGCAACAGAGTGAAACTAGAGCAGGGACACTCAGACAGAGACAACACTCTTGCAAGGCAAGAAGTAAAACAAAGGATGGCAGACACTGTGTCTGCTGTGACTTCAAATCCTCCCAGTGCGTGGTGCATCGCATATGGTAGGTGTAGAGTAAATTAATTCGGTATAAGTCGATCAATTGAAATAAACAAGTATTTTTCATTGGCTAACGATAATCTTCAGGGTTACCTCACTTTCACGAAGTCTGCATTAGCAATGCCCTTAGTGGGCACATGCTCTCCGTAATGATGACAGGGTCTTAAAACTTTAATTAAATCTTGTTTTTCCTCGCAGACTTTATCCCAAGAACACCCCCCACTGTTTTACACTGAGACTCTTTGGTTCCTGTTACCCCAGCAACACTGACTAATGAAAATTTTTCCTCTTGCTGTATTTCTTAAATAGTTAAAGGCACTCGCGGTTCTTATAATGTTTATGACTACAACCAGAAAATGCCCCTCTCGGCGACCTTCAAATGCTGGCTCTCTAAGGCTGCTTCTGTCTACAGCGATGTGACTTGTAGAAAACACGGGAAATAAAGTGATTAGGGAGGGACGTACACAAGAGTCACGTCAGGCGATTCTCATCCAAAGAAGGGGAAGAAGATGGATAGAAGAAAAGATTAAATTTGTTCAAGGCCCTCAGCACTGTGTGGTTCACATTGTGGACAGGATCTGGCTTCTAAGGGTGTCCAGCAATTTCTGTCAGAAAACAGAGCTTGTGTGCAGCTCCTGGTGTCTTCAGACGATGGTCAGGATTTAGTAACGATAAGACGAGGTCTACCTTTGTAAGGTTATTATACGGAGATTTCAGGACTCCGAGTTATCTTTGTGGATATTCAAGTTTGTGGGTTTGCAATAATATTTAGAAGATATTTGGCTACAAGTCCTACAGTGGGTCTTCCAGGTTCCCGCCTTAAGCTTTACACCTACAATTCCGTTAGTCATAGACCGTTAAGGAAATCCATGATCTTTTACAGGTTTGTTTCACTGAGAGATGGCTGTACATTAGGCTTTGTTTGGTTGTCCTTCATCTAAATGTGCCCATTTGGACCTAAAATTTGGAAATTAGTCTTTTAGACCTATACCAGAAAAATCTTCCATTAAAAAAAATGGCTGCTTTTCATAACTGTGATCACACTGTGTGTTCTCTGGGCACTTACTGGAGATGCTCTGTGCCAGGCTCTGTGTCTCATATTGAATGTATAGGCAGACCAGATTGTTTCTTGGCTCTAAGGTACTTGAATTCACCACAATAAAGCACCCCTTCCTAAAAGGAAATGAGTCATTTACCCCAAATCACATGTTGTCATAATTCCAGAGTGGAGACAAACCTTGAATCCATTCTTTGTCAAGTACAACTAAATCAGAAATCTAACAAAGGAAACGAAATCTAGACTCACACCCTGTCAAAGCCATCATGAGTCCTGGAGTGGAAAGGCAATCCTTGTCTGGACTCAGAGTTTGGCAACCTTTCTGGTCTCCTGCACCTCCCATACTAACTTATTTAGTCTCTCACATTAGGCTTTCACAACTCTCATTGCTTCCAATATTAAATGTTAGTAAATGAATCTTAAACTCCCTCTAAATCTAATATGATCGGAGTAATTTCCATCTTGTAAATTGTCCACCAGATGCATCCTTAGTCATTCCTAAACTGTAAATAAAATATAAAATGAGTTTGTTCTGCATATTTATATCTTCCTGCGGAGTTCAGCTTGGACCTCTTAGCATCTCAAACTCAGGAAAGCAGGAGTAAGTCTTTCCTGGTCAGGTAAAAGCAACAGCTGAGGTGGAGTCATCCTACTGGGTTTTTCACGTTCTCAGTTGTCATGAAGAATTTTCAGTGTATCAAGAGTATGTCCAGGGGCACTGGGCTGTGTGCCTTGACTGTGATTCGCCAGTCTCTGACACACAACCGCACAGGATGCCCAAAGTCAGCATGGTGTGCTCATCCCACACAGAAGATGCAATTGTGTTTAATGTTGGCTGTTTTCAAGTGAAGGAGAAACGTTGCTTTATTAGTCAAGACGGAGGTCATGATGTGAGAGGCTGAGGAATGGGAAAGGGATTAAGGAGATGGTATATTCCGGGGAGGAGAGCATTGGTTATATTCTGGGAAGGAGAGCATTGGTGTGTCAGTCTGGATTAATTGCAGTACTTTCTACCTCTAAGGAGTGTCTAAGAGTTCTCATACACTCTTCATTTCCTACTCACTCCAACTAAGCTCGTATTTAGAGGGGGTGTTTGCAGTCATGATTGTTGAAAGGTATTTCCAAAGTTTCCTATAAGTTTATTTGCAAGACTTAAAAGAATCAAACATTTCGGTACATTCTCAGAAACAAGTTGTTATAAAAAGGTTTGGGCTACATCTTTGTGTTTGAGTTAACTGTTTTAAATCATGACATCAGAATTTTTCTACCTTCACCAGGAAGGGAAAAGATGTTGAATGTTAGCATGTCATTGCTTTAACCCCACCCCCACCAAACATTATGGATGTAAGGAGGACACATTCCCACCCCCACCACAGATATAGGCTATAATAAGGGTACAAGGTACCCTAGAAATTTCTTAACAATCTTCTTGAAATTTCTTTCAATATTAAGCTCTTTGTTGTCTATGATATTTAAATCAGTCTTTGGATACTCTGATAGAAACGGGTGACTACGTATCTCTTGCAACATTTAAGCATATGGCACCTATCTGCTTACAAAGAAACAGTGTCGCTATCCACAAGTATGAACTGAGAGTAGAGTGTTGCCAATAAGAGAAATGGAGCAATTTAACAAGCAATGTTCCTGCTTATACAGACCAACATTTTTTTTTAATTTAACTGAACACTGAAAACAAATCCCAGTTCCCCCCTCTCTTTGACACAGTTGGTTCTACTGTGCATAATGTGTAAAGAATGGTGTCAATGCCAATTGCATCTGAACTGGCTTATCTGTGTAGCATCATGCAGATTCACGTGGTCCAATGAGATGTGCAAACTGACTAGCTCAGTATCCCTCAATTGGTCATTAGAGTTTTTTTGTGAGTATTTTTCTCATGATTTTCAAAGAACAATTCCCTTTTCCCTTTTTCTCTGTCTCTCTATTTTTCTCTCTTCCTTCCTTTCTCTCATTCCTTCTTTCTTTCTTTCCTTTTTCTTTCTCTATTCTTTTTTCTTTCTTTCCCTCCCTCCCTCCCTTCTTCCTTCCTTTCCTTTTTTATCTCTTTATTCTTTCTCTCTCTTTCCTTTCCTCCCTCTCTCTCTTCCTTTCCTTGCGTCCTTGCTTCCTTCCTCCTCGTCCTCGTCCTCCTCCTCGTCCTCCTCGTCCTCCTCCTCGTCCTCCTCCTCGTCCTCCTCCTCCTCCTCTTCTTCTTCTTCTTCTTCTTCTTCTTCTTCTTCTTCTTCTTCTTCTTCTTCTTCTTCTTCTTCTTCTTCTTCTTCTTCTTCTTCTTCTTCTTTTGGTTTGGTTTTGATCCTCTAGGGACAGGATGATATCTTACTGCCAACATGCTAGGAAAAGGCTGTAATGTCAAGTGTGAAGTCTATCAATCAGCACTGGGCAAATCACAGGTTGAGTCTTGGCACAGCAGCTGAGGGCTCACCCAGGACAGGCCTTACATTACTGTCACTGACCCTGAAATGGAAGTCGGTATGAGAGTTGCCTGGGAAGGTTTTGTTGCATGAAAGATTGTGGTGAGAAGAAAAGGGATTTATGGAAAGAGTGGACTTGGGAAGTTGGGAGACAGGAGGTCTATAATTGAAAGCTCAGCCAGAAACAACCACACTCATTTTGTATCCCTGTAATTATAGCTTTTCACGCTGGGCATTCTGCGTCCCTACCCGTTACTAGGTAGGTTACCCAACTGTATGAGCCTACTAAGTGCAATAACTTAGAAGGCCCTTAAAAACACCCCCACTCTATTGAATTGCTCATGGATGAACATTAAATAAATATTTAGGTGGGAAATTCTGACCATAATATAAACCTGCTTTTATATCTTCGTCTCTGAATCATGAAAATAAAAATGGATTACAGCTATTCTAAAACAGCCAGGGTAAGCAGGAGCCCACTGAGAGGAGCAGCCGGGCCTGCGGGACAAACTGTGAGCAGGTTGCCTGTGCTGATGTAAAAGGCCTGGGCATGGCATGAGCTGGATGTGATGGCACTTCTGGGGTAGAAGCAGAAATGTCCGAAACTCAAGGTCATTTTCGGCCTCATAGCAAGTTCCAGGTCAGCCTGGGCCACACCGGACCTCATTGCCAAACAGCATACAGTTGCACTCGTCCCTCAGAAGGAAATTTTTGCAATAGACTTCAATTCTGAGCAATTCTTCCCACACCAGGAGGCCTTAATACCCAAGAGAGTGTGGCAGGGCAAATGTTCTTATGGCTTAAATAATGCTCCCTAGCCAGGGCCCTGTTTAGACAACGACCCATGATTTCAGGCTGTACCTGTCACTCATGTTCTCTACAAACCCTTCCCCACCCATGAAAGCGGCAACCACGAAGGTATCTATCAGGGACTCAGATCAAAGCTGATGCTCCGCCAAAAAGAAAAAATCTCCAGATGCTTACGAGCCAGGCTTACTCGGGTCCTGCACTGTGTCCTCGAAGACAGAGTGTCTCCATACACACACACAAACACACACACACACACACACACACACACACACACACACACACGGTCTTTGCACAGAATTCACAGGGGAAGCTCGACTTCAACCTCATGACCCCACACATGCTTGCTCTATATAATACACCCACATCTGAACTCTGTTCAATGAGGAACAAACTAATCCTGGCCAGGACACAGTCATGTTTGTTTTCTCTAACTTTTTCGTGGTCAGATAGCAAATACAGATGATGTACAAAATAAAGGCACCGTGGCAAATTTGCGCAAACAGAATTTAGAAAGGGTGACGGAAGGCTTAGTCAAGCACAGCGCTCACAATACATAAGGCAAAAAAATCAGGACAGAAACCAAACCTTTCCCAGAAGTTCCTGATTGAACAAGAGGGTCCTGTGGGCCGTCGGGTACAGCACTTCCTCCCCCTTCCGCAGTGATCACAAGCCTATAGCTAAAAGAGGTTTGGCTTGGAGCACTTATCATTTACAGCAAAAGCATCCGTATACAGTGTGAAAGAGAGAAGAAAGCCCTCAGCTCCCTTCATCCACCAAGGTTGCTATCTGATTGCCTTCTACTACGGGGAAAAGGGCACACACACACACACACACACACACACACACACACACACACACACACACACACACCCTGAAAGACCCATTCTTCCTGCAAAACTTCAAGTCCATCTTGGTATCTAGACCATCTCTCCACTTCAGCTGCTCTTTGACACTCTCAGGCACAAACAGAACAGGGATGGAATAAAGGGAGCAACGTTTGGATCACAGTGTTCCTGCCATGTAAAGTAACAGCACGTTAACCTCACAGAGAAAAGTATGGAGTCAACCCAAATCTCTCTATGTAGAGGAAAATGTGGCCTTCTCCAGAGTAGTTGCTTTTGATTACAACAGCGATTTCTAAGCCACCGTGACAAATCGGCTCATAGTTTATTTTGAGAAGTTAAATTAGAAGACAATGCACTTCTCTGTAGGTGGCATTTCATCTCATCATAATAAACAGTCTTCTCAAATGTAAAAGATACTCTTGACAGCAGAGTTCTGTAAGCAAGCAGAAAATTATGTAAATCTGATTTTCTTCCTGTGTGCTCACTATCTCTTTAAGCTTAGTAAATCAGATCCAGGCTTGTAAACACAGCAGCACCGGATCCAAGATACATTTGCTTTGCAAACACTCAGAGTGAGAACAGGTATTTCATGAGGTATAATTGAAAAATTCCTATCAGTTTTCAAAAGCTGACAAATCAACGGGTTGTTCGAGATTGGAAAAAAAAAACAAACTAAAACACAACATCACCTCTTAACTTATCATAGGCTTAATTGCCTCTCATAATGGAGTGTGACAATGGGATTCAGTAAACACAGCACCTGCTTTGAAAACCATGATCAAAGAAACCCCAGCCAGGAGCTGCACTCAACTTCTCCCCTGCGCCTGCACCCACTGGCTCCTATTTCACTGGGGTTTGCTGTGCTAGTTTATCTGAAATGTCACCCTGCCTGGGCATGTGTAGTGTCAGGTGTTGCTATGAGCTTCTTCCATGCATGTATGGAATTCTCTGAAGACACCTAAGTCTCCCCCAGAGTGGAGGGGACCAAAGGATGGATGGGGGAACCAGAGACGCTGTTCACATCATTGATGACAGAGAGGAAGGAACTGTCCTCAGGCTCCCTTTGTCCTGGAGAAGAAAGTCTTTTGGTTCTTGTGTTAATCCATTCAGTGTAATGATGTTTTAGACCCGAATCAACATATTCTAATTGACGTTGGAATCTGCATTCCATATTTTGTGTTCTTTAACACTAAATCTTACCATGCGTTTACAGAAAGGCGGAGAAACATTTATTCTTGTTTTTTTTTCTATGAAGTGCTTATCAAGCACATTAGTCAAGTAGTTTAAACTAGACTGAGGCTGCTAGCTTTGTTTCAGTTAATACAAATAGGTAATGCTTCCTTTCCTTTGACTAGTGGGGTTAGAAAGCAAATGTTATAATTCCTGGTGTAACCTGCGCGGTTAAATGTGTGTTAAGGGAAACGTTTTTATTCAGTAAAGTCAGGAAGCGGTACATATACATCTGGTTTTATTTTAAGGAATCCTGCCGACTATAAAATGAGACTGTGACATTATAGTCTGAGCCTTCTGGGATTTAAGCTAATAGATACTGGCATGCACAGAACAGGTAAACGCAGAATACATGCATAACACATATACATCCACACCCAACCCCCCCTACATGCCCACACACACACACACACACACACACACACACACACACACACGCATGCATGCATGCACGCGCACATAAATACATGCCAACTCCTCAGACACAGGAAAGGGACACAGGATGGAGACTGGGACTCACAGCCTTGGCTGGTGGCAAGAGAGACAGTTCCAGAATATGAGTCACAGGACAGCTCTACAGAGCATGGCGAGAGCCTCTCATGCTCACTGCAGAGGGGAGGGTGGGAAAGTCTACCCTGGTGCACAGCCTTCTGTCAAGGGGCCTGGAAGCGCTGAGGGCCAAGTCTGTTCTGTGGGCCTAAGGTTTCTCACCGGATCCCCATACAGCAGCACCTGTTAAGTCCCATCTAATAAGCATGTGTACTCTGCCACTTTTCAAGCCTGTGCTTCACAAAACAAAAAAAACCACCCACTTTCACGTGCCTGTAACATTTCCCTTGTGTCGGGCCAGTGGGGGATAAACTCTAACAAGCCTGGGTACTAGAAGAGAAGATGTAGGGAGATAGATGATTGGCAGGGGATTGCTGGCATGAAGAACAGATCAACCAGGCAGCTGGTCTTACAGACACCATTTACTCAGATACTAGTCTAAGAATCCTGCATAAATACATGTATTTAATCCTCAAGATCCCATGTGCAGACAGGGAAAACTGAGACATGGGGGAAGGATCTTAGATTTAATCCATCCATCCATCATGACTTTTAACACTCTTACTGTGCTGGCCTTTCGAGAAGAAGCAGAAAACATAAAACCTTAAGAGATTTGCTATTTGCCCCCCCCCTTGTGTTTCTGTGTTGCTGTGACAACTGAACGGGGAAAGGATTTGTTACAGCTCACAATCTGGATTCAGTCTGTCTCTGTCACAGTGATAGGGAGCATGGTGCTCAGGTCATATCACACCCACAATGGAGAGCAGAGGGAAGAGCATGCCTGCATACTTGCTTGTGTTTGGATCAGTTTCCCCATTCTACTACAGTCCAGTATCACCCGCTTAGGGGATGGTGCTGCCTGCAGTGGACTGAATCTTCCCACATCAATGAACTCAAAGACAATCCTCCACAGACAAGCTTACAGGCCAGCCCAGTGTAGGCCATCCCTCACTAGACTCTTTTCCCAGGTTTTGTCAGGTTGACAAAGATAATCATATCATGGGCTAACTTAGGAAAATTTTTCATAAATAATATAACCCGGTTATTTGCAATGAGCTTATACTCCATGAAATAAAATGGTTTTCTGTGTGGAAGCAAGCCTGCACTTCAAATTCAAATCTGCTAGTGTTGTGGCTTTGTGTGCAGCAGTAGACTTTTCTTAGTTTGCAAAAAGTATAGTTAAGACCAAAAGGAGAGACCTAAGAGTTAACCTGGAAGTCTAAGCTGAGTTTCATCTTAATTCAATACTCCGTGGATTGCAGGACGGAATCCTTGTGATGAAAGGCTGTGTCACACTTTCCTTTACTGACAGCCAGATCCTCCACCCAGAGCCAGCGGGCTCTACGCTGTCCGTCCAGAGAGTCACCCATCAGAAGTTCCCACATCTGTTAGATCCTCTGTACAGTTCAGTCCACTTTGCCCTCACCCTGGGAACTGGCCAGGCTGTTCCTGATCTATGCTCTCTCTTTCATGGTCAGGCAGATGTTAGCAGCTAAAAGGCTGCAGGGATAACACACTGGGTTCGCTGAGGCAGCCCTTCCCTCTCAACGACTGCTGCTTTGTGATAACAACATTCGGAGACACCTCTCTCCCTTGCTTGGGTTGAGGAGATATCTCAGACAGTAAAGTCCTTGCCTTGCAAGTACAAGGACCTGAGTTTGACTCCCAGAATTTCCACTTCAAAAAGTTTCTCAACAAAAGCACTAGGAATTAGTCTAGAACCTCAGTGGGTTCATATCGCTGTAAAATGGACCAAGGGCAAGGGAAAAAATTAGTAAGAGTAGGAAACATTATTTGCCTGAAAAAAACTTAATCAGAAAGTTCATTATGAAACCTTATAATTTCTTGTCTGTGAAGTGTGCAGTACAAGCTAATAACCTGTTGCTTAGGGTTATAAGCAATGTGGGGTTGGGACATTTACAGGGAGAATTATTCTTTTGCAGGTAATGTTCAAAATTAAATGCTGGGCATGTTTGCATAATAATTTCATGACTAAGTTTACTGAATTGTATTTTTTTAAGTGGGTGAGTTATATACAGCACATAGCTCAGTGAAACCACAGCTCCCGAAAATGGAAATGGCTCCTCTCTATCAGAGACCATAGTGACAGCACAGGCACATACATGTTCTTAAAAGCTGGCACATGAGTCTAGGGCTTATGCAAGACTGTTCAGAACACTTACGGACTTCCTGTCCACTTGGTGGATAATTATGTCTTCACAAGTATCCACGTTCTCTACTTGAGGAAGCGTGAGTCCGAGGGTCTAGCCAAGTGTGAGATATTTGGGAAGGAGGAAGGCTGCTCATCTAAGATCCAAGCCAGGGATCACTGACTAAAATGAAGGATGAATTCCTATCAAGTTAAAGGTAGGAGAGCTATATGGAATATGGATTTCATAGTCTAATGATATTTTGTTTCTTTTTCTGTGGTACTGGGAATTGATACTCAGCTCTGTATCTGTCAGTCAAGAACTCTGAACCAAATTATATCCTCAGCCCTGAACAACCGTTTCATCAGACAACAGTCTTTCAAGGCGTAGGTAAAATTCAAGTCAGCAGGGTCTTCTTGTAGAGGCTGCATGCCCTGTGGCATACGGTGGTTGAGTCTGGTTCAAGTAACTGTGGTTACTGACTGATCTGTGCTTCTAACCAGACAGTTACTAAACCATATTATACAAGGAGGTTCACTCATTGGTATCAGATAAAGCCATGTAAACTGTTGAGAGAGATTTGAAGGTGAACAAGTGTTTCCTTCTAAGCCTTTAGTCAAAGATTGCTAGGCTAGCAGTGTACAAATACAATGTTGCAGGTGTCCTCACCTCCGGGGCTGTGCTCAAATTTGGCATGGGGGAATTAATAGATCTTTTGCAAAGATACTTCAGTCTGCATCCTGTGAGAGAACCCATCAGCACCGAGACCTTTTCCCATCATGGAGAGATTTCTACCCAGTTTTGAGGGCACTTCAGGAGTGATAAGTTCCGGAACCTTCATTTTTTCCCCCGTGGTGTTGAAACAGTACTTTGCATAATAATAAGCTCCCTAAGCAAACATAATCACCCTCATTCCACTGAAAAGAGGGATGAAGAACTACTTTCAAGGCAATAAAGAAAGACTTTTATGTGTATACGCTTAGTTTTTCCTTTTTCTTTTTTCATTTTTCAGGTTGAAGAATTACACAAGCACAGTAGATTTTTATGTGTCTTGAAGATCCAGAGACCATGGTCCTTAGTTAAGAGTCTGCTGTGAACTGGTAGAACCCTAAGCTTATAATTCTGGTTGACGAGAAAGCCTAAAGATTATCTTTCTCAAGGAAAGTGGGGACATGTAGTCATGAGATAGCCTGATATCGGTTAGTGTCCTCTTGGTCGAAGTCTTGAGTGTGTTGATCCCAAAGGTCAGGGGAGGTCGGCTGGACAGTGACGGCACAGTGGAGCAGAGCCCACTTGTGTGTGAAGGAGTGAGGAGCAGTGATGGCCAGAGACACAAAGGGATAAGCAAGGACTCTCACGTTGGCTGTCCTGAGACTGTCACTCAACAACAGGATCAAAGTCCCTCACGGCTTTTTCAAGACAAGCATCCTCACAAATTCTACTTTTTCCAACCCCCACTCTTTATTGTGCTCCTAACATTTCTTTTATTCTTTCTGGGGAGGGACAACAAAAGTCATATTTTCTAAACAACAGACAAGGCAGTAGGAGATGACAGAGTAAGTTTCTGTGTATTCAAAGATCCGCTCACTCCATCAGGCCCGTGGAAGGGAGGCGCTCAGGCAAGAGCCTAAATGGGAGGTCCTGAATACACCCTATCATCAGTTTCTTGGGTTCAAATGGATTCTGAGGCATTTGTCCACCCACTCGTCAGTACGTTTTGCATTGTGTGAATGCATGTACCCAAGACAGCTGCACATGCCTGTCATTGAAAATCTCAGAAGAAGGGGGCTCTGCTCACAGGTTCTTTTTATCAATTAACCTGTGAGTCCACCCACCTCCCAGCCCTCACCTCGGTTTGTTCTGACTTTTTTTCTTCACTCCCTAATCCTTTCCTCTTTTAAACACTTGTTTGAACTTCATTCTGAAGGGAACTGTGTGTCACCCATCACCATGTGACATGCAGCGCTCTATCCCAGTAAGCGCTCGACACTCTATCCCAGTAAACGCTCTCGACACTCTATCCCAGTAAGTGCTCAATACTCTATAACACGGTCACTGTGTCACATTGCACCTTATTCCATGAGAAAACCAGTACACATTTAATCAACACAGCTGTGCATTGAGAAACTTCAAACATAGTCTGTAAGGTATTTTGTACATTTGTCTAATTGACTGCCTTTACATAATTCCACATTGCCAGCAATTGAATCTAAAACAGAGTTGAAGACATTGCTTTTGCACGAATAAGATACATTTCTGGTAAGAGATGTGCTCTCAGAATGCAAATTGCACTGATTGTCAGTAAAGGGAAAGTATAGCTGGCCTCTGATACATCAAACACCTCACAATATTACACACGCTGAGGTCAATTCTCGTGTATTTTTTTCTTAAGTGAAATTACTGTATGTCTCATAGACAGGAGCTCTCCTTCAGGAGACTGATGCCACACCAATTTCTTCAGATCTCTCCATTCAGGATAGCCCATGCACCAACACCATTGTCAGCTGTTGGAGCTTGTAGGAAGGGACAAAATCAAGGTCTCATCCAGATGTTTGCACAAGAATTAGCATCTAAACAAGATCTCCAGATGGGTCAAATGCACTTCAAGGTTTGAGAGACATGGCCATAGGTCTGCATTTCTGCTGTCGGAACTAGAAATGCTGTCTTCGAGGAGGGCAGAGTTTTCTATCTGTGTTTTGATTGGCCCTACAACCTCAATCAGCTTGACTGATGCAGGCAGGCAGCTTCATAAGGCTTTGAATATTAATATTATCAAATGATAGGAATCGTGGGTGTCTATGAGTCATCCACGTTTTAAAGCAGGACAAGGCAGTCAGTTAAAGGGAATCAACTGTGGATTGCTCATTGTGTTCACTTTGTGTCTGCATGGCTGCACAGGAACCAGGCAAAGACATCAAAGACCTGCACTTTTGTCCAGGAGACATGTTTCTAGACATTATCAGCACGACTGTCTTAGCGTATGGTCACTCACAAGACCAGCATGTAGGAAGGTCAGTAATTATTTTAGGTAAAGCAAAGATTGCAACTAATTTGAAATCTATGTGGCTGAGAACACAGAAGCCAATAAAGTCACAAACATTCACATACGGTTCAGTGTGGCAGATGCTTGCAGCTCAACCCTGCTTTCTCTTCATCTGTGCTCTTCCCCACGCCCTCTGAGGACATTTCCATGGCGATAAGTGTGTCCTTTCCTGTCTCAAAGATTCGGTTTAGCCATTAGGCTTTTTTGGATAAGGACATGAAATAGAAACGACAACATTTACTTGTCCATCTGAGCCACATGGAGAACCACAGTCTGGAAGGCCAATTATTCCATGGATTTGTGTTTGTTTTTCTTTTCAAACCTCTACTGAAAGTTCATTTATTTATTCATCAAATGCTCTGTGTGTTTTTCACACTTAAGATTCCTTGCAAGCTGCTCCCCTGCAAGAAGCCTTTGTTGGGTCTCTGCGACCTACCTCTCCTCATTCAGCCATATTTTCCATCTTGCTTGTTTGACTCTTGACTTATTGCTCTCTAATGTCTTTAATTCTAAATCTACATGAATCCCCTTCCATTAGCTATAAGTGATTTCCTTAGTTACAGTGTTGCTGGGAGGAGTCCAAGGCCTTTCCTTATACAGCTGCCATCTGTGGTCCTTCAGCACTAGTATATAATAGACACCAAATGTTTATCTTTTTGGAGGGCATGTCAAATGCAAAAGCAGGAGAACGGATGGATTTGTGGCCCCTACCATTAATTCCCGAGGGAAACTATTAATCATTGAGCATACAGACACAGATGATTTGGAGGCCTGCTTTGTAGCTCAGATTCTCTCCAGCAAAAGTTTGCAGTGGGCTGTATCTTGTCTAATCTTCATAGGACTTTGCTGGTGTGATAAAGGCATTTTCTTTTTCTAATGATCACAAGCAATCCCTATCTGACTTGTACAGTTTACGGAAGAGGATAACCTACAACCGGCTCGTGATCGGCTGGTGAACATTTTTCCTAGTGTTTGGTGGCATGTCTATCAGGATAACACAGCTATGAGTGAAATGCTCATTTTCACTTTTGGGCTAAAGTTGATGGAGATGAGACCCTTGGCACCAATGGTTCACATAATTTTTAGTTCCACCTGTCAGTATCATTTCAGGGTTTGATTCTTGCATCAATAATTGTAGGTAACCGATTCTCTCTAAAAAGTATAAAATAATCTCTTTTCTCCTGTATCTTCATCAAATTTTGATCGTAGGATCCACAGTTTTCCCCAAACTAGGGTTTTGCTTTTTATATATTTTGAGGGTATAAAGACTGCTATGACCAGAGGCTATTAAGGAAGATCCCGTGTCATTTGTAGCTACTTTGCCAACCCAACTCTGCCATTGGCATGCAAATATATTCATAGGCAATATGTAAACGAGCAGGCATAGCTATGTCCAGTAAAATTTATTTATGAACACTGAAGCTGTAATCTCGTATAATTTTCAAATGTCATGGGATGTTCTTCTTCTTTTGATTTTTAAAAAGCATTAAAATGTGAAACCCATTTTTATCTCAAGAGCCATACAAAAACAGAAGGGGGGGGGTGGATGGGTACCTGGCTGTTTGTTCATTAACATGCTATCTGTGCCCACTTTTGTGTGACCGTTTCAGAACTGAGTCTTTGCGGCAGTGCTGAATGTTTATCATCGATGCCTCAAGACCTACAAAGTTAAAATATTTGCCATTTGGCTTTAGAAGAAAGGTGTGCCTTGATGTGGGAGGTCCTGTGATTATGTCAATAAAGCACTGTTGAGCCAATAGGGAACCAAGATAGGAGGGACTAGGAGTCCAGAAGGACTCTGGGTAGGAGAAACATATGGAGAGTCAAGATGTAACGTCATGGGGTAGGAAACCCGGAACTATTCTCCAGTAAGAGACATACTTAGATTAACAATTATGGGGTAATTACTTAAGTCAGAGCTAGACAGTAAGAAACAAGCAAGGCCAGCAGCTTCATAATTAATACAGCGTCTTGTGTGTTATTTGGGGACTACAATGCAGCAGAGCCCAGGCAACCGGCGGGTGATAAACCAAAGCGGCTAGCAAGGAAAAGCCTCTCTTTACAGTGCCCATTTCTGGTCTAGACACTGATGTCCACCAGTGTTCACTTGCTCTGCTGTGTGGCATAGGACGGGAAATGGTGGGACAGTCTGGGGTCCACAGAATACACACACCCCTGACATAATCGTGGTCACAAGCTCAGCTGGCTGTGCTCCAAGCTGCCACATAGACTGTGATCCTAGACTTTATGGAGTCACAGCACAGTGCGTCAACATGTTCCCTTCCTGTTTTCACTCTTTGACTGGGTCTTAGATACTTTACAGCCACTCAGGAGAACAGTTTGTGAGTGTGGCGCTCCACCAAAATGACTCACAAATGCTCTGACTTCCAAACCACATGAGGTGGCAAGGACCGTGGTAGACAGTAACATTTGCCGGCATGTCACTGGTCACATACTCAGTCACACCAACAAATTAAAGAGGGGGAATAAACTGCAAGTTAAGACATAGACTCATTAAAAAATAATAATCTGGGTTGCCAAAATTGTCTTAAATCAATGACAGTCAATGCCAGGTAACACAATTGCAAAGTCTGGAAATGTTTGAAGAAACCCAGTGATAAAAGTCTCAAATACTGTTTCACTCCCAGTTAGCTGAAGATTAATGGCTTCTGAGGAACAGGTTGTGGGCTATAAAATCCTGGAGTAGAAGTAATAAAGGGAAGGAAAAAGAAGCTATCCACTTGGTCCTGACACAGACTATGGAGAGTTCTAGGGAGTTCTCTAAAGGCGACATTTCTGTCTCAACTGTGGATCCTAAATGGGGAAATAAATTTGAAATGCTGGGAGGAAAAGGCCAAGGAGATGTTCATAAATAAAGGCAGAAAGCCCTGACAGGCTTTTTTTTTTTATGCTGCAGCAAGCAGGTCCAGGGTAAGAATCTGCAGGGACAAGCCCAGTGGCCAAGCCAGGCTTATTTTCCTGGAGTCGCCTCTGCTTCCCAAACCACGAGGCTAAATCTTCCTGGGGTAACCCCACAGCGCAAAGCCCACAGCCACTGAAGGTTCCAGCCCTCTATGGCAAGAATCATAAAAGAGAAATGACACCTCATGTCTGAGTTTTGAGTTCTCCCTCATAGTTTTAGATATTAGATGACCCATGAATAAGAAATTGTCAAAGTGGCCCTTAGATGAAGACTCCTTTTTTTGTTTTTGTTTTTATGTTTTTTTGTTTTGTTTTTTTACATCAAAGCAGGGCCTGGAGAGGTAGCTTAGCATTTAGGAGCACTGGTGGCTCTTCCAGAGAATCTGAATTCAATTCCCAGCACCCACATGGCAGCTCAGAACTGTAACTCCAGTTCCAGGAGAGCAACATCCTCACACAGACACACATGCAGACAAAACACCATTGCACATGAAAATAGATTATTAAAAAAAACAAAGCAGAATAGGGAATTTGAACTGCATTTCTACATGATAAGCCTCAAAACCCATTGGGAGGCCCTTTCCCCTCTCCTCCCAGAAGCCTCGATGCTTGCTGGAGGCCAAAGTCATTGCAAGTCATTTTTCAGAAGCCCGTGGGGGTAGATGGTACAGGAGGCATCCCTGGCTGCTTGTGTGCCAAATAGATTCTGTTTGTCCTGAGAAAACAGACAGAACACAGCTGGGGCTCCCCTGATGCTTTAGAAACAGGGAAAAGGCACCACATTTTGTTAAATGTCAGAGAATGGTGAATCATTTCAGGGAACAGGGAGGCCATCCTGGGCAGCAGGCTCATTATTCCGAGGTGAGAAGAATTGATTTCGACAACACTGGCTTTTAAGACTTGTGGATTCTACTACCCAGGAGATGTAGTTCAGAATGGATGCGTGGGACCTGGGTCAGGTCTTTATGACCAATTTAAGGGGATAAAGATTCAGCTGACAGGGCTAGATTTTAATTGAAGATAAGATTATTAGGCTGCTGTACATCAGTGAGAGAAGCTGGTCACCGGTATTGTTTTACTCAAATTTCCTTCTTCACGTTTTTAAAATGTGAACTTTTTAGTTGAACTATGACAGAAAAGTACACAGAGGATAACAGCACAGCTTGATAATGGTCAAAAAGGAAATGTGACCGACCCCAGACCCTTCCTTTACTTCTTCCCCTTCTAGTAATGTCTATTCCAGGAAGTAACTGTCATGCTAATTCTGTCACTGTTCAAAAACAGTTCATCTGCAGTGAGGCTTCTCAGAGGTTCGAGCTGCGCACACAGTACTCTAACCATTCTGTTTAGCTCTGGCGACGTCCTGCTGTAGGAATCCTGGGTCAGCGGCATGTTCAGCCGCTCACACAGATAAAGGTACTCTGTGCCCAACCCCACACCCAGGAAGGTGACCTCATATCCTGGCCAAGCACTGTCTCTCTTCCTTAGGGTTTAATTGGTGGCTTTCAGTTGCTTTTGCCTGGTGATTAATGGCACCGAGTACCTGTTCACATGTTTCTGACCATGGATTTATGTTGAGTCTAGCCTTCCCCACCATCTTCCTGGGCCCTGCCACATTGCAGTCCCCCAAATAACACGCAAGAAGCTGTACTAATTATAAAGCTGTTGGCCATTTGCTTGGTTTCTTACTGGCTATCTCTGACTTAAGTGTTTACCCCATAATTGTTAATCTAAGAATTTCTCTTACCAGGGAAAGGGTCCGGACCTTTTACTCCTCTGGAGGCTACATCGTGACTCCCTGTGTTTCTCTTTCCCACAATCCTCCTTGACTCCTAGTCCCACCTATCTTGCTTCCCTATTGGCCAACAGTGCTTTATTGACATTTATTCAGGACTTCCCCATCAGATTTACTTTTTGATGCAGGTCCTCTCACGCACCATTCCTTACTGCCTGCACTGCCTACACTGCATTATACATGGGGCTTATAAAGGCAAGTCTCCAGTCTCCTCCCCACTGCGTCCCTCTATCCTCTTAAGATGTCTTCCTTCACAGTACAGTGTGGACCTTCGCGCCATCCTAAGCTCTGTCTCACTCATCATCACAGAACATGTACCCCACGCTCATGAAGGGATAATAGCAAGACTCTGTTGTGTATCCTAACCAAACCCCACTTTCCCGAAATAGTCTCAAAGATCTATTTTCAAACAAGGCTCTACAGTATTTCTTCTGTCTTGCCAGTTCCCAGCAACCACACAGGGCAACTGACCAGTGCTTGAAAGTCTTATTCCAGGGTACCCAACACCATCTTCTCGTGTTCTGTGGGCCCTGTGCGCATGTGCAAGCATGTGCACAAACAAACAAACAAATAAATAAATAATGAAAATAATATTTGAAAGGAAAACAGCAAAAACAAATCTGCTTCAAGGATCGGGGGATAATTTACTTTAAGAAATTAATTTATTTTTTTTCTTAAAATAATTTCACAGGGCTGAATGACTACCTCATGGGAAGGTAGGAACGCTCTGAAGACAACAGAAGGCACTCTTCTTTTCCACCAGATCAAGAGAAGCCATGTTTACTGACCACTGAGAAGTGCCTTTGTTCAACTGGAAAGAGAAGGAAAGAAGTGAGTCTGGGCGGAGCCAAGAAGGGGCAGGTTCCTTGGAGAGAAAGAGAAGACAGAGCTCTTGTCTCTTGTGCCCAGACATGTCGAGAAGAGTCCCTGGCAATCAGAGGCTGACAGAGATTAGAGTCAATGATGAATTTCCAGAGTTGCTGTGAGGCAGGTAAGGGCAAGGTCTCCCCAGCACCCAGGGCGCACAACACACTCCCTCCAAAGAGCACAGAGAAAATGAGCTTCCCAGCACAGATTCCGTCCAAAGCTACATGTCAGTCACATGGACATTTCTAGAAGCTTTGGTTGTAGTGCCCATGAATTGAAAGTTCACTGGCTTGCATTTTAAATCCTTGTAAGTGGCTTGTGGGTTTTTTTTTTGCTTGTTTTTTTTGTTTGTTTGTTTGTTTTTCGAGACAGGGTTTCTCTGTATTGTTTTGGAGGCTGTCCTGGAACTAGCTCTGTAGACCAGGCTGGCCTTGAACTCACAGAGATCTGCCTGCCTCTGCCTCCCTAGGGCTGGGATTAAAGGCGTGCGCCACCAACGCCTGGCTCTTCTAAGTGGCTTGTGATGCAGCATGATGCTGTGACTCACTCGTCCCTTTGAGTTGAGTCTCCAGAGACTGTGGTCTTCTTCAAGCAAGAAGTGTGTTGTGAAGCAAGGGCTACTTCTGCTTCTGTGTTGCTGGCTCTCAGCACTGCAGACGCTAACCTGATCCTTTCAGAGTTTGCATTCCTCATCCCAAGTGCTGGGGAAAAAGGGTCGGGGAGGGAGAGTGGGAAGCATCAACCAGCAAGTGTGTGGAGTTCATCATCTCTCTCTGTAAATGCACTGGACCAGAAGCTGTGGCATCAAGGGTATGGAGCTGTTATTACCTAGCACTGTATTTGGTGGTGCCTACACTTAAAATTTTGAATAATTTGAACCATCACCGTGGGAATGCTAAAACATTCCTTCTGAATTACTATGCAGAGAGGGTAATTTCTCTCTCCATGATGCCCACATCTGTGTATTGAGGTCGTCTCTGAAAGTTTAGGTTTAGCTCATATGGAGTCAGTAACACACAAAATCTGATGTAAATTAAAGACGATTTAAGAACAACATTTAGAGTTAGTTTCCTCTATTTTTTAAGTCTGTAGCATCAGGGATTAAATCCAGGGCCCCACACCGGCTGTAGAAGGGGTCTCACTGATCAATGGCCTAGGCGTTGTATGTTTTACTTTGCATCAGGTCTGGCTAAGTCAACCAGGCTGGACTTAATCTCATCTGGGCTCAGACAGGCTTTGACCTTGAAGTCCTAGGATTGCTGGCCTGTGCCATCAGCCATAACTTCAACTTACTGCATTCTTTGTGACATCATTTTATTTTCCCTTTAGTGTTTATAGCACACCTCGTATGTGTTATGAAGCTCCAGAAGTTACTAAAGTTGGAACTCCCCGGATTCGGCATAAACGTCATATCCCGACTCCCAAGGCTGAACCCCGTCTCATTGGCTGATGAACATGATTCTGGCGTATTCTTAACCCTTAGGCTGGAAGTTGGATTTTGTACAGAGAGCTTGTTGCTTATGAGCGTTCAGACAGGACTCAGCATCCAACACAGTTGTGGCGCCAGGGAACCAAAGCCAAGGATCCCACGGAAACTTATAGCACTGCAGAGAACCAAACCCTAGGGGCATCTTCAGAAGGGTTGGTTATCAGTACCTGCCAGCGACAAGCGCTTACCTCTGTCGGGTGAGCGCGTTGGCAACGGGTGTGGGATGATGTCCTTCTGAACGCTGTGAATGTGCTGCTTTTAGTGGTTGCTGAATAAAGCTGCTTAGACCAATGGCCAGTCAGAATACAGCCAGGCGGGAAATTCAAAGAGTTACCGAGAGAAAGAAGGCGGAGTCAGGGAGACACCATGCAGCTATGTGGAAAGCAAGATGTGAAGTCATAAGCCACGGGCCTCGTGGCAAAATACAAAATAATAGAAATGGGTTCATTTAATTCTGAGAGCTAGTTAATAGCATTTCTGAGCCATTGGCCAAGCAATTACAATTAACCGCAAGCATTCGAGTGGTTATTTGGGAACCGGCCCGCAGGATGAGAAACCTCCAACTACAGACAGCAATGTATTTTTCTTTTGTGTTGTGATTCTCTCCAGACAATCTTGAATGGACATGCTCCCTTTAGGACATGGAAAAATGCACTTAGAAAAAAATAAAAAATTAAAAAGGAAGTATTTTTTTTTTTTGCCAGACCAAAGAATATGTGCTGTCCTTGGTTTTGTCAGTGTTTTTACAAAGCTTGGACACCCGTAGTTCCCAATGTCCTGGAATTTGGAGGCGATTCAGCTCTGGCCTTTTCTGGTATAGACAGGAACTGCCTTGAATTTGTTGGTGAGTTATGTCAGAGGGCCCCAGGGAGATACCCTAATGTCTCAGAACACTGTGTGAAGTCCTTTAGCCATTATAGAATGTTTAGTAAAGCCTGGAGTTGTTTGGTTCTCGTTTTTTCACTTTAGACGATTCTGTAACATAAAAAAACAGTGGTTTCAGGAAAAAAATAAATTAGTGGAACCAAGAGGTGCCCAACCGAGCCACGGACTAAGCGTGGTGGTGTTAAGCAGTGAGTCATGCTCAGGGTTCTGTCACACACTTGTGTGCATGTGGAAATTATAATATGAGCTTTATGGTAAGTTTTAAGCTTCCTTTAAAATAGCATATTTTTTGTATCTGATTATACCACTGGATAATATATAAATATTCTGTTCCATATTCCAATATAAAACTCCATGGAATAATGAATCTCTAGCGGTTTTGGTTTCGAAAGTTAAAGTCTTCACTTTTCAAGGCAGGGTCATGTCTATCATACAGGGCTGTAGACTCACTGAGGCCTTACATCTCCAGAACTGAGAGGGGCTTGAAATTGGTGCCTGATTAGATGTATAAAACTCATTCTAAAGTCATAGGACAATTCTTTCCTACTACACTGAAAATAGTTGCAGTTTTATCACAAGGTAACTGACGTACTGTCAGTTTATGAGCCCTCCCAATGGGTGGGTCTATATACAGCCTCATGTGTATTCACATTTAATCACCAGAGTCACCTTCTGCTATCTTAAATATGTAATTGGATGGCTGTTTCTCATTGTCTTAGTCTTCTCACGCGCTAAGGTGCATGGGGAGGAGCTCTCAAGGAATGGGAGATAGGATTTGCTGGTATGAAAAGGAATAGTGGAACAAGAAGGGTTAAATTGAGGTGGGGGAGTGGAGGGCAGGGTAGAGCAGGGAATGTGGGGAAGGATTGAAACTCTAAAATGCTTATGATAAAACACACACCACACTCATACATATACTCAAACACACACACATATACTCACACACACACATACACACACACACACATACCACACACCACACTCATACATATACTCACACACACTACACACACACACACACACACACACACACACACACACACACACACACACACACACCCCACACATGAGATAAGTGGAAGTTACCCTATACAGGGCAATAATGTTTCTATTAAACACCAGAAGGTAACAAATAAAAAGCCCGTTATTAGGGATGGGTTAATTCTTTCAGTGCTGTTGGTCCCTAAAATCCTGTAGACCCCAAACATCACAAGTTATTTCCATTGCTCCTGGTCACTCTCTGGAACATGATGGTGTTATAGAACATGGTAAAATCAAGGAAGGACTGACTGGAAGCTTCATCACCATCCATGGCTGGCCCTCATGATGCTGGAAGGTGGGATGCACACACCCCTGGAGGGTAAAAGCAACCGTCACTTTCACCCAGCTATGAACTCTGAAGGCACAGTAGCAACTGCAGGCTTGGCAAGACATGCCCAATAGTGGCACAAACACCAGAGCTGTAAACAACCCCTTTATGACTAGATTTAAGTCCTGCTCTACAAGATGGTACCTATATCGGGCTAAGAACCTCTGACGAGACATGCCATAGGCTCTGGGGGAGAGCATTCCATTATGCTCTTCAATACACATAGGCATAAACTGACTCCTCATGACTTAGCATTGTCACAGTTGATCATGGAACCTCTCAACTGCTATGTGTGGTGGATGGGCGATTGACACAGAGACCCAGACCTGGCCGAGGTACAGAAAAGAACAGACCAGAGTACTCAGCCCTAAAGGGAACATAGAGACTGTACCCTTCCCCGAGGCTCATTGCAGAGGAGGTGGGTTGAATACCTGGGTAGCACGTATCGGTCTCGAAGGGAATTGTTGTGGGAGGTAAATGAGATCGAAGCACATTGTGCAAAACTTAAAACTCAAGGAGCTAATAAAACAAACAAAAAAAGATAGTCATGCTCATCAGAGTGACCCTTGGAAGTCATTTCTAACCTTTGTCACCAAGGTACCACAGATTTCCAGTGAAGGCACTGGGCCTTGAAGGATTTGCGCCGAGAGATGCTAAATGAGTTGTTGTTTTAAATGTGCTCAGAGAGGACCATGTTGTGCAAAACAAGCCACAGCACTGAGTGGGTACTAGAGCCATGCTCCTGCCTCGGGACCATCTGATGTGGATGCGTATTACCTCCTCAGTGAGATCTAAAAGTCATTTCTGACTCAAGTCTCCACCTAAGTATTCCCTGGTTTGTAGAGTAAATCATGACATTTCAGGGGGAGGGGAAATGAATTATTAAATGATGAAAAAAACAATTGATCCCATTTGCTCAAAACTGACAAGGAAGTACACATAAAATAATTGCAAGAGAAACACGATAGATAACAGTGCTGACTCTAGGTGCAATGTCACTTGCGCTAACAGCCGTTATAAAGACGTCTGCAGCAGATTTATTTGGTCATCACAAACACAGGAAGAGTCCTTTGACTTCCAAGAAGATGAAATAACACATAGGTTGTGAATACATAAGTTTTATTCCTATAACCGCAAGTATTTCACCAGTTCAAGAAGTATTTATGAGGCAAATTACTGGAAGAGTGTGGAATTAAATTCACTTTTATATGGCACCTTTCATACCCCAAGTATCTCAATGGCTTTTGAAAGTACAGCAGCCTGGTGACAATGTGATCCCAAGAGGCCATTACACATCTGGGGGCAGGTGTCACAGGCTTAGGCGCATAGCCTGGTTTTATGGATACAGAATATTTTCTAATTCCCCCTTTAACGGTTCTACGGCATCTTTACAGTCTGAGTGAGCTTCCACCGTGGGCCTACAGGGAGGTGCCAGGGCTTTGCACACGGCAGACCTGGAAGTGGGCTTTGCAGCTGACATTTCCATACCGGCTGACTATTCCTGTGTACTGACTCTTGAATAGTTACTGTTCAATTGCGTGTCTGTATCTCTCTGTGCATACGGGGTCAGAAGAAAAGATATCTGATCCTCTGGAGCCAGGGTGCATGTGATGTGGGGGACTGGGAGCTGGACTCAGTTCTCTGTGAGAACAGCAAGAAGTGCTCCTAACTGCTGAGCCATCTCTGGCCCCTTAAACTTCGATTCAGATGCAGACTTCGGAATTAGCCCGTCTTTCTGGTCCTGTGAGGAGTGTTATTTTACCCCAGAGTGGCAAATTTTGGTGTCAAATGCCATCCAACGCTTAGGATATAAGGGAGCTTGCCTTTAATTTCATGAGAGAGCGATACTGAAGTGCTTATACCTACACGGTGAAGATATAGAAAAAGACACAGGTGCTCACACATTTAGCAAACACATCGTCTTGTCTTTCCTGGCTGGAGAAGGCACTGGAGGAACACCCAGTCACTTTTTCAATACAACTGGAGGGAGAGGGACCTCAAACTGACTTGCGTGGTATTTTACATCGCAGGACCTCCTGCACCTGAGGAGTACCAAGGGCAACATGGACTGACCAGGGATATCACCAAGCCCAGGGAACTCACTTTCAGCAAGCAGGAGGCTGGAAACTAGGGCTGGGCCTTTCTTTTCACCAATTGCTCCATTTCCCATGAACTTTTAACATTACCCCCCACCCCACTCTCCGTGTGGTCTTGTTTCTAAGAATTCTTGACAGATCCATGCTTTCGCTTCCTCAGGACTGTGTGTGCTGTAGTTAATTCCAGGTCCAACCTCATTTGTGGGATACAGACTCCCTATGATTTGCTTGGGTGGTTAGATTTCCTTGTGGGTTTCCTTTTGCACGCATTCTGCTCTCAGAAAGTAGCATCTAAAATGTCCTGTTAGAAGAGGACTCTTGAAGCAATGAGGACGATGGGTATTGAGAAGCATTTGTGACAGGAATCTCGTCTTCAGTGATGGCCTTCATCACATATTAGTTATGTAAATATAGACAGAGCACCCCATTTATTGTCTCATCTAGAAAATAAGGCTTTAAAATAATATATATATGATGGGTGAAGTCCTTCTGTGTATATGTCGATGAGTAAAGCACTGTTGGCCAATAGGGAAGCAAGATAGGTGGGACTAGGAGTTGCAGAGGATTCTGGGAAATGTAGTCAAGAGGAGAGAGTCGTCACCATGTGATCTCCCACGAGGAAAGGAAGCCCTTATAAAAATATGTATTAGTCATTATGGGTCAATAGCCAGTGAGAAACAATAGCAAATGGCCAACAGCTTCATAATTGATATAGTGTCTCCTGTGTTATTTGGGGGCTGAGACAGCAGCGGGACCCAAGCGGCTGGTGGGAAGAGTACAAATACTAGGAGGCTTTACAAACACTCTGGCAGACCCTGGACACTTTCTCTTCCCAGCCTACAGCTGGGTGTAAGCCTTCCATCCTTTTCCAGGTATAACTTGTCATCCCAGCTTAGCCAGGAAGGTGTGGTCAGAGTCTGGGGATGGGCACAGAGGCAGGTGAGACAATTCAGTGCCTGCTGTGGTCTCCTTCCCTTTAGAACAGTGATTCTCAACCTGTGGGTCATAACCCCACTCACGGGGGTCACATAGCAGATATCCTGCATATCAGACATTTCCATTATGACTCGCAACAGTAGCAAAATTACAGTTATGAAGAAGCAACAACAAATAATCTTATATGTTTGGGGGGATCACCCCAACATGAGGAACTGTATTAAAGGGGTCACAGCATTAGGAAGTTTGAAAACCACTGCTTGGGACTCTAAGAACCAGTCCCTGCCTTTCTACAGCAGCAGGAGAAACTCAGTCTTCAACACAAACCAGTAGCAGCGCCGAGATCAAAATGCTCTGTCCTGTCCGTCTCCTTACTTTAAACCCTTTCAATAGTAGCAGTTGAATGATCAGAAGACAATGGTCAGCAGGGAGAAGCAGGATGTCACCGAGGGGCAAGGGCTTAGCATGGTGTGTGTGTGCCTGTGTGCATGTGTAGGGGTGGGTTGTGCAAAGATCTTTGACTCTACCGTTGGCGCTTTTATCTGAACCACTCCCCTGCTTTTGGTCTTCAGTCTGGTTGCCAGCTTAAAATTTCTAGTTTGTGATTTGGCACCGTTTAAAAAAAAACGTACATTTATTTTGATTTCTTCTTTCTGTGTCTTGTGACTTACCAACCCAAAGACACAGAACTTTGGTTCACTGTACATACATTCCACTGCTGTGATGTTAATATCTTCTGTGTTGCTTGTTGGAAATGACAGCGCAGGCAGAAGACGTGTAGACAGAGCTGCTTAGAAACAGTTTGCCTAGGACTTGGTCAAAAGCGACATGAAAGTTACCTGTGCTGGGGACCCATTCAGACCTGGGCAAAGTGGGATGCTGACCTCTGTCTTGCTGCTCTGATGGAAACCACCGGAACACTTTCCTCCTAAGACTTTGGAGACTTACTCCCTCCCTTTCTGTGGTGGGCTGAATGAGAATGGTCTCCAGAGGCTCATATATTTCAAAAGCTCACACCAGACTGCTCTCTCTCTCTCTCTCTCTCTCTCTCTCTCTCTCTCTCTCTCTCTCTCTCTCTCTCTCTCTCTCTCTCTCTCTCTCTCTCTCTCTCTCTCTCCCTGTTGATCAGGATGTAAAGCTCCCAGCTTCTGCTGCCTGCTTCCTGCCATGATGTTCATGAACGAGCCCTCTAAAGCTTCAAGCAAGCGCCAATTAAATGCTTTCTTTTATAAGAGTTGTCTTAGCCATGGTGTCTTTTTACAGCAACAGAACATCAGAACAGTAACTAAGACACTCCTTTCCTTCCACCTCACTTCCTAGTTATGACACCTAGACCCTGTAAGCCTCTTCATATGTCCATTGTATTCATAGGATAAAGAGATTGTTCTAGAGAACTGGAAGAGGAAGGGTAAGTTCATGTCCAGGGAACCATTTAGTGTTTTCTTGCCTTGGAGATGCGGCAAGGGAGTGAACGTTTCAGAGGTGGGAGGATAATGTTCTGTCTGTTTTCTCCTACCATGTAGGTTCTTGTCAGTCAAGCGCATGTCATGAAGCTTAGGCTGTAAGCATCTTTATCTGCAAACCCACCTTGCTGGCCACATCTTCTTAATCCTCATAACAAATGCGTGGCTTTGGGATGTGGTTTTGTTTTATGAAAACAAGGGAAATGGAAGTTTAGATAATTCACATCATCTCCAAACACAGACATTGATGTTCAGTGTTTGCAGACTGCACAGCTAGTGTCCTGTCCTTACCCAACTAGCCTACTCTGAAGAGTTCAGACTCATTCTTGGCCCAGGTGCCTCACTGTCTCAGATGGTGAGAACCCAACCACTCCATTACATGGCCCAGCTAGTTGCCTGGCTGCTCCCAGAAGCCTTTGCGTCCTGTCAACGCGTAGTCTCTTTGTCTCCATATTGCATTTTGTCTTGTTTTAATCTGCTCATGTCTTGCAGGCTTTCAGGTTCTTTGATGATTCCAACTGAGTTACATGTTTAGCAATAAGCCCCCAAATCCAGCACCCCTGTGTTCTATAAACAGATTCTCATTAAATATTCATTTTACTTGGCAAATATTGAATTCTACATGTTGTTATTCAGTTTGCCTCCTTGTTGCTCAGTATCGATGTGGCTCTGATCACACGGAAGTCAGAAATGTCAGGGACTTGGGACCTGGGGACCCAGTCTCTACCTCAGGGTATAGAGCATGAGGGACAGGCAAAGGAGACTGAAGGAGTGGTCCCGCTTTCCTCCTGGTAATAAGGAAGGAACACATTTTCCCAGGGCCAACTTCAAGGGTTAACCAAACACATCTTTGCCATAGGATTATATTGGCCCAGTGCTTGGTCATTTGTTACTTAAATGGCTTTTGCTTTTCCTTATCGTGCCTCAGGATCTCCCAGTGTCCATTGGCTCCATGTGTCTCTGACAGAGTTATCTCTTCTCTGCCGCTTCGAACAAGCCATCCCATTACTCAAAGCCTTCCCTTGACACACAGACGTCACCAGCTTACAGACTTCAAGCCTCAAGTTCTTTATCAGCTCTGCACATTTTTCTCTCTTGCCTTGTCTGCTTCTTAGCTAAGTCTGGGTGCCGCGGCTAAGCAAAAAAAAATAAAATAAAATAAAAAGCCCTACCTCCTTCATCTTCGAGTCATTATCATGAAAACACTGCCTCAACTGGAAGGTAATTTTCTTTTTTAATTCTGAACGCTGACATCTTAACTCTAAACACCAGCTCTGACATCTTTGAGACCACGGAGTCCCCCGCTAAAGACAGCAGCAGCATAGTCTCCCTGCAGACCCCAAGGTAAATAAGCAATGGGAGAAACCTCAGTTTCTTTGTATATGCTCCCCACTTTTAAAGATGGGGCTTCAGCATCCCACAGATGAGAGGACTTTTCTACCCATGCACTTACCTGACAGTAACCACATATTATTATCAATCTGTTCTTAGTTTTTTGTTGTTGTTTTGTGTGTGTGTGTGTGTGTGTGTTTTTTTTTTTTTTTTTTTGCCTTCTTGCATTCCTTCCATGCTGTGAACCAGACAGCCTCTCCCTGAGTCCTGCTGAGAGTCCCTATTCCCTATTTCTGGAGGTTCTAGCCAGCAACACTAGGATCAGATTTCATTGTGTTCCCAACCCTAGTGCCCAGATGACAGGGCTTTTAGCATCCTGTAGTTTTCCTTCCTTTTTTTGGGGTAGGGAGGGAGGTTCGGTGCAGTGAACTTTCTTGTTGCTATTCAAAAAGAGTAAAACTCCCTAAAATTTGTGAGGGGACATGGAGTTGAGACAGACACCTCTTAGCAGCCAAAAAAACATCTCTCTTCCTCTCTCTGTTCCCATTTTTGGTGGGCAGTTCAGGGCTGCTTACTCAACAATAAGGTCCACCGCCTTGTGCTGTAGCTGAATTTGTTGTCATTCCAGGAAATGGGTTGGATGGAGCGGTTATGAGTCCCTACAATGTGCCAAAGTTATCATTGTTGACTTTAAGGGAGGAGTGTAGGGGGGGAGGGGCGTGGGGGGAGGGGAAGGGGAATGTGCCATCAGTTCTGGGCTTGAATTAACAAACTGGCTCAACTAAATTTTGCAAGCTCTTATTGTGTTTCCCAGAGAAGGCAAAACACTCCTGAGAGAGGGACACATACGCTGCTTGCTCTGTCTAATCTTCCATTGGACTTGTCCAGGGTCATATCCCCTTCAGATAAATACATAGTCAATGATACCCTATAAATTAATACTCAAGAGGAAAGTAAGATGGCATTGCATTCAGAAAGTTAGCTTTTTCCTTTTGTCAATTAGACAACAGACAAACGTAGTAATAATCCATGGAGGGGGTCCCAAGTCTGCCACAGTGTGAGGGTAAGGGTGCCTGCACCTGCCAGTTTGAGGAGCAAAGTTCCAGGCAGCGACGAATCTGAAAATTGGACACAAGGTAAGACCTGGGCGCTCTGAGGCCCATCAGTCACTATCTGTGAACTTCAAAGGGACAGTGACGCTTCAGGAGCAATTGCTAATTGAGTTCGCCATTTCTCAACATCACACTTTAGAAAGTAAGTAGTTTTTAGCAGGTAGAAATTTTAACGAATTATTTCAATTCGGTGGGATTTTTCTCATTTGCATTTTGACAAATATTTGTGAGTAGCATGGATAAATAGAGACTGTATTTTTCAAAAACACTAGGAATCTCAACCAAATAGTTTGTGGTTTTTGAACATTTATAAAATATTCCCCTGTGTGAAGCAAATTGCTTGTCAATATCATTGCAGTCTGGTCAAGGGGGATCTCTAGTATGTCCTCGGGTTACTCACAGTATATCTGAGTTATGGTCACCATTGATGTCCTTGTAAATCAAGCTCATTGCCTTTGTTGAATGGAGTTGTATGCTGTAGGTAATACATTGTGACAATATTCTACTAAACCCAGAGCCTCTCAGCATGCTTAGTTATGCCTTTTAACACGTCTGGGGATGAAAACCTCAAGGTGATTTTCCTACAGACAAAACCCAAAATAGGTTATGAAATAATACTGTGCAATTATAATCTTAACAACTTTAAATGACCTGGTAACTTTTTCCTCTCTTCTATATAACAGGAGAGGAAGAGACTGTAAATATTTTAGTTGAGTCTTTTTGTGCCTTAAGGATTTATTTTCATTATCCCCCCCCCCCCCCCCCCGTAGGTGTGTGCATCTGCCTGTGGGTTTGTACGGTGTGCATAGGCGCCCGAGAGGCCAGTGGCATCAGCCGATGTTAAAAGTCTTAATACCAAAACCAAGCAAGGATCATTCTAAGATGGAGTCATCCCTGGCATGGAGAGGCGATGTCGAGAAGGAAGCAGGAGTGAAAAGCATCCCCTGTAGGAGGGTATGTGGTTCAGTTTGGAGGGGGGAGCCCTTCATCTGCGGCGGAGCAGACACCGACGCGGAAGGGCACCGGCTAAGTCAGAGCCATAAAACAGATCCACAGCCCGTGGCACACGAGGTTTCTCTAATTTAT